>NC_091217.1:9577873-9921126 GCF_040958095.1 Procambarus clarkii | reverse complement strand
ATCCACCAATCTTCAAGAGGAAACTAGATTTATTCCTCCAAGGAGTGCCGAACCAACCGGGCTGTGGTGGGTATGTGGGCCTGCGGGCCGCTCCAAGCAACAGCCTAGTGAACCAAACTCTCACAAGTCAAGCCTGGCCTGGGCCGGGCTTGGGGAGTAGAAGAACTCCCAGAACCCCATCAACCAGGTATCAACCAGTCTCACTGGGTTGCAATTAAGCACCACGAGTGCAAGTCAATATGATCACAATTTAATTATTGTACTAGTACTCTTACAGGAGAGGCTTGGGCAGGTATTTGGGGTCGGGTTTGGTGGTCAAATAAGTGCTGATGGCTCATTGCTTAGTAAACATTCTTAGTCTGCACGAGGCTTTGAGGTGATTTACTCATCGCTAACTCCCCCTTTCCCGAGGTTTACTTTTGTGGTTCTCTTTTTCCGGGTGAGTATACCTTTTGTTTCTTCTTTGTGGTGAGATAGCACCAAGGAGCCATCAGTAGAAGCCATCAGTAGAAGCCCTCCCAGAAAACCAGCCTTTAGTGTAATGAAATATATCTTTCTGGTGGGTCCTTGGTGGCTATTTGGAACCCTCCCCTCTACATTCAGAGGCTTTGGGTTGTCCCCTTCCTGGCTATATTGCTTAGGTTTCATCATGGTTGCTTCTTTTGAAGTGCTTATACTTTCTGGTGGGTTTTTCTAGGTTTTGAGTTTGTGACTCACAAGCTCCCCCCATGATTCAGAGAGGAGCACAGTCTGGTCTTGGTTCCTGATAGGCTCGAGTTGGCCTCAAAGCCCAGGTTCGATTCCTTAGTGCTTCACAGCCTCCAGGAATCTGTTGTAACCCAAAAGAAAAGGTCATTTCATTATAATAGACACTTGGTTATTTATCACAAATCTCATTATGTAGAGCACACGTGAAACATCTTATGTGGTATTCGAGACAGCAATTTATATACTTCAGTTATTTGTACTGTACAGTATATTCAAGGTTATACTGTACAGTACTAAGCATGCAAGGTTATTTATTCAGGAAATTACAATAAATTAATATTTCAGATTGGGTATTGAGGTTGTTGGTAAGCACAGAGAGAAGCTTCAAGAGCAGTGGCATCTCTTACCCCAGACACTTCAGCATATCCTTGAGGTTCGCTCTTGTTCAAACAGTGTAAGTTAGCAGTTGAGAATAGTGCAACCTCAGTGCAACAGCACCCAACTTAGTCGACACATCAGCCAAAAAGCCTCGTTTTCCAAGAACCTTGGTTCTTACTCGTTCAGTCTTTCAGTGCCTCATCTTCTGGATATTTGCTATTTAATTCCTTTTCTTATTATTGTTGTCATAACCCTAAACTTAGTTATGATCATTGTATCGAAATTAACATATGTTTGAATTATTTATACAAAACAATTATTTGTAGATGTTTTTGAGAGTAGATAAATGTTACACATATTTGAGTCATGGTGTTGCATACTACTGTTATGCATTTAACAGTGATACAGTTCTACCAGTTAGTTACACTATTTTCCAAGAGAATAGGAACGCATGACATACAAGTAGACTTTATTTTCTCCGCCCACATGTCCCACACTCCTGTCTTGATGTACTTGCTCATTACAAAGACACAAGTACATAATGTTTTATGTTTATCATAATATTTATTATCTATGATTTTTAAGCCATGGATGCTTGCTTAATAAAAATCAATAGGGAATGTGGAATTCTGAAACAGTAGCTGAAAATTACTCATACAGTATTTGCAACAATTTCAAAATATTATAATAGTGTATCTGGAACCCCCCCTCCCCAAATTCTAGAAACACAGTTAAATTAGTTGGACCAGTGATATTTGTTTATCTTATTCTAGATCAACAACAATCCACCATCAGTAATGTTGATCCAACATTAGTAACATTGATGTAACATCGACAACTTCAGTAGTGGTCCAACATCGAGAAACACTGTACTGTGAAACCACAAGACTAATATAGGTGAGAGACTATATCGAGGCTGTCTGATAAGACCGAACTTGCATCGCACACGCGCACAGTCACTCACACACTAGTGTGAGTGTGTGCACTCTCTCTCTCTCTCTCTCTCTCTCTCTCTCTCTCTCTCTCTCTCTCTCTCTCTCTCTCTCTCTCTCTCTCTCTCACTGTCTCTCATTCTCTCTCTCTCTCTCACTGTCTCTCATTCTCTCTCTCTCTCTCTCTCTCTCTCTCACTGTCTCTCATTCTCGCTCTCTCTCTCCATGATGAGCTTAAAAAGTATATGTTTGAGGTACTTTTGAGCTCATCATGGTTGTCAATATTTCGTGTGTCAGGAGCAGACCTGCATCGAGTTTTGAACGCATTGCACATCCTAAATATTTTCTCAAGGATGTACAAGGATTTTCTCAATTTTTCTTAATTGAAACTTACAATCTGAACCCCAGATAATTTAGCATTTCAAAATATGCTTGGTCATCATGTTTTTGCTCCACTATGTATGAAAATATACAAAATTAAATGTAAAAAAATTAATGGGATAGGACATTAATTAAAACTGTTGATTATTTTTATTAAATTTTAAAAGACTAATGCCTGTGTTCAAAAGTAATGATAGACCTTTGGGAAGATATTGCAGTGTCATTGTCTTTTGCATTATAAATAAAAATTACTGCATCATTGTATTTAGGGTAAGGCATTTGTAAAAAAAATAAACTTCTATAGCTTACATAACTTGACTGATTCACATCAAATCCACTTCCCACTACAGTATTAAAATTAATATTGCTCAGTTATAATACCACCTCAGTTTTCAGGTATTCTATTAATATTGTGTCTAACACCAAAAATAATTTTACTTCTATTTTCAGTACAAGTTTAAAATTTCACAGTGACAGTTTGCATAAGCACGCTTGTCTTATAATAGGTTATTGTTGCATGGTGTTCGAGTGTGAAGTGTGTTACGCTAGACCATCTTTCATGACTAATATATTAATATTAAATATACCACATATTATTAATAGACGCTTTTTATCTCTGGTATATTGAGCACATGGTCAATAAATACTAAAACAATGTTGATACCATTAAATTATTGCACATATTTAAGAAAAAATTAATACATGTACTGTATATTTACATAAGTTTGTAAATACAACTTCAAATATTATTGTACTGGATTCTGAAATTAACTTTCTAGTCTGATTAGAAAATATATACTTCACTCCAGATGACAATGAGTGAAAGGTCCTGAAGGACCCTCAAGTTAAAGGATATTCCATCTTTTCTAATGTCATATACTCTAGATTAGCTTTTCTCAGCCGTTGTACCGTTGAAATAATTCCGGGTTGTACTTTAGATGCACACACACGGGATTTGACTGTCGCCTGAAAGGAGACTATTTTTGTCTTTGCTCGCGATATTGGCTAGACAAGAAAAATATATAAAAATTACTCAAATACATTGGTATATGATTAGAATTAGCCTGTTTATCATTTTCTTGTGGGGCCCATAGTTATCTTGGGGCTCCACGGAATCCTGGTTGAGAAACACTGCTCTAGATTGTAGGATGTGTTGCTAGCAGCAATATAGAGGGTTAGTCTTTGTCTTGATATATGACAATGTCAGCAGCTTTGTATTTTTGCCTCATCATTATTACTTTAGGTGGAGTGATTTGTGCATTGTTCAGTTTGAATGGCATATGATGGGCTTTCATTAATGGGTGCTTTGAGGGTAGGAAAGGTGGTCTGGATTATTATTTTTGAAACAAGTTTTTTTTATTCTTCCTCAACGTGGTGTTAAAATCTATCTGTGAATATATTTATAAAATTACAATTCCTGCTAGCAGTGTTGAATCAAGTTACTATTTTTTTTTTATAAACATTTATGGAAATGCAAGTACTGTATTTACCTCCTTAAAATTTTCTTAGATTAAGGACCTGCCCGAAACGCTGCGCGTGCTAGTGGCTTTACAAGACTGTAATTACCATATTTGTATCCTCACATTCCTTATGTACATTCTTGTATATGCATAAATAAATAAATAAATAAAATAAATAAATAAATAAATGTAGGAGAGAGAGAGTACCCCAGAGAAGTCATCAGTGCCTGATGTTATAATGTAATGGGACTCTCCTTTCAAACACTAACACCTCCCACCCCCCCTCCTCACTGTCTTCATATGCCAAGAAGTCATCAATAAAGGTAAGCTATAACTTGTATATACTATAGTACTAAATATTTGTGAGTATTAGGAATAAAATGTATTTTGAAGTTAATATTTTGGGGAATGTGGAACAGATTAATTTAATTTACATTATTTCTTATGGGAAAATTAATTTCGGGTTGTGAATTTTGGGTTATGAATTGTCTCTGGAAATGGATTAAATTCATAAATGGAGGGGCCACTGTATTACATTAACAGGAAATAAAATAGGAAATAGGTAGTGTCTTCGCAGTTTATATAGGATATTGATCTTCTTAAGTATTGTAATTTAATTACTTGGACTAGGATTAATTAATAATTGAAAAGGGTGTCAATAGACAAATCTTGAATGGTACCTCCTCAAATATTGTAGGGCTGGAGAACCCGTATGTTGTAATGTTGCCAGTCTGGAGAGCATTGTGGTTTATTTATTTAATCAGAGGCAAAAAACTATAGATAAACTAATGGTTTGCCTTTTTGTAAGATTCTGTATTCACTGCCAGGCATATCTATGACTCGGCTATGGGCCTTTTTAAAGTCATTCTAAGGTACTTTATCTGTCTTGATTCTAGATGAATGACCTCCTTCACAGGTTTATTTTGTTGTTTTACTAAGGATTACGAGTTTCCCACTCACCTCTGGGGTTGTAGAGCTGATTGATAAGGGCTCTCCACTTCCTTCCCTTTACTGCACCTCATCCTTATCTCTGCTGCTGCTGCTTTCTTTGTATTATTCCTCTTATGAAATACTTATCTGTTATTTGAAACATTGAGTTTCTTGTTCTTCTTCCCTAGGGTTGTCTCTAGCAGCTTAAAAGACAATTGTGAAAGAAAAAGGAAACAGTAACAAAAGAAATTGCTCCCAGCAGAACTAATGTTCCATGGATATCAAACACCACTAAGTTGAAAGCATTAAGTATAGTTTGGGCCATTAACAGTTCTAAGTTTCCTGTACTGTTGTTACTATATACTGTACTGGCTGGAGTCCCGGGTGACTGAGGATGCCACCTAGTGGTCAGGCACCTTATGTTCTAGGTGTTTTCCTCACACCAATGCTCTTCTGGTGGGCTTTTTCTCAAATTTAAGCATTAATCTCAAACCTGAGTTTGATTTCCAAACTCTCATTATCTCATGGAGAGAACCCGATTTTGGTCCTGGCTCTCTATAGGCAAGATTGGGTCTCGAAGGACTAGTACATCTTTAAGGCATGGCTGTACCTTTACTTAGCTTAGGGAACTAGTTTATATATCATGCCATGAGTCCCAAGAAAGTCAGTGGCAAGGTTCAAACTAAGAAAACACATGTGAGGATGACCATAGAGAAAAAGCTGAGATCATTTGTATACATGGAAAATGGTACACGGGTTGTTGAACTAGGTAGGCAGTTCAGTTGAGGGGGGGTGGGGCCTCTAAAAAACAAACAATTTCAGGACCACTGAATCACAAGGCATTCAGAGGCTGTAAGTAGGAATTAGTATTTCCTTTTCCTATTAAACTGCATAGCAACCATTTTTTGGGAATGAGAATGTAAATTGTTTGTTGTACCCAACAACTGATGAAATTCACTTCTTTCTGGATATCTCTGCACCAAGCTGGCATCAGGGCCTAAACAGGTGATTGCAGTCATTAATGCATAGTGAAGATGTGAGAACTTCATCCACCTCGATGGCAACAGTGAGGCAAGTCACACTATCTTGAGGAACACATTTATTGGGATTAGTAGTGATATTTCATCACCTATTTGTACTTTTATATCTATGGTGATCTCTTAGGAAACTCAATAAAGTGTAGCATATTTTCCCACAGGCTTATTTTGCAAAATTGTGGCACAGGGGTAAGCACATCCAAAATGTTCTGGGTTTTAATTCCCATGACAGGACAAGCCTTTTTCACCTAGCACTAAATAGTTACCTGAAAGCTTAGCAATTGTTGTAGGTTTCCTTCTTAGGAAGGGCAGTAGTTGGCCTGGTGAAACCTCAATATAACTGGCTTCCTGTCCCTGATTATGGGGAACCATACCATAATGCCTGGTGATGTCATTTGCTTTTTCCAGGATTGTGCATGTACTATGACCTAAATAGGTGGGTGAGATGAACTACAATTTAGTTCCTAACATGATTTTATCATCCTGTTTCTTCCATCTTATGGCACCCAATGGCCATTAGGTTGTGGGTAATTCAAGTATGCTTATCTAGACAATAAAATACATCTCAAAGGGATAGAGTAGTATAGGCTTTTTCTACCCTCCTGGTTGTGGGTACATAGTTAATAAGTTATGAAGGCTTTATAATAACATTGTGCTTCCAAAAGGTTAGAGAAAAGGCAAGTATAAAATATGGACTAGCAAAATGTTTAATTTGGACTCTACAATTTTATCTACATACAATGCTTAAAATATTACAGAGAAATATATTGAGATAAAATACCTTACTATTAATAACCTAGAACAATTAAAAATATCCCCCTAAGAATATATATATACCATATATATAATGTCATGCTTTATCACAATTGTCTTGCTTTATACATATTTTACAGGTATGTATTTGGAAATACCTATATGGAATACTTGCCACAGGAAATTACATGAACATACAGGTCATATCCTGAAAGTTAAATAAATACCTATAATAGGAAAATACAGTAATGAGATACTCATTATATCAAGTCTAATATGTATATAAATAAGCTTACAAGTCTGATACAGGTTTACTTGATGAAGATTCATCAAAATCTTTGAGGAAAGATGGGTTAGAAGCTCCTTCTGCAGTATTAGATTTGTGGATATCTTCCAAGGGATATTCATCTTCTGTGGGTTGTGGCATATCCAGCCCGAAATAAGGCTGATGGCGAGGGTCATCCCAATTGCTTTCCTCTCTCAAAGGTTGGAACCTGGAGGCGGGAATGATCATTAAGGTTCACAACTAATGACAGTACTGAAAAATTCAACCATACAAGCTGGTACTACACAAAACAGTGTTTTTTTTAAAGCAGGTAACCAAGATGGAAAGAAGCTTTTATGCAGAAATGGTGGAATGAGGTGGCAAGAGCAGGTGATAAAAGATGTTGATTTTATAGAATCAAAGTGAAGAACTGAGAGGGTAAAGAAAATGGTGGTGTACACGGTATGTGAAATCCAAGTTTAAGCTTAAGTTTTTCCATTTAAGTTTAAACAAAAAAGACAGCAAATGAGAAGATAAGGAGAAAATTATTCAGAAAATTACTAAGAAAATAGGAAGCTCTCTGACATAGAAGAAAGGAATTTGACAGCAAGGCTGGTGGTTGGGCAAATGTGAATGTTAAGGATAAACTTGGAAAAATTTTTAATGCTAAAGAAGAGAATAGAAGTACAAGGTGGAGAGCTTTTTTTTTATTTTACACAGGTTGGTAATAGGTGACTCCTGCTAGCAAACTTTAGAGCTATCCCTTCTCACAGCTCATGTTGTAAGGAAGGGGTCCCTTTTTGGAAGAATGTGTTAGCGTTGATAACTGTGATGGTTTGTTTGGGAAAGACATTTTAAATTTCCGCCAGATAAGTTGCTGGTTTTGCACATGCGCAGTGCATCGTCACAGTGTGAGGCTGTTCCCCTCTAAGAGAATATAAACATCAATTCAATGAAAGAAAATAAAGTCTCAAGTACATTCATAGATTGAAAATATGTGGACAAATCAGTGTTAAATGAAGGAAACCAATTTGGAACTCAATGAGGCAAAAACGAAAGAAATTGGGGATATGGTTTGAAAAGAAATATTATTGGAACTCTGGCGGTTGGACAGAGAAGTGCGCCAATGATTCGTTCACTTAGCTAGAGGTGGGCACACTATGATGACCGGCCCAAGTTCTGTGGGATGCTCTGTGGTTTTCTACAATACGATAAGTGCAGTGACAACCTTTGTCATATTTGTGGTGCTATTTCTATAATTAGGTGTAGGATATTTATATAATTACAGTACTGTATATAAATTGTGTACAAGTCCCAGTGGTTGGTTGGTATTAAGTGTTGTTTGATCAGTCCATCCCAGATATACAAAAGACACAAAGACAAAAGCAAGTGTCAATACATACGTTCTTTGGAAAGGTACAGAAAAAACGAGCAAGTGATATTGAACCACAACCTGGTCCCAGTGGGGTGAAATTCACAAGAAGAGAGAGCTCGCCTGACTCAGAGGTGGATTCTCCCTCCACACCGTAACCCCTCTCCTCCTCCCCACCTCCCCATAGTCTCCCTCAAGCCAGCAACGACTCTTCATAAGGTAAAGTACAATTGAAAACGGTAAAACAAAACAATTATAATAATTACATCTACAGTATTATAATTACATTATAAAATTTCATATTGATGTTTTTCGAGGGTGAATGGATTAATAGTATTTCAATTATTTTAAATGGGGAAATTCGTTTCGCAAGACAAGCGTTTCACGTGACGAGCTTGGTGATGGAACGGATTAAATTCGTTAACCGAGCTTCCTCTGTACTCCTTTATTTGTCCATTTGGAATTTTGATGTCAAAATGTGGTGTACTATGTGAGAGGATGGGTTGATATAGCAGTATTAGTGTGACAAACAATTGTATTAATGGTATAGAAATTATTTTCACTTAGTTGTAGAGTACTAATATATAGAAACTTAAAATGTAACATAACTAAAAATAATAATATTCTTGGCAAAAATCAGAATGAAAGGGCTATAACAAAAATTTATATTAGAAATACAAGCAAGTTTTAAATTTATTGACTACTTTAAAAGAAAAATTACTGTATATTGATACCTTTTCAGTTAAGAAATGAATAACCAATAACTTTGTCTATATCTATAAAGAAGTTATTGAAAAGGGTACTTACTGTCTCTTTTTTATAAAATAATAAGCTAATAGTGCTAGTAGAATAATACAGAGGAGAACACCAAGCACAATGCCAACAATAGCACCTGGGCCGAGACCAGCCCTGGGAGGCTGTTTGGTGGTGGTGGTGAGGGTCGAGACTGGGGTGAGAGTGGTAGTCGGAGCAGCCACCAACTCACATCGGTTACCAGTGTACTTGCTGGGGCATCTAAAAAGTTATGTTATATACTTACAGATTATATTACGAAAATCAAATCAATAATACATATTTAGCACCAATAGAGCTGGCTCACAAATTCAAGGAAGCTTGTGGATGAAATTATTTTGAAGCTCTATGGATGAGAGAAACATTGGAAATGAAGAGAGAATATACATATATTTCTTTTGGTTTCTGACTCATGACTGTTACATGAAAACAATATGGGACACTATATATACTATAAACTAAATTAAATTTGAAACTGTCATTTACATATCTGCCTTATTTATAAAAAAATTTGACAAATAATTATAAATGATCATACATACTTGCAGACTGGGGCACCCCCATTTGCAGCATCACATTCGCCATTATTTTGACAGTAGTTGTCAGGACACTGTCCACAGAGAGACTCATCAGCTTTGTAAGTTTGGCATTGCACCTTGCCATCACATAGGTTAGATACCCGCATACATGGGACCTCCATGAAACGGTCAGCGCAGTAGAAAAATCCGGAGTCACAAGGAGTCTTTTCTGTATTATAAATATTACAGAAGTGTAAACATTTGAAAATGTGCATTCGGATATGATAAAATTACATCCTACAGCCTGCCAGCCTATTATTATGTATATATTTATACAAACCCTGCTATTGCTTTAATTGTAACTCGACCTATGAAAAAGACAGAATATGATATCTCAGCCCCTGAAGGAGACCAGAGTGTGTTAACTCTGTCCCAGAAGTGAGTAAATATAAAAAAAACAATGCCTATAATACTATATGTAGTAGTGTTTGTTAGATAATATTACAAGAGTTAATCAAATTATTCAGGATGCCAATATGAGAGTAGAAAGACCTAAGACAAGGGATGTCAAAGTTATTGGATTCAGGGGACATATGACTCAATGGCACTGTGGGAAAGCAAAATTTCCAATAATCCAGAAATTGGGACATTCTATGAGCAGGTGTGTGACTGTTAATTAACTCAACAAAGCAGTTCTTTCTGTAAGGTGTAGATCTCTCTTCCATTTAATGTGACCAGTACATAACCTATTTAGACACATTTCCCACCTGCTGTTTTGATGATAGGAGGAAGACCACAGGGATAGGACACATTTGACAGCAAATACAGTAGTTTATTTGTAATAGCTAACCATCTATCAATCCAATCGTTGCAGATTGCATTATGAAAGACATGGTAGAAATCTGAGTAAGAGATTTGTTTCTCGAAGATGGGACAAGCATGAACAACCACTTTTGCAGCTATGTTTGTAGAGGCAACACTAATACAGCTGGGAATCCAGCTAAACTCGACTGTCTTAAATCTACTTATGATGAGGTACAGCCAAATTTGGGTCTCAATCATTACACGATAAGAAAAGTTACTTATTGTACAGTATATAATTTTCTAAATTACCTATTCAAGTCAGTTTACTTCCTTTGTGTTATTAAGTGTTTACCCCATTGACCTTTAAATTTGTACAGATTTATTTCAATTTACCAGTGTCTCCTGCCTAGTGACAACCACGCTTGAATTCTTTGTGAACAATTTAATTGTTTTTGTGCTTTTTTTGATTTCTGAACATGAAAGTCCTTATTATATATCACGCCATGGATTCCAAAGAAAGTAAGTCAGTGATAAAGTTCAACCTAAGAAAATAGTTGTGAGGATGACGATAGAGAAAAAATGAGAGATCATTCATAGTGAGACAATGTGATGTCTCACTACAGACAAGTTTTTTTTTTTTTTTTTTTTTTTTTTTTTTTTTTTTTTTTTTTTTTTTTGAGATATATACAAGAGTTGTTACATTCTTGTACAGCCACTAGTACGCGTAGCGTTTCGGGCAGGTCCCTGGAATACGATCCCCTGCCGCGAAGAATCGTTTTTTCATCCAAGTATACATTTTACTGTTGCGTTAAACAGAGGCTACATTTAAGGAATTGCGCCCAGTAAATCCTCCCCGGCCAGGATACAAACCCATGACATAGCGCTCGCGGAACGCCAGGCGAGTGTCTTACCACTACACCACAGAGACTGATGTGTTAAAATGTATGGAAAAACAAGTGTCTATAGACAGATTCTTAGTAAGACAAGCAAGCAGTGAGCCACATCCAGGTCCTAGTGGTATGCCTGCAAAACGTAAGATAGAGAGAGTAACCCAGAAATATCATCACTGCTGTTATAATGGAAGGGGGACGTCCCTTCCAAATACTAACACCTCTCCTCCTCCCCCCTTCCTCACCATCTTCCAACAAGAGTCCTCAGTAAAGGTAAGATGTACTTGTACATACTGTAGTACAAAATATAAGTAGTAGTATGTATAAATTTTATTTTTAAGTTAATATTTTTGGAGGTGTTGAACGGATTATTTCAATTTACATTATCTCTTATGGGAAAATTCACTTTGGTTTTCGAATCATCTCTGGGAACGGATTGAATTTGAAAATGAAGGTACCACTGCATATTATTTACCTTTAATGATGGAGTTATCTTGCTTGTCAAAGTTAACTGTTTTTGAAGAATGAAGAGGTCTAATTACATGAATAAATAAATTAATATATGTGTGCACTGCATTGGGGGTCAGCCATTTGTAATTTCTCATGAGTAAACACTGCCAGCCTGAATTCTGCTCAGGGCATGCCACACAGCTGTAGGCTCACACAACATGTGCACCCAAAAGAACTGGCCTGACCACCACCACCTGCTTGGCCTCGTGAGCACTGGTTATGAAGACCCAACCCTGTGACAAGACATCTATGAACACATCAAGAGATGCGGAGGGTGGCACCACAGAACTGATTTCCAAAAAAAGCCTGAAGGGGAAGTCAGCAAAGCAAGAGTTGACGAAGGGCAGGCAGAACCTTAACACACCATTCCCGGGAGTGGCAGAACAGGCATAACCAGAGAAACTGGCACAATGCCCGGAGCCAAACCCTCCCCAGGAAAAAGCCAATGAAGAAAGTTCAGGCTCTCGCATAACTGCTTGACCAGCTGGGCAAGTCACCTTGGAACCAATCTAGCACCAAACGGCGGTGAAGTTGCAGGTGCAGCATAGCAGCTGGAGTCAGGGAAAGAGATGCTGACAGAGTTCCAAATGAGGTCCAGTCAAGTCTGAAACTGGGAAGGAATCAAATGGAATTTCCTCCATTTTACCAGAACCCGAATCTGGTGACCTGGAAAACCCCCAGATCCCTGGCCAGTTGTCGCGCAGATTGACTGTGGTCCACAGCAGCCAGTCGTCAAGGGAGGCCAACACATGAACCCCTAAGAGATGCAGCTGGCTACAATGACCCTCACTACCCTGGTAAACACATGGGAGGCAAGGTTCAAGGCAAATGGAAGTACCCTGACATCCCACAACAAAACCTTGCCAGTCCTCAAACCTGGCATGTATTGGGATGTGCCAATAAGCATCCCGAAGTTCCATGGCTACCTTGACAATACCTGTATCCAACCAACCTGCAATAACCCAATGTAGTGCTGGGAAGGACTCCTGATCCAAAAGGATTGACCCTAAACATAAAGAAAGGAACTGACCAACTCTACTGCAGGCTACAGAAAGCAAGCCGAAAAGCTGACAGATTCTGGGTTCAAGAGATGCTTGACAGAGGAAGAGTAAGGGAAAGAAGAGGAACATCATTCACCGAGAAAGGGTCGAGTATGGTGAGATGAAATCAGATTATTTTAAACATATCATACTACTTGAATTTCTATTATAATTTATACCTGGACAATGTTTCTCATCGCCCTCATTGGGACAATCTGCAATCCCATCGCAGAGGAGAAGGGATGGAATACAGGTGTACCAATTGTCATCACATGCAAACTCGGTGTCGAGACAGGCATTGGGGTTTGGTGTAGTGGTGGTGGTGCTGCTCGTATATCCTTGAGTTGTCTTTATAGAAGGACGTGTCATCACTGTTGTACAAGAGTCACCTGGTGCAAACACATAAATAAATAAGTGAATGAATAAATAAATAAATTACAATACTTTTAACAAAGAAATGATTGATGACTGCACATGTTAACAAAGGTGATCAAAACAAAATAAATGACATCCTAAAAAAAATTTACTATAAGTTCTAGGAATTAACTAGCTTGTATGAGGTGGCAATTCACTAATTACAAAATCTTTAGTTTGTATGATAAGGTATGTAAGTACAATATATGTGAGTAAGAAGTGGTGTTTGTGGATGTTTTTATGTTATACCAGTATGTTAGTCTTCAATTTGAATGGACATTTATATTTTTTATATAGATTTTACAAATTAATTCCTGGAGGATTTAATTTCTTTTAGTGCCTTAAAATATTCTCTCAGAATCAAGTAAATCAAATATAGTACAGGGTCAAATTGCTGATAGGTTTAAGAGATGAGATACTGTATGAATTACAAATATTTGCAGCAATATTAATATTTATTCATATTTTTATATAATTTTGAGTGAAATAATAGCCCAGAAAAATCATATAACCTTATTTTAAATGATTATGCTACCACACTGTATAGTTTATTATAAAATACTCACTACAGTCAATTTCGTCAGAACCATCAATACAGTCTGCAAAGCAATCACAGAAGAAAGCTGCAGGAATACACTCTCCTGTCCTGCACTGTAGTTCATCAGGCTCGCAGGTACTATTGATTGGTGGTGGACCAACACCTGTTTTACATTCCTGAAAATTGAGTAAGCTTTAGGCTCAACCACCACAAACTGCTTCAAACCCATCATTACCCTGCAAAAATCAGTTATCAGAAATATATAAATTTTTTCTGATATGCTGAACATACACTCATTCCATACAGTCTCTTGTGCTACTTATATTAACAAAGTCTTATCAATACTAGCTCTGATTTTAAACTCTAACAAAATGGGCATAATAGAACCTATGAACATCACACCAGAAATAAGTATCTCTGATATTCCCCAGTCTGACTAAATCAAAGCAAACAATCCATGCAATTAGAGGGGACCAAATACACGGAACACCCTTCCTAATGAAGTACAAAATTGTTCAAGTTATACTTCATTCAACAGTAAAACAATGCAGTACAAAATCTCATGTAGCATCCCACCTGGGGCTACTAGCTCACCTAGTTAAAAAAATAGCTCACCTAACTAAAAAATTGACTCAAAGATAATTTCTCATTACCTCCCCTTACACTGTTACTAATGTCACATACACCAATCACATTAGTAATTTTAGTTAAATTTCATTTTGTATATCTCAGTCCAAGTTTAATTTTTTATTAAGGTTCACCTTGCAACTTGAACCCACTGCAAATTTGGTTAGTTATAAGACTTAACTGAAATGCTATGCATGTTAGTGGCTTTACAAGAATGTACAATCACCAAAATCTGTACTAACAACCTAAGAGTATTTAAACAATTAAGAAAATGCTGTTTATATATACTACTGTATAATTTTACATATTCTGTATCTTCATAGACTTACTGTACAATACTTGACTGTTATAAGTCAATTATTGCCAATAATTGCCAATTGTTATTAAGTCAATTATTGCCAATAATTGCCAATTGTTATAAAGTCAATTATTGCCAATAATTGCCAATTGTTATTAAGTCAATTATTGCCAATAATTGCCAATTGTTATAAAGTCAATTATTGCCAATAATTGCCAATTGTTATAAAGTCAATTATAAAGACTGTTATTGCATACTGTTATGCAATACAAAATTTTCAGTAACAAACTTACAGGGGTGAAAGATACATCATCTAAGGCAATGTAGGTGTATTCAGATGTCCCAGTCTCGGCTTCGAAGAAAACAGAATAAGATTTGTCCATGTTTATTGATAAAACTTTCTCGTCCCATACTTCATCATGGTTACCACTGATAGATGCTAGAGTAATTCGCTGACCACTTCTTACTGGTAAAGTAAAAAAACTTTAAATGTGAATTTACAAATCCTTTTGAAGTGTTAATAAATTTTTGTATGAGCTATATATGTATATCATCTATAATATTTACATATGAAGCATGCAATATATGTAGTACATGGAGATATATTAAAAAAGCGTCGAACATACCCTCCAATTTCACCCTGAGAGTTCCCAAATCAACATTAGAAGCAATAATGTTAGAGTCAGCATGCATGTAGTACCAGAAACGAATGTAACACACATTCTCAGAAGCTGGATACAAGTAGTCAACCTTAAGGCTAGCCAACTGACCAGGTTCTCCGTTTGTGTTTGCGACATACACGTAATAGCCTGTAAATTGTCATTTTATTAAGAAATGTATGACAATATTTTATGGCTGAAGAAAAGGGCCTTAAACAGAAAAAAGTCATATATTTATAATTAGCTGCTCAAATTATTACTGTTAAAATATTGACACTATTAGTATTATACTTTGAAGCATGAAGTTCCACTAATGTGTTGGTATACATTTAAAAGAACAATGAAATTCTGCATTTGCATGCAAAAGTCAAGGTATTGTATTCTTGTATCTACTAGGCTGGAACAGGTTAACACAACTACAGTATTTAACAATAACTTCTATTTAAACAATATATAATAATAAAAATAATAACTAATAATAATAATAATAAGTAATAAATAGATAAATATCTATATCTCGGGTTACAAACAGCGTAGTATAATGAGAACAGTATATGGTATGAATGATTACAGGCTGTTGCAATAAACATTGGGAGTATAATAATGCACACATATCCTAGACCACTTGGAAATACCAAGTGTGAAGGTTTGAATCGTCCTCATGGCTCCTACTGATTTTTTCACTGATAAAAAGCATTAATGCGATTTCACTGTTCATTTGAAAACAAGCGAGGAGGTAGAACTGGTTGAAGGTAGAACTCCTGGACCAGAGTGCATGCAGTCTTTGTGTGTGAAATGTGACTGGGTTACAGTGAAGCCTCAGCACTCCTAGAGGATTCATTTGAATCTCAGGTCAACTGATCAAACATGATGTATAGTGAGGATAAGTTCTAATTACTGCACTATGTAAAAAACAAAAGCATTAAAGTAGAAACCATATATAAAACAGTCAACCACACTATTGAATGAACAAGCAACATAAAAAGATTTAGGAGTAATCATGTTGGAAAACCCTTTAAAAGACACAACAAAGTAGCTGTTACAGCTGCAAGAAAAATGACATGTTGGTTAACAAGAACCTGCCAAATAAGAGATGCCATGCCAATGATGATATTTTTTTACGACACAAGTGCTCTCTAGAGTGGAATATTGTGGCACACTAACATTCAAAGCTGGCTGCTGATCTGGAGAGCGTGCAAAGATCTTTTTCCGCTAGAATCCACTTGATAAAACATCTATATTATTGGGACTGCCTAAAAATTTTAAATCTATTCCCTAGAATGCAGACAGGAGAGATACATAATAATTTTCACTTCAAAAATATTAGAAAGACTGGTTCAAATTTGCACACAAAAATAACACCACATGAGACCAGAAGGCATGGCAGGATGTGCAAAATAACCCCAATGAAAAGCAGAGATGCAAAAGACACGCTGAGAGAAAAGAGAGAGAGAGAGAGAGAGGTCTTGGGTCTTTGTTGTTGATCAGAGGCACAAGACTTTTCGACACTCTTCCCCTTACATGTACAGGGCATAACTGGCTGACCTCTTGCAGTGTTCAAAAGGGACCTCAGCAAGCACCTTTAACCACTGCACTGCACAGAGCGCCTTGAGGCGCTGGAATGAGGGTGTGCAGAGTGTCCTGTGGCATTTTTAGGTATAGGGAGAGATTCAAAACTCCCTCGGGTACACGGGGCTCACATCCTGTGCCTCAGAATTCCTGTAAACAGACCCCATATTGAACGAACAACATCAGCATCCATGCTAGCTGTGATAGCCTTAGTAACGAGAGAGTCGCCAAGGCTGGAACATGCAGAAAAAACTAGATATAAAACCATTCACATACACTTGAAATAATTATGTAAAAAAAGTATTGGGAGGGCAGCCCCTGCCACACTCAGCTGTCGGCTGCAAAGCTGGCCTTGGATTCTTGTTGTGTGTATATAAACTCTCAACACTCGATCTTTGTGGTTCATTATGGTGCACAAAAATGTAAATAGTTATATACAACGTGTGTGTGTGTGTATATAGTATAATAACAGCAAAAACACTTATTGATCGTTGAATATAACATACATGACACATACCAAATTAAAAAAAACAAAAAACGTTTATTCAGGTAAAGTACATATGAGCCCCATAATTTTGAGCATAGCAGAACTATATAAATTCCACAAATTACACACTTAAATAATATTACAGCAAAAAAAACAGAAGAAATTAATGAGATACGTCAAAATAATTGTGAAAAATTATATTTGCAACAACTGGTGCCCCACGGGGTGGTGGGTCGAGTGGCCCCGAGGGCTCCATCACTCAGTGCCCATAATTTCCTCAACTTCTCAGCTTCATCACAGCCAAAGTATGTCACAATTTCTTTTTAGTTTCCTGTGATCAGAAACTGCATTTTAACAATAAAAGAGAAAATAATTTTTTGCAAAGAATTTAGTTTTGGCACACCATGGGTGTCATATTTTAAGGCAGCGCAGCACGGTGGTTAAAGGATACATGATCAACCAGGCTGTGACTCATACCTTAGGCTGTGAACAACCACATCAAATAGTCTGGTTGATCAGACCTGTAACTATGAGGCCTGGTCAGAGACCGGGTTGCGGAACACCGATCCTCAAAATCCTCAACAGGTAGTCAGGTTATATTGCTTTTGACCATGTCGTGGTCTAGGGCGTGTGCTTGGTAGTACCAAGTAAGCAGGTTCAAATTCTCATTATTTCTTCTACTGGTTTTCTCACTGATACATCACATTAATGTGATTTCATTGTGTGAATGATAATAATAATACATAATAATAATAATACATAATAATAATAATAATAATAATAATAATAATAATAGTAATAATAATAATAATATCAATAAAAATAATAATAATAATAATAACAACAGTAAATGAATCATATAAGCAAAATTAATACCATTTGATCCCAGCGTGTGATCATATTGAGGGCCAAAAGATGGGTTACCCGAGGAATCGGCTTGTTTCCAGTCCAAGTCCTCGTCGGTACGCTGGATAAACCCACAGTCTTGCAGCCATGATTTTGAATCAAAGTTGCAGTTACCCTGTATCAAATAATTTCTTTCCAATAAAAGCTGTAGTCATTTTATAAAAATAAATTTTTTAACAATATGTATACAATAGAAAACTAATGTATTCTAATTATTATATGCATATGTAGAGAAATTTTGTTTAAAAAAATATTTTGCCAAGAATTTTTGTTTTTTATGCCTATAGCTTTTAAATTTGTTTTTCACAAAAATACAAATATAAGTTTAAGTTTAGATTATATAACTAGTGAATTATGTAACCACATTAGTATATTGTGTAATTAGTATACAGTATATGGTATTCTATAAGTCAAATAATTACCACAACTGAAAAGTATATATTTTGTGAAAAAACCAGTGTTGAAAGAAATGAAAGGTCATTTTCTGGGTGAGCTCCGGAGGCTCCCTGGAGCTATTGGGTTAATGTGTGATATATTAGACCGGGACATTAGTCTATGGAGTTCAGCCTATTGGGGACCACGGGCCAGAACCTGGCCCCGTCAGAAAGGTTTCAGGGAGCAATGGTCCTGGAAAACCCCCCTGTGGTTGGGGGTTTTCCTTATCTGCCATTGAGCAGGGTTAGGCACCCAGAAAGGTGGGCCTAACAAAACAAACCCCACGTGGTAAGAAAAGTACAACGAAAAACTGAAAAGAGAGGAAGAACTCCCTCCAATCCCAAAAAAACAAGCAAACATCACACTCCACTGCCGCGCCGCTTGTCCTTGCAGCCCTCCTCTCCCCACTCCAGCTACCCAGCACTCCAGTTTGGAAGCTAAGCAAACATCAAACACCGCGAAAAACCGCTGACTGGAGGGATGGAGGGTTGCCAGGGAACCTCCGGGGCTCACCCAGAAAATGGCGTTTCATTACATTCAACGCTGGTTTTCTGTGGGGGAGCCCCTTCGGCTACCCGGGGCTACCTAACCAAAGATTAGGAAAAGAGGCTTATCTGAGAAGTGGCTGCCAAATACTCCTTAACGCGAAGTCGAGACAACTGGCTGCAACCTGCAAACCCAAAGCAACACAGAACGCCCAGGAGCAGGAATGATAACCAAATAAAGGGCGGCCAGGACCCTGTTCATCCTCCAAAATCCCTACGCCCGAATATCAGCCCTGGACACGTTGCCAAACATGGCAGCCAAAGCAGCAAACTTCCTAACGTCATGGGCACGAGGATAGAACACAGGCTGGCTAGATGTAATAACCTTTCGGATGACCTGGGAGACCCGAGCCCTGGAACAGGGAACGTGGGAAACCGGATCAACCCAAAACGCATTCCCAGCCACCATAGCCAAAGCCATCAAGGGACCACGAGGACAACTCTCCTCTGATAGGATTCCAACCGAGCCAGAAAACGAAGCAACAGCTGGACCAGGGGGAAGAGGTACAGGTTATCCCATCCACCACGACAGCCTTGCAAGAAAGTAAGGGTTCCACATAAAAAGGGAGATGCCGAGACCACACCAATGCGAAGAGGTCCACGTCTGGGAGTCCTTACGTCCGGCAGAGCAAACTGAAAGAGTCGACGTCAACCATCCATTCTGTGAACAAGGGAATGAGCCAAGACAGGCCATCCGCCAGGACATTGGACACTCCCTGGATATGAACCACACTGAGAGCCAAACCTCGAGAAGCCAGCAGATGAGCCACTCGAAGCGACTAGCCTCAAAGAGGCAAGGACTGAAAGGAACCCCCGCGGTTCAGGCAATGAACCACCGGAGAACAGTACGAATCGAGCCAAATGGTCGAACCCTGAGCGACCCGAACCCATGAAGCGACAGCCAAACCGCATCGAACTCTTGCACCGTGCTGTGAGCCCGACGGAAGGATGGACCCCATTGCCCCTGGCTGGCCTGGTGAGCACTTGGGTAGGCACCAAGGCACTGAACCCCGAAAATCCCAAAGAGGAAGCCGGCAACACAGCAACCGACTCAAGGCCCCCAGAGGACGAACCCAGCAATCGCGAGAGAAGTTGAAGGAACCAGAACAGAAGCCGAAGCCAAACCCGACCCACCAGGTAGACCAGCATAGCGAAGTTCAAACTCCCACACAACTGCTCAAGCAACCACCCAGTGTCCCAGAACCCCCCAGAAACAGCCGAAGGTGGTACCACAGCCACAGCAATGCCTCCGGAGGTAGAGACATGGAAGCAGTCCGCGAATCCCAAACAAGACCCAGCCAGGTCCGAACCTGGGACAGAACCAGACGAGATTTCCACCAGTTCACCAGGAACCCGAACCCAGGTTCGGGTTAGGGTTCCACAGAACACCACCACCTTCAGGACAGGCACAAACAGCTTCAACATTGAGGCTAACGCCCCAGCAGCCGAGAACATCACACCTGACGAAGGCCTGGCACCCAACTCCTCCACATCCTCCTCAAGCCAGGTCGAAGACAGCTCGAGAAGGAAAAAGAAGCAAGACCAAAGCCACATGCCCACGGGCGCGCAAATCCTTAGCAACCAAGGATGCCGAAAGGGTAGGAACCTGCACGTGCAACTGCACAAGGCTAACATCCCGAGAAAGCACAGGGGCACAAGCAACCATTAGGGTGTTCCAACTCGCCCCAGGTAAACCTGCAGAATGGTAGAAGTTTCTCGCCACTCAAGTGTGCAGGACCGATGGAACCCAAGCCATGCCCCCCCCCCCTCCACAAAAAGAATGGGCAATCTGCCCAATCCCTTACAAATTATGTCTGAATTTGGCTGTTTGCCCGTATGGCTGAAAATGGACATAATTTGAAAATGAAAAACATTTGAAAATAAATTGAATATTTTTTAAAAAACAGCAAGTTAAGGGTCCTCTGGTAGGTTAGGAGGGCAAGAAGTTCTCCTAAGGTTTCAAAACATCACGAAAACCATTAATTGAAAATTTACTCTCCTAACCTAACCGAGTAATCCGGAGGTCTCCAAACAGAAAATGGGACAGTATATCACATTTGTGAGCCAATTTCATTTCAAATTATGTCCAATTTTGGCCATAGTGCACATAAAAGCGAAAAGCGACTTTATTTTAAGAGGACAGTTGATCTGACTGCCAGGAAGACTCCGGAACCTCCAAACGCACCCAATATGGGGAAGAAAACCCGAACTCAAATAAGGACGGATCCATCACGGAGGAGGAATCCGGGTTTCGCAGGAGGTATGCAGCAAGAGCCTTCCGAACCTCCCTAGGGAAGATACGAGAGGCACAAAACCTCCGGTAGGAATGGGGCTGAGGAACCCAAAAGAGCCCGGAACCAAACCCAAGAAGGAGTCGACTCCAAATCATACAGGGAAGGGGGAGGGGGGGGGGGTAAGAAAATCCCTTCCCCTGCAACAACAAGCTTCGCAAAGGGGGCACTAACACCCAAGCAGGGTCAAAGGGGGCCCAAGGCGCCCAGGTCGACTCATCCCTAGCCTTGGGATCCCCTAAGTCGGGACCCAGGGCAGAGCAGTCCTCCATACCCTCTACCCCTAAAGAAAAAGCAGAGTCCAGGGAAAAGGCTGAAAAGAAGGGGGCCTGCTGGTGGGACCCGGAAGCCTCCGTAGAAGGAACCGGCTCAAATGCCTCCATCCCCAATCCAAATGGGGCAGACCCCAAAGCTGCCTGAGGCTCATTACCAACTATACCCTGCCACGACTCTGAAACCCTTAGACGTTTGGGAGCTGGAAGCAGGGCCGGGGGGGGGGAGGAGGAGGGAGGAGGAGGGAGGAGGAGGGAGGAGGAGGAGGAGGAGGAGGAGGAGGAGGAGGAGGAGGAGGAGAGCGAACAACAAGGGAAGGACCTGGGAAGATACACTGGGCCAAAGTTGAAGCGTCTAATGCTCCCCAGGTCCAGGGTCCTATAACCAAAGAGGGTCAACTGCGGGGCATCTGGGTGGGACACAAACCAAGCGCATTGCAGCAACCTGAACCTAGCATGGAACGTGGATGTTGCCTGTACCCTAACAGCAATGTCATCAAAATAGTACTGGAGAATAAGCAGAGAACACGACTTGCAAGATTTCGGGTTAAACGTGTTGTTGATCCAACAGACAGCATGACGGAGGCAAAAGAGGTGACTGTCACCCTGAGACAAGGGGACACAGTAACCTTCGAACCTGCACGATGCAGGCTGGAACTCGGAAGACTCATCCATATGTCCATCGAGCCCCGACGGGGTTCTCCATGGCCCGTAAGTTGATTGCTACGGGAAGCCCGGGCAAGGTGTTGCTAACCGGTTAAGCCCCAAAGCTAACAAGTGGGAGCTCAAAACATTGAAACCCCTGCGACGTGTACAATCAAAGGGGCCTAGCAGAGGCAAACCAAAAATATTAGGCCACCAAAATATTAGAAGTGGAACAATAGCCACACCAGGCAGACCCCCATCAGGCAAGAAAACAAAAACAAGAAAAACCCCTCAAAAATACAACGTCCCCAGAGGAAACAGGAATCGGCTGCCGTGTAGGTAGGCAGGCTGCACAACATCTTGACGCCCCAACCAGAAGGATACCACTCCCTACCCGAGGCCAAACAAGGGCCATGAAACTCCAGCTGGCCCCAATCACGAGGTAAATGCCAAGCAGCAAAAACCCCTATGGAAATGGTTTCCTGAATACACCAGAGAAGGGAACCCTATATGCAAGGGCACTACTCAAAGGGCGCCTAGGGAAGGATGCACCTAAGTGCATGCAGCCCCGGTACTCTCGAGAACACCTGGCCACCACACACAACAACACTGCAGAGGTCGCCATGACGTAAAAACACTGCCTTTGGAAATTTAGGCCAGACAAGACATTTGCCCCTACCACATTAGCGAACGAACTGGAGTACTGGGTAGCCGGCGCGAAGAAGGCTGCATGGACAAGCGGGGCAACAGTGGAGTGTGATGTTTGCTTGTTTCCTTGGGATTGGAGGGCGTTCTGCCTCTATCTTTTCAGTTTTTCATTCTACTTTTCTTACCATGTGGGGTTTGTTTTGTTATGCCTTCCTTCCTGGGTGCCTAACCCCTGTCGATGGCAGATAAGGGAAAACCCCCAACCACAGGGGGGAGTGTTCCAGGGCCATTACTCCCTGAAACCACTCTGAGGGGGCCAGGTTCTGGCTCATGTTCCCTGGTAGGCTGAACTCTATAGACTAATGACCCAGTCTAATATATTACACATTAGCCAATAGCTCCAGGGAGCTGAAAGTTCTCCCCCACAGAAATATTACATTTTTATAGACTTACCTCCACATATGCACAATTGTATTCATCACTCTTATCCATGCAATCATATTTGGCATCACAAGCGTATTGATAAGGAATGCAGGTGCCATCGTTGCACTGGAAGTCTGTGTTGGTCACACATTCTCCAATGGATGGTGCACAACGTCTAAACTGAATGTCATCCACAGCTAAGTGAGTCTGTGAATAATTCAATAATTTTAGATGTTAGCATGCAATCCATACATATATGTATTTATGTATGTACTGTATGTATTTATGTATGTATGTATGTATGTATGTATGTATGTATGTATGTATGTATGTATGTATGTATGTATGTAAGTATGTATGTACGTACGTACGTACGTAGATGAAGAGTCACAATAACATGGCTGAAATGTTGACCAAACCACACACTAGAAAGTGAATGGACGGCCCGTTTCGGTCTGTCCTGGACCATTCTCAAGTCGATTGTGATCGCAATCAACTTGAGAATGGTCCAGGATGGACCAAAACGTCGTCGTCCATTCACTTTCTAGTGTGTGGTTTGGTCAATATGTATTCATCCAGTTGTGCTTGCGGGGGTTGAGCTCTGCTCTTTCGGCCCGCCTCTCAACTGTCAATCAACTGTTACTAACTACTATTTTTTTTCCACCACACACACCAGGAAGCAGCCTGTGACAGCTGACTAACTCCCAGGTACCTATTTACTGCTAGGTAACAGGGGCATCAGGGTGAAAGAAACTCTGCCCATTTTTTCTCGCCGGCACCCGGAATCGAACCCAGGACCACAGGATCACACATCCAGCGTGCTGTCCGCTCAACCACCGACCCCTCCATACATGACATGTATGTATGTATGTACAGTGTATGTATATGTACCTGTAGGAAAAGCTGACACAGGGAAAACGTCCAACAGGGAAACCCCAGCTGCGGTACAAAGACGTATGCAAGAGGGATCTGAAAGCCATGAACGTCAATCATGCTACGTGGGAAACACTGGCCGCAGACCGATCAGCCTGGAGGCAGTCTGTTCAGAAAGGTCTCTCCATGTTCAAGGAATCACTGGCCAAGAAATCAGAGGCAGAGAAGGATAGCCGGTAGCCAGAAAGATATACCAGAATCAGATTTTGTTTGTGCTCAGTGTGGGATGGACTCTCATTCTCGGATTGGCCTCATCAATCACTCCAGATGCTGCACCAGGATTGACAACCAGAGCGCGACTCCATAGTCTCCCGAGACTGAAGGATGCCTACTACTACTATGTATATATGGAATTTCATTCCCTTGGAAACTATTTATGGTGGACACTATAGAAAATTCTCCAGGGCATTCAAATTTAAATAAGCCTCCCAAAGTCTGCTCTGTTTACAAGGTAAACTTGAGGCCTTTCTAAGTACAAGGGGTCCCCTGACTTATGAACATTCACTCTCATGAATGACCTCAAAGTCCCCATTTTAACCCTTTGTATTTTATATGAACCAATTCCAAATTTCCCACATTATGAACAGTGCTACTAATGCACTATTTCAGTTGTTTATCAAGAAAACTCCTCAATGTCTAAGAAGAAGAGGAAGATTATTGATGATGCCCTTCCATCACCACCTATCACTGTCTCCTTCAGCAACTATGCCACTGCTCTTCACAAAGCCTCAAATCAGACATGCTAGGCAATTCCATCATTCAAGGAAAATAAAGAGCAGTGTTTCTTATATTATTTGTCCCAAAAATTTGTTTTTTTTATGTTTGATTTATGGTGTTCTGGAAACGCATCCCCTCATAACATGGCTGGCTTAAGAAAGCCTTTTTAGGAATGCATCTCATTAATAAGTTAGGGACTGCCTGTATCTGTAAAGAATGAAGCTAGGTTTTTAAAACCTATGTTCATCTGGAACAAAATATGGATTGCGTTGACTGATGAGAAAATGGACTGAAACGATTCATTCATTTTAGAATCTACTGTGTAGTTTTCCTCATAGGAAATAATGTTTGCGAGATGACAAAAGATTACACTCACCTACAATGATATTATTTGTTACAGTATATACCCCTGGCTAAGATTAAGCACTTGGCATAACTTCCACAACTCATACTCTTGGGTTTGGATCTGCAAAAAATCAGGTGACTAGGCCATAACACATAGTTGGCATTTTTTGTGGTGGTCTTTAGAACTCTCCACTGCAAGAGTTTACCGACCAACCAGCAGTATACTTTGGTCCTGAACATATTTCAGGAGTATATCAAGTGAAAAATATGAAGTGTGAGGTCTTCATAAAATATAAGCTACAAAGTGTGGGGGTACATAAAGTGCAAAACACATGGTGTGAGAGTACATCAAGAGCAAGATACAGCATGTGTGTGTAATATACTTAATGAGTGAGGTACCAAAGAGAAACATACCTAACAAGAGGCACAGCAGATGTGCAATAGAATAATACTAAGATTTATCTGACCTAAAATGGGAAATCCTAATTATCTTTTAGGTGTTATTCTTGAAGTGAAAACTTATAATTCTTAAAAAATTACTTATATTGCAAAACCACTCACTCTTCCTGGACCATGATTGGCTTTGAAATGCAGTGTGAAGTCTCTTTTGCCAGCAAGATTTATATTTACTCGTGTCCAACCAGTAGAATATAATGATGTTCCCTTCCATAAGGTTTCTGCTGGAAGTCCATGTGTCTGAGCAGTGATTAAACAAGAACATTAGTTAACTTTTGAAGCAATAATACTTAATATAGGTTTATTACTTATAAAGTTATACAATTTTATTTAAATGAGTATTTATGAACAACATAAACAAATAAGGTACATAGAAATGAGACTGGTAGTGCCATAGTGCCATATGAGCCATAGAGTAAGCAGCTCTCATTGCTAGAAAGAGAAAAAGACCTAGGGGCAGATATCATTGAACCTAATGCCAGAGGCTCACATGAACAGGATAACACACAGAAATCACAATTGCATGATATATCAAATGAACAAATCCACAAGGGCCGTGACGAGGATTCGAACCTGCGTCAGAGAGCATCAATTAAGGCAGCGTCTGGGATGCTCTCAGACGCAGGTTCGAATCCTCGTCACGGCCCTTGTGGATTTGTTCATTTAACAGGATAACATCTGTGGTATATGCAACAATAGCAAACAAAAGGGTAGATGACAAGAATCTAAAAAATATATATATGATTCAAGCATATTGTAGTATTTCTTTACACCTGGTTTCTTCTCTGTGGCACTTTTCTGCACCCTTCTGCTTTGGTACCACTAAGTATTGCTTAACAAGTTTTTACCAATTATTAATTTTGTGTTTGCTGAATATGCTTACCTTATAAACAACCAAAAGTAATAACTTAGAAATCAGGATTGAGCGAGCATGAAAAACACATTTCCGAGCAAAATAATTTGCTTGACCCTCTTTCCCAACTCTCCTGTTGTCCAATACAATAGAGCTCGAGAAGCTCAGGAATCTGTACACCAGTAGATTGACGGTTGAGAGGTGAGACCAAATAGCCAGAGTTCAACATCGCAAGCACAACTAGGTGAGTACAACTAGATGAGTACTAAAGAAACTGTTCACAATTTTTTGAGACCAAAACTGGAATATGCAGCAGTTGTATGGTGCCCATATCTCAAGAAGCATATAAATAAACTGGAAAAGGTGCAAAGGCATGCTACAAAATGGCTTGCAGAACTGAAAAATAAGAGCTATGAAGAGAGGCTAGAGGTGTTAAATATGCAAAATCTAGAAGATAGAAGAAAAAAAGAAGCAATATGAACACTACATACAAAATAGCAATAGGAATAGACAGAATTGACAGAAGAATTCTTGAAACTAGCAACTTCAAGAACAAGAGGTCATAGATTCAAGCACGGGAAATAAAGGTGCCCCCAAAAATATTAGAAAGTTTTCTTTTGCAGAGTGGAAGATGGTTGGAACAAATTCAGTGAGAAGGCAGTAAATGTCAAAACCGATAATAGTATCAACGTATCATATGACAAAGAATACTGGGAAGAGAGGACACCCCGAGTGTAGCTCTCACACTAACTACATTTAGGTAAATACACTTAGATAATTACACACCTAGAGCAGACGATGAGTCACAATAATGAGGCTGAAGATATGATATGCAAACCACAAATCAGAAAATGAAGAAATGACTAATGTTTCGGTCCATCCTGGAGCATTGTCAAGTCATTTCATGACTACACGACTTGATAATAGTCTAGGATGGACTGAAACATTGTAATTTCTTCATTTTCTGGTGTGTGATTTGGATATCACACACCTAGATACCTACCAATTCACTCAAAGTGTATATAAAAAATTTGAAAATTATACTGAGAACACTTTACTGTAATTTATTTTAAATTATAATCAGACTGCATAATATATCCTTACCTCATCATCTTCAGTTTTTCTTAAGAGAGTTAGAGTGGATTCTTCACCGATATCACTAGCCAAAAAGTGCCAGAACACAAAAAAACAGTCTCGGCCCACAGAGGAGAATGTGTTGGATTCTAAAACAGCAACCTGTCCACCTTGATCCTGTATTAAAAAAATTGTGTTTATAAATCAACCAAATACTATTTCTAAGCTATTATACTCTGATCATTGAAGATCCTACTGACTGAATCATGACAGTTGGGCCATTTAGGTTTTCAAGTACAGGTACACACAAGAGGTCATACTGGTGCTACGGAGTAAGAGAGCATGTCCAGAATATTCAGTACAGTAGTACTGAGACAGTAGAATGTCAAATGCAAAACTGTACTTTACCTAGAATTGTATTTACATTTTATTTAATAGTCCTGTAAGTACTGCCCTTGCGGCTTGGGATTGCCTTCCACAAATCATTTGGGAACTACCTCCATAGGGGTCTTTTGCTGCTCAGTGATTGCCCCACACTTGGGGTCAGCTGGGTTTTTTATTTCTGCTGTTTGACCTTGGGTAGGAGGTAGTATCATGGCTCGTACTGTGCAGCTTGTCACCTATTACACAGTGGCCGGTTCTGTTCCTCCTGGAGACGTCGTACTTTTGCGGGGGTTTTCTTTTTCTTTTTGTTTGTTGCCTGGTAGTGGGTCTGCCCTTTGGTTATTGTCTGGTGGTACCCTGCTAGGTCCCTGTGATTGTACACATCGTAAGGGTTCAGCTTTAATTACCTCTTGGTAGTTGGGCCAACCGGTTAGCAGTACCTTGCCTGGGCTTCTCTTAGCAGTAAGACTAAGGGCCCTAGAAAACCCCGTTGGGGTTTATTGGTTCAATGGATGCGTCCTCTGGGTCCCATCTCGCCTTGTGCAAGTTCGAAGGTTGCTCTGTCCCCTTGTCTCAGGATGACATTCACCGGTTTTGCCTCCATCATGCCGCCTGTTGGGTCGGTGACATCTTCTACCCAGAGTCCTGCGAGTGGTGTTCCTTGCTAGTTCTCCAATTCACCCAGTTCACTGATACTGATAATAGGCGGCAGGCAGCATCGGCGTTGCATGCACAGTTTCAGTTGCCGCAATGCGCTAGGTTGGTTGCCTTTCTGGAAGCCCTGCGGCTGCCCCGTTTTGGTTATAGGGACCCGGACTTGAGGGCGTTAGGCGCTTCGACTCTGCTTTCGTCTGCACCCCCTTATCCTGCTGCGCTTTGTCCTGCTTCCTCCCCCCCTTCCCCCACCTCTTCCTCTGTTGCTGGCTTCCAAATGTCTGAGAATTTAAGAGTCAGGGCAGGAATGCTTAGATGGTGTCTCTGGACCTCCAGGACGCGTATTGGTACATCCCGATTCATCCAGAGTTCAGGGACTGGCTCAGTTTTGTAATGGGGCATCAGGCTTTCTGCTTTCGTTGCCTTCCATTCGGCTTGAATCTGGCACCTTGCGTTTTCACATACCTTACTCAGTTCGTGGTGATCTACTTGCATCTGCTAGGGATTCGGGTTCTGGCCTACCTCGGGCTCCCAGGTAGACTGGCTGGTGTGGGCTCCCAGCTGGTCCGTGTGTCTGCTCGCTAGGGATTTGGTTCTTTCCCAGGCTCTGACTCGTAGTCCTTGCGAGGCATAGAACTCCAATCGAATTGACTAATGCCAAGGTCTAATACATACATATCAGCTCGGTAAGCTCCGGGGAGCCTCCGGGACTCACCCAGAAAATGGCATTTCATTACATTCAATGCTGTTTTTTATACCTTTGTATGTACCAGATATAAATTTTTATTTCAAATACTGTACTGTATTATGAATGTCTATAATTAAAGAAAGCTATGTATAAACTAACCTCAGTTTTGGAAGTAACAAGATCATGAGTAGTATTAGCTTGAGTGTGATCTGCTGAGGGCCCAGGAGGAGGAGCAGGGAACCCTGACCACAACCAGGGGATGGAGTTGGCAACACTCTCAAACCAGCCACACAAAGCTTCTTTTTCAAAGTCACAACTCTTGGCTGTAGAAAAAATATGCAATTTTATTTATTTATTTATATATATATATATATATATTTATATATATATAAATATATAATTTTATATATATATATATATATATATATATATATATATATATATATATATATATATATAACAATATATATATATAACAATATATAATTTTCAAACATAGTGTAACTCAAATACATAAGGCTTCTCAATAAACCAAAATGGCACAGAAGTCTTAAAATAAATATTATTTTGTATTTCAAGTTTAAACTGCATATATCAATTTTTATATTTCATTCATGGATTATTAACAAGGTGAAACAAGTGTATAGTACTGTACTTCAATTCACATTTTTTTTTTTTTTTTTACTATTCTGCAATCAAAATTACAGTACTCTAAATTCTTTCAACAGTATACAGGTTCTTATTTCATTCTTGTTAAAGTACTTATTTCAGTGATGACAGAAAACTGGATAGTGAATGTAATATCTTGTTTCAAATCTACTGATTAGCAAACAACTCATCTCTATATGGTACAGGTATAATAATGTAAAGAATATAAATATAAGACATAATATTACAGAAAAAAATATGAAAATGACTCTGGGAAGATTATAATCAGCAAGACATAATACCGAGATAAAAAATGTGCCATCGAGATACTAACTACAATCCTGTTCATCTGTTCCATCTCCACAGTCATCATTAAAGTTGCAGGCCTCTGTGGGATGATAACATTTGCCATTGTTGCAGGCTTCTAAGCCCTCTTCACATATGGGTGTAGGTGTAGTTAAATCATTACTTCCAGGCAGCTCCTGATTAGCAGAAATCTCGCAACTCTCTGTCATTGAGAAATCATCCAAGACCATATTCCCTACATTTCCAGAAGTAGCATAGCCTTCCACAACAACCTGTTGCAAAATAAAAATATATTTCACACACATCTGGTTTCAAAATACATAAGATGAATTGAGAATTCAATGATTTTCAAAGTCTTAAAAATAATATTAAATGTAAAGTGCTATTTCTGAGTTTATATAATGCACTTTTATGAGCAGTACACTTGGTCACTCCCTAAGGCAATGTCCTACTGACCTCCTGGATAGAATCAGAAACAGTCAGGCAGGTCATTATGTTTCACTGACTTAACAGGGAGCATTTTAGACCGTTTCTGTCAGATCATACTGGTGATAGGAAAACATGTGAGAATACTGTACTAAATCTAGTCCAGACTAAAGACAGAAAAGTTTTTGCCATAAAATCCAAAAGTCTACACCAGGTGCAACATGGCAACACAGAGATCACTATGCTGCATGTTGGTAAACTACCAAATTATCATTAGGTTATTACAACAGAACACAACACTCGCATTTCACCCTGCAACTCCCCACATTTTTTCCTGTAACCGAAGTAGAAAAACCAGCGTTGAATGTAATAAAACACCATTTTCTGGGCAAGACCCAGAGGCTTCCCAGAGCTATACCGGGCTGATGTGTATATATTAGACCGTGGCAACAGTCAATTGATGGAGTTCTAGGCCTACCAGGGACCAGCGCCAGAACCTGGACCCCTTAGAGAGGCATGAGGAGCAGTGGCCTATAGACATCCCTGTGTAGTTGGAAGCAGTCTATGTCTGCCATCTACCAGGTCAGGCACCCAGAAAAGTAGGAATCCCAAAATAAACTACAGCTGGTGAAAAATTGCTAACCGAAAGCTGAACGAGTAAACAGAACTCCCCAATCTGAAAATAAGCAAACAAGCATGACGTCACCACAGCCACCACGCTGCTGTCTGTGCAACTCCCCCCCCCCTCCCCGAGAGGGGGAAGGGAGGTCCCAGTCCTCCCGCGCCGGCTACCCAACCCCAGTTCAGAGGCTGAGTATCAAAAACGTGAAAAAACATATAAAAGAGGGAGGAAGGGATGCCGGAGAGCCTCTGGGTCTCACCCAGAACGTGGCATTTCCTTACATTCAACACTGGTTTTCTATGGAGAGCCCCTTTTGTTCCTCGGAGCTACCTAACAAAAGATAAAGGAAAAGAGGGACTCACCTGCGAGGTGGCTGCCACTCGCTCCTCAACTTGAAGTTGAGACAAATGGCTGCAACCTGCGACCCAAGGCTACACATGCCCGAGAAGGGCCAGGAACATGAACGAGGTACTGTGAGGACCCTGTTCGACCTCCAAAAGCTCCGTGCCAAAATGTCAGCCCAGGACATATTACCAAAAACAGCAACCAAAGCTGTGAACTTACGAACGTTGTGGGCACAGGGATAGACCGCAGGCTGGCTGAACTGAATAATCCTGCGGACGACCTGGGAGACCCGCGCCCTGAAACAGGGAAGAAGGGGAACAGGGGTCAACTCAAAGCATGTCCCCTGCCACGGAGGCCATGACGCGCAAGTAACGGCGAAGAGCTGCAACCAGACAAAATATGATGCATTCCCGGCCAAACCAACCAAGCATCAACAACCCAAGCATCAACTCATTCTTCACCAGAAAAGAAGACAGCTGCAAACAAACTGACCACCAGGACCGAAAGAGCAGAAACCCCTGCGCCAGAGGAGAGCATGAAGCTCCCCGACCTGACCCCATGAGGCCAATGCCAACAAGAAAAGCGCCTTAGAAAAGCAGTCCTGAACTGAAGGGGGGCACCACAAACCAAGGAGAAGAGAAAAGAGAGCACCTGGTCTAAAGACCAGGACGGTGCAGGCAGCACATGAGCAGGCCAGAGGTAAAACAATGCCCGAGAAAGTTTGCAGAACGGAGCAGAAATGACATCCACCCCCGAATGCAAGCAGAAGCGGCTCCACCAGCACCGCAAGATATGACGCAACAGTATTCGGCATAAGATAACGGTCCTGAAACAACAAAGAGAGACAGGACAAAACAACCCGATCAGAAATCGAAGACAACCTACGAAGAGACAAAGTGCCAAAAAGGACTGCAGGAAACTTCATACTGCCGCAGAGACAAAACTCGCAGGTGGGTCACCATCAATGAAGCCACCTGATCACCACACAAGTGGTGATAAACCCGGGTCAAAAGGATCAAATGTGAAGATTGGAGGAGAAGATCGAACCAGCCACGTACCGGACGTCTATTGGCCATTGCTCCTCGTACCTCTCTGAGGGGGGCTCAGGTTCTGGCACTGGTCCCCGGTAGGCCTAGAATTCCATAGACTGACTGTTGCCATGGTCTAATATATACACATCAGCCCAGTATAGCTCCAGGGAAACAAAGATTTTTTGTTCTCCACAGAAAAAACTGTGCCAAACTGTTTGCCAAGGAGAAACGGGCAGAAGCGAAAGAAACTAAACATACTGCTCAGAATAGTGCTTTTCATGAACTTAAATCTAGCTTTCTGAGCAATACTGCTTGGTAGGTCCAAAAGAGCTAGGCTCAGTGAGCCACCCAAACTACTGAACAGAATAGGTAAGGCTTACTTAGCCTCTAGAGTGGCACACACACACACATGCACAAAAAGGACAAAGGGAACAGCAGTTGTGTCCTTGATACCTGACCCCACTTAATGAGAAGATGACCATTACGAGAGCCTGCCTCAGGTGACATCAATGGTACAGGTGGGAAAACCCCAGATAGGAACCAGGAGGCAAACAATCAAGTGGTCTTATAAAACGTCCAGCCACTAATGGCAGCACAGGACACTGCTGAGAACACATTTAGTGTGGCAAACTTGCAGAGATCATTCATTCACCTCAGGATATACTTGGTACTGATTCATCATAACCACTATGTGGAATAGCTGGAAGCAATAGGCCTTAGAGCAGGGAACCATGGGGCAAAGATTCAAGAAGAGAGAAAACAAGATAGTGTTAAAATGCCAGGAAATACTATTGCAAAAAGACATAGAACACAGTGAATGATTAATAAAGATAGCAGTAACCAAACCCTAACCAAAAGTGAGACCCACCTAAAAACCCGATTCTCAGTTTTTGCCAAGAATAAAGGTTAGGAGAAATTTGCACAAAAAGTCCCCACAAAAAAAAAAAAAAAATACAATAAACCCCTGGATGATTGAGTAGAGCATTAAGGTAACTCGATTGCCTATCACCAAAGTCAACAAATTTGAAATAGACCTTTAAAAAAAATTGGCACACATTTGTACAGTATAACTCTTGATTATTTACAAACCCTTGATTACTTACTGCATAGTCCTGCAAATTACTACTATTGTGTAGTAAAAGACTGACTTTGAGCCACACATTTTTGACAGATGTATCAAGCTGCATTAGCAGTTCTAACCCATTTTCATAGTACGTGTATCGCCTAGGGAAAAAAAAGAAAAGACTTCTTTGATACACTGGATTTATAATAATTATTTCCAAAAATAATTATTAAATAAATAAAATTTTGTTTGGTAATAAATCCTCAGATCTAATTAACCTAAAAATTAACAATATCCAAATTAGTTACAAAGTAGACAGTAAATTCCTTAGCATTCTCATTGATAATAAGCTGAATTTCCAGGGCTACATTCAAAATATAGTTTAAAAAGTTTCTAAAACAGTTGGCATTCTTTCTAAAATCAGATATTATGTATCTCACCCTACCCTGATAATGCTCTATTACTCTCTCATCTATCCTTATCTCAGTTATGGTATCTGTGTTTGGGGTTCTACTACCCAAAATCATCTATGTCCTCTAATTACTCAACACAAATCTGCTATTAAAACAAACTTTGGCCTCAGACAGTACTCGGCCCCCTATCTTGAATCTTTGAACATGTTAGATATTAAGTCATTGGACATCGTCTCAAGTTTACTCTATATAACACTCTGAACTGTAATGCCAATCCTGACCTTAAACACTTCTTAGAAGGTTGTAACAGAACACATGGGCACCACACAAGAGGCAAATATCTATTTGATATTCCAAGAGTGTGAATTAACCAATCTAGAAATGCTCTGCAAATCAAGGACCCAAAATGTGGAATGACCTTCCCAATCACGTCAAAGACTGTATCTCTCTCTCAATCAGTTTAAGAGAAATACTAAGTACTACCTTATCAACTCCAAGTAACCTACCTTACCTCCTAAATGTCAACCTATGTCTTGCTATTTTCAAGTAATACTGATTATTGACCAACTTGTATAACTGCTGATATTTTCCAGGTATAAACTTGTACAAAAACATGTTTAAAAAAAATTGTAGTCTGTTTATTTAGTTAAAATTACTTCTGCTGATCTGTTGTAATTTCTGCTGTTCCATCCAACATATAACTATTGTCATTCTGTTCTTCTTTTCTCCTTTTTCTGTCCAATTCATTCTTTTAATCTCAATTAGTTTGTCTTATTTTTTAAGTATTTTTCCACATCTTGCCCAAAACGCTGTGTGTACTAGTGGCTTTAGGCATAGTATATACTAGCTCTATCTAGAAATACAACATTCTGTTTGTAACTCATTTTGTATGTATGTACTTTAACCTGAATAAACATTATTATTATTATTATTATTATGTTTCTTGTCTTTTTATCTTTGATGCCTTACTCTATCTGAAAGGTCCATTTTTTTGGGTAGTGATACCTTGGGGTGCCTCTCAAAGTCTCCTCTGGCTTTGTGAGATGTAGATGGTATCCGGGTGGTGGTGTCATTGTGTCATTCAATGCCAGATGAGAAAATTATTGACTAAGTAGTACAGGGAAGAGGACTCACATGTTGACCTTGAATATTTTATGTTTGTTGCTTCACTTATTAGTTTACAAAAAAAATTGTGCTGAATAATTCAATTTTATATACTGATAATTGATGAAAACTAACTGAGTATTGTGCCATATAAATCCCTATGTACAATGTAATATGTACACCTATTCACACAACTCTGTTCCTGCCATAGCTTAAAGGATGTGTCTTACAATCCACTCTTTTGTTAAAATTTTCTTAGGGAATGTTGTACAAGGCATGAATTCACACACTAGCAGAAAAGACCAAATTGCCATTTGATGATAATCATAGGCCCTTAGTATATGGACCTCAGTGGCACAGTAAGCAATTACAGAACAATATCAGATTATTGGCTAAAAATATTCCAGGAAAACATATATGGCATGGTAGACACAAGTTACTATTCATGACATAAAAAAGAATTGAGTAAAATAATTTGTATAAAAGAGTAATTAATACTAACTTGTAAATATTGATGATCCCAGGTTTAACACCAAGAAACTGGTACCACATTCTGAAGAAGCAATTTTTAGAACTGCCACGCATAACCGGAGAGCGGATCTGGGCAACAGCTGATCGATTGTTCATTGTGTCTCCAGAAAACTTCAGATAATGTCCTAGGAATGGTTTATGATGTAAACTTATGAGTACACAATCTCATGGAGCACCTACATTGAAATCCTTATACAGTAGCTGTATGTCAATTGTACTAATTTAAACTATAATCTTTATCTATAAAAATAAAATTTTCTACACTATACTGTGTTCATCATAACATAGCACATATAGAACATTTCAGAGATGTAACACTAATACTGAGAATAAATACAAGATAAATATTGAATGTTGCTATGGTTATCATATACAAGAAGCCAACACTTAAGGTTTGCACTAAAAATAGTAAGAATGAAAATAATAATAATAATGAATGAAGTAGACTGTATGAACAACTAATAATGTAGTAGGAGAAGTATTTTCACCACCAGCTAAAAGCTGAGGGAAGGACTGCATGTGGAATATAGAGAAACTGCTAAATATCAGTTACTGAAATAAAAGATAATATCTAAAAATGTAATTCTTAATACTAGAGAAATACAGCTTTTCAGCATCTGCCAGTTTAATCCTCAAGCTATAAACCCATTTTTAAGTCCCTTTCCTGGTGTGCATAAAAAATTATAACAAATTCTTTGTTTTATATCATAAAACATTTATCTCTGATGTTGCGGAATTTTTTTAATAATTTTAGTTTGGCAATAATGAGGTGAAGCACGTCACATTCTGATAATTATTATTCAAGTAAACTATTTGTACTAGAATAATCCTTATCACAACTATCTTTCTGGTTCATAAAAGTCCTAGAAGTTTTGCATGTCATCCATGGTTCCTAGCAAAGTTGTCAGTAAATGGACTGGTGATGCACCTGACATGGTGCGGCTTTTTCTAATAATACCCAGGAAGGTAACTAAGGCTTTCAAATATTTTCCCAATATGGCAAACAATTGCCAGAGGCCTCTAATAACAAATGGCAATCACACAGAATATTTAAATTGTTAGGAACTTTGAATATTAAGTGGCACATTAAATTATTCACAAATGACAAGAGCATTGTCAGCCTATCCTTTGAGAAAGACAGGAGCAGTATAAGGGTTAACTGAGGAAGATTAAAATAATATGTATAAATAAAACTATGGACAATATCAGAAATAAATGCTGAAAAATAATTAAGTTTAAAATGTATTGGAAATAAAAGCTGCACAACTGCAATGAAAATCTCCCCCAAAATTTGGAAAATATATACATATTATAATTTTTGTATATAAATTTATACAAAATATACACTAAACAGAGTAAAATTACTAATTTAAATTTTAAATTCTACTAAAACTTTACTAATTTTAAAATTACTAACCTTGTGAAGTGAGCAGTGTATGATCATAGGAAGGTAAACTTCCAATTACTGTCAGATGATGCATGCAAAAGTACCCACTTTCCAGTGTTTTCAATTTCTGGTTTCCAGTTCCTGCACATACCATCCTCAAAATTACATCGGGATACGTACACAGAACACTGAGATGCAAGCTCATCAGATAAATCAAGGCAGTCATTAGAATAGTCACAGACTCGGTCTTCATCAACACAGGAACCAGACCTGCACTTAAACTTCATCAGTTCTATGCAAGTCTCACCTGAAAATTATAAAGGTGAAATGATTTTATTATGATAAAAAATCTTTCTTACAATTTGCTGATACATGGTCTCTCAAACCCTTATCCACATGGTAATATTTCATCAAGCTCTTCCATCTGAACCAGTGTAATGACATTAGCACATAATATTCGCATGGGCGGCTTGCAAGTTGGATGATCTTATCTGTATACTTGGGATCAGTTTGGAGCTTTCTGTTCTTGCCATACTCTATAGTGATAGCCTGGTTAGTGAGAATACTGCTGTTCATAGCCTGCAAACTCAAACAGCCATCACAACCCAGTTGATCTAGTACTTTTTCAGAAACTTGTTTAGTTCCCATTTAATATGTTCAGCCTTTGTTCAAGGAAATATATTTTATGTTTGCTGATAGAAAGTTGAAAAGTTGTGGATCATTAATATTTACACAATTCTTTAATAGTGCTTATGGTACCCCTACTTTTCACTAGGATGTTTCTGCAAACCCCCCCCCCAATATCTTAAACTCCGGTAAGTGCTATTTTTTTACCCCTGACAGTATTTTCCATATTCTGTACAGATTATGATGTCCTCTAGTTTCCATTCCAGAAATCATATTCAGTGCTTTGGCATAGGTACAAGCAGTTTAAGTGCTTTACTGATTCCATGTGAGCAGAAAATGAGGTCTGCATATTTTTTTGCTTGGATTAACCTGCCTTGCAAGTTAATGTGAGCATAGAATAATATTGTAGATGAGAGAACAGCAGACATCAGTAAAAAAAAAAAAATCTGATGGGCAAATTATCTCTAACAGGTAATTTTAACAAGTTCACAATCTTTTGACTATTCTCTTAAGAACAACAGCCCACTGAGTATCCTATAGTCACAGGCTATTTCAAAGGAATGCACGAATATACCTTTCATATTGATAAAGGCTGTAGAAAGCATTTCAGATATAAGCAGAGATCTTTTCAACTGAATATTATTCACTCTCAACCTCCCGATGGAAAATAAACAAAATAATAAAGTTCTACTAAACACTCACCTTCAGGGGGCATTGTAGGTGGGATACAGTCGACATATTCTATGTCATCAAGGGAAATGGCCCCTTCATAGCTTATACCTCGTTGCACACGTAGGGACACCCTCTGACTAAACACATGTCGTAATGGTATCTCTGCCTAAAAGGGTAAACCACACGATTGTAATTAAAAACAAATGTCAATGATTGTTTTCTGGTGTGAGAATAATGATAAACTGAATATAGGAAGATATCCATTGAAGAAAATTGTTGATCAGTAAAGATATAAAAGATGTAGGTAGTAATCTATATGTAAAAATGGTTCAGTGCAACAAGAAAAGAAATTTAAATGGGTGTAGCAAATTTGTTGGAAAGTATGAGAATGTGGTGCTCTGACAAATAATCAGAAAATCAGCTTGGACAACTTTTATATAAAAATAAAGGTGAACTCTGTGAATAAGAACTATAGGGGCATTAGTCTTATGAGTGCAGTGTATGATAAAATAATGAAGGTAAGTATAAAAAACAGTAATGTTTTTTAATGTAATGAAATGTCATTTTCTGGGCGAGCCCCGGAGGCTCCCTGTATGTATTGGACTGATGTACGCTATATTAGTCTGGGGCATCAGTCAATTGAGTTCAGTCTACCAGGGACCACGAGCCAGAACCTCCCCCTCACAGAAGCACAGGGAGCAATGGCCTATGGAAACCCCTTTGTGTTTGGGAGCATTCCATGTCTGCCATTGACTGGGGTTAGGCACCCAGAAAGGTAAGCATAACATAACGGACCACACATGGTAAGAAATTGCAACCGAAGACCAAACGGAGAGGCTGAACTTTCCAAAACCTAAAGAAACAAGCAAACGTCATACACCGTGGCTGTGCCGCTTGCCTGTGCAGCCCTTCCTGGGAGGGGGAGGGCGGGAGCCTTGGAGTCTCCTGTGCTGGCAACTCACACCTCAGTTTGGAGGCTGAGCGTCAAAATCGAAAACAGTCGACCAGAGGAAGGGAGGATGCCAGGGAGCCTCTAGGGCTCACCCAGAAAATGGTGTTTCATTGCATTCAATGCTAGTTTACTGTGTGGAGCCCAGCATTCATAGCATTAACCCTTAAACTGCGCATGGCATATATATATGCCATGAGTAACATGTCCCACCGTGCACGGCGTATATATACACCATAGGGTGCCATGCACGATTCAAATGGCCTGCGGCTACACGGGGTTCACATCAGCTTCCTCAGGGCTCTTGTATACAGACGCCATGTTTTAAAAAAAAAATCATGGGCAATATTCTCTGGTGTAAGAGCCACAGTACTGTGGGAGCAATCAAGGCTGGCGCACGCAGCATGAGCTAACAGCATTGCTGTTCAGCTTGTGACCACAGCATCGCCTAAAAATGTCAAAATAAATATGTAACTGCTATTATTTAGCGATGACAGTAATACAGATGACTCTTGTCTGTGATAACAATGACCAGGATTGTGATAATAGCAGAATTGTTGTGATAATTAGCACTGTGTGGGAGGAGTAATGCTGAGGGAGTGTGGCCACCTGTTATTGCCTGCATTCACCATACCAGCTCAGTGGTTCTCTATATAATGTTTGTATATAGTGAATATAAGAAAAAACAGTACGGTGGGAGGAAAATAAGGTGTTGTTGAGGGAGGAATGGCAGCGAGTGGCTGACTGGTGTGTGGCTGCCACTCTTCGTTTCATTTTAACTCACAATACCAACTTAGTGGTTCATTATGGTGAACAAAACATGCAGATACTTATATACAACCTGTGTATATAGAGTAATAACAGCAAAACTATTCGTTTATTGTTTCACGAACATAATAATTGAATTACTAATATGCACACCATACTTTTGAGTATAGCGATGATTCACCTCTTTTATTATATAAATATATCACACTACACACTATTGAATAATATTACTGCAAAAAACTAATTACAAATCAATCAGAGATATTGAAATAATTAGGTAATAATATCTTTGTGGCAACTCCCGCCTGTCAGCTCGGGTGACGCTGACCGCCTCTGATAACTGCTATGTCAACGCTCACATTTTGCCAGACTTCCATGGCCTATTGCTCCCAAAATATGTCACTTATGATTTTTTATTCCCATCCTCAGGGAACACAAATTAACATTTTTAAAAGACAAAAAAATTTTGTTAGAATTTTTTTTCTTGCGCACAGAGGTGTAAATCTCCTCAGGACCCCTTAGCAGCTTAAGGGTTAATGAATGCTATGAAAAAATAATATATAATAAATAAAAATAGCTAAAATAGCATAGCTATAAAAGCTATGAAGAGCTTTTATAAAGGAAGTGAAGCAGATGTAAGAGTTGAGGATATGCGTGACTGGTTTGATATTATGCATATATCCTATATGCATAATAATAATATGCATATATTATGCAGGAGTATATCAGAGTTGTGAATGTTCCCTCATGGTTATTCATTATATGGTTGGATGGTGTCATGAGGGAGTTCAAAATAAGAATACTAAAAAAGAATATTAATTTAGAGTATGATAGGAATGAATGAAATATATATAATTTGATGTAAACAAATGATGTGGTTTTTCAGTAATGTATAATAACTAATTCTTAATCTCTCAGTTTAAACTTCAGTATACAATACTGTAGTAAATATGTACAATATAAATATATATTTATATACAGTGGCGCCTCGATTAATTAACGAGTTTAATCGGTTCCAGCACCGAGCTCGTCATATGGAAAACTCGTCTTTAGAAACGAATTTCCACATTTAAAATAATGTAAATAAAATTAATCCGTTCCACCACTGAAAAACATCAGTATGATATTCGATTATCTGAACAATGGAGCATCCTACCTGACACACTGAACAAACCTTTGTGACATTTGTCCATTTTTCAAATTTGTTTACTTTTTTAATTTTTTATAGCAAAAGGTTTGTTTGGTGTTTGTCAGGTAGGCTGCTCCATGTTTCTTACAAAAAAAAAAAAAATTGAAAAACGGAGAAATGTCATAAAGGTTCGTTCAGTGTTTGTCGGGTAGGATGCTCCGTTATGACAATCTTTCTTTGTTTCAAATGTGTTCGATTTGTTTTGTATTTTTCATTTATTTATTAATAATGGAGAAGCCTACCTAACACACACTGAACAAACCTTTATGACATTTGTCTGTTTTTCAAATTTATTCAATGTTTTATTCGTTTTTTATTTGTTTTTTTTTCAAAATTTTTCTTTTTTTTTTTATTCTACAAAAAAAACTCAATGCTTTGCAACATCACAGCAGTCACCCCTTTACATCCCTGCATCATTAGCATCTTAAAAAAAAATACATTTATTTGCATCGTCAGAGGTGTCCGAGAATTTGCGAGAATCAGCGGGAACGCTAGGAAGCACCACATGGTTTTCTCATTAATGGAGCGGAAGCTCGTCAATTGAATTTTTTTTTGCAGAGTGGTTCGCTCGTTACTTGAAATGCTCGTAGATAAACCGCTCATCACTCGAGGTTCCACTGTAGTACATATATACAATATAAATATATATTTATATAGTAAATATATATACAATACTGTAGTAAAATAATTAGCTTCGTACCAAGTTCCATATAAATCCATTATCGCCATCTACCATCCATACTTCAGTGATCTCATCAGAACTAGAGATGAGTTGAAGGTGCAGTGAACCAGGTTCAGTTCCAGCCATCCAGTACCACAGTCGTAGTCGACACGTGCTACTCGATTCACCTGTCATTGCAAACAAATATTTTGTAACTTAGAAATGATTTTTCAGGTATGCACTTACAAGCCATGACTTGAGCAGAATGAGCCATTTTAACATACTGTACTAGGGAACAAATCAATATTCCCTCTCCTAGTGACACTATAGGGTCAGGAAGGACAATGAACAACCTTCAATACAGCTTGGCAGGATCATATTAGTCTACAACTTTCTTCTATGCATAATAATTTATTTTCTATAAATTTTTAGTGGATGCTGTACATGTGACATCATAATATGAATGTTATAAGCTGAATACTGTACAATGAATACTGATGCAAATCCATAAATGGTTTCAATTTGTTTTATTACAAAGAAAAACAAGAAATATACTAAGTTTATTAATACAAAACATATACTTGCTAAATAAGACAAGAATAATAATGTATGGTACTACATAACTTTTGCTGACACAAACAAAGAATGCAGTACAGTACTCAGTTTATCAGATAGAGGTTTCTACATAAGTATTATCTGTACAGAATTTACCAAAACCATGTCCTTAATAAAAATGATTAGCAAGTTTTATATTTCCTTTGGTGGAATTGGCATGTTCTCCCATATAATGAGAATAAACATGGGATTCATTCAGGTTTATTCACAAACTTACCAATGGCCACTGAGGTGATAAGATCAGTTGCAGATTCAAAGTCTCCTGCAGAAGTTGAAGTAAAAGCATAATAACTGGAGTCATCTCCATGTGTGTGATCCATTGAAGGCTTGAATGGCACCTGTTCTTCATTATCTAGAGGATCCTTTCCACGGATTAACTTCCACCTAATGATACAAAGATGAATTAAAACATTAGTTGTTCTTATATACACATTATATAAAGTATGCCACAGATATAGCAGTATTTAAGGGCTGTGGTACCCCTTGGTTGTTTTTTCATACTATTTGGTATAATAGCACAACAATCATTGAATCCATGCATGATGTGATATTCAATCATAACCATGCATGATGTGATATTCAATCATAACCATGCATGTGATATTCTAAAATGACAATGGCCATTCTTGTTGATGCCTTAATTTATCTCTGCTGTGTGCAGGGCTGATTTCATCCACGACGCTGCAACATGTGTTGTGTTTCAACAGATTCTTTGTTCAGATTTTAGTCGTGGCATGAGTTTACTTGGTTAACTGCTAGATTTAGGACTTTTGTGCCAAATATTTTCAGTTTTAGCTTTTGCAGTTTCTAGCTCAGAATTTCTTACCACTGGGCTCTCTTCACTTTGAAGAGGATCTAGCCTCTCTTTTTGTCTCATCTTTACAAGACAGGAAGGTCTTAAGTTGGGGTTACAGCCAGGGGAAAGCATTTTGGTTCCTGGTTCATCTATTAAGTGACTGACTTCCTTGCCTCTGTTTCTGACTGTCGGTCTTAACAGGCTTCTTGGTTTACTAATGCAGGTGCTTGGAGATGTGAGGATAGGGTTGATGGTCTATGCTCATTTGCTCTCTATTCCCATATTTATCATACAGTACCCTGTTTCTGTTTCTTAGTGAGATGTGTTCCCCCTCCCCCCTTCCCCCTTCTCCCTCCCCGGGAGGGGAGAGGGGGGAATTCAGGATGGGGAAAATCAGGATGGATAGATGGTGGAGGAGGACTGGATGGATGGTGGAGGGGGGCTGGGTGGAGGGGGGCTGGATGGATGGTGGAGGGGGACTGGATGGATGGATGGTGGAGGGGGACTGGATGGATGGATGGTGGAGGGGGACTGAATGGATGGTGGGGGGATTGGATAGATGGATGGTGGGGTGAACCTCCATCCCCCACAATGCACCCTCCCCGCTACCCCCATAACGCCACTGGACCCTCCCTACGAACTTCATCCCCTACACTGCACCCTCCCCATTACCCCCATACCCCCATCCCGCCACAGGACCCTCCCTTCTACCTCCATCCCCTCATCCCCCACACAGGAACCCCCCCCCCTCCCCCCAGCTGTACCCTCCCAGCCACATCTGGATGGTATTAATACGGAAGGCTTCCTTGCTATCAGGAGGCAGACTGCCTGACATTAAACTCTTGTTGTTTATTGACTGTGAAAGCCTGATTGACTGTAAATGGTTGAATGATTGTAAATACCTGACTGTAAATGCATAACCGGTTGCTACGACAACTGTGAATGCTTGACTTCTTTTGGTTATGACTGCCTGTGACTAGTCTTGACTGTGAATGCTTGACTGACTTGTGACTAACTGATTGGTTCTGACTGACTGCCACATAAGTAGTGAAATGTTTGAAAGGAAAATCTGGAACCAGTGATCCAGATATGAAAACGTTTAAGGTGAGCGGAGGACGGTCCCACCACCTCCTCTCTCCTTCTCATGCTCCCCATACATCAACATTGCTCCTATCTCCCTCCTCACCATCTCCCATATGCCACCAAGAGTCCTAAGTAAAGGTAAAGTGCAGTTAAATGTTCACTTATTTTATTTATGGTTTATATTTATACCTGATTGTTTTATGTATGAAAAATATGAGTAGTATTCTATATAATATGTATTTTTAAGTTAATAATTTTGGGTATTTGGAACGGAGTAATTCAATTTACATTATTTCTTGTGGGAAAATTTGTTTTGGTTTTCGTAATTTTCGGGTTTCGTAACGTCTCTAGGAATGGATTAACTACGAAAACTGAGGTACCACTGTATGTATACTGTATACATAAATGAGGTTGCATAAACTTCTTAAAGTGCGAATGCCTACTTTATCAGAATTTAATTGCAGTAAAGTTCAAAGGGTGATAACGTTAAAACATAATTTTCTTCATAACACATCTCGCTATTAATTAATACATACGTAAATGATGTATCTTCTTGAAGATTTTGCATTAGACTGTGTTGATTTGCCTTGATTTCCCAGTTGCATAGATCCTGGCCCTCAAATGTGCACTTCTGAGAAACTATTAAAATAAAATGTAATGTTAGTGATAGTCCATTAACATTATACTGTACATGCAACAATATTCCACCCAGTGTATTATAATTATCAAATCTATAATTAAATATAAGATGTACATACAAATGGTAAAATCCAATGCCAAATAATGCTCACTTGGAAATAACAGTTATAATTTGTGAGCAATGTTATAATACATCACTACTGTACATAAATATTATATTTCAAGAGTTAGAAGAAAACCTACCACATCCTTCTTCATCCGAGTCATCACCATTTGGACAGTCAACAGCAAAGTTACAGCGATCCTTCAAAGGCAAACATGTTCCATCACTGCATTCATGTTCTTCCAATGTGCAGTTACGTGACGGCTGACCAGAAAGTCTAAAGTACAAATAGATTAACAAATAATAACTACATTATAATTACATGATATGCAGGCTGATTATATTTATATAATTTCACAAACTCTGTATACTTGTAATGAGGTATACTAGGTCAACCAATCCTCATTTGAACATAACAATATAAGAACTAAGTTCCTCTTCTAGCAGTCCTCATGGTGTAGTTAGTGGTAAGACACTCGCCTGGCATTTTGATTAAAGACTTGCCCGAAATGCTATGCATGCTAGTGGCTGTACAAGAATGTAAGAACTCTTGTATACAGTATATATATATATATATAAAACTACAGAAAGCCTATTGGCTCATAATGTGAGGATTTTTTTTTATTTGTTATTTTTGTGCATAAGCAGGTGTGGATCTAAATTGAATGCTGCACATTAAGGGTTAAACATACCGTATATTATTTACACAGCATCACATTTAAATCAATTACTGTACCTGCAGTCTGAAGAAAAGGCAAAATCATCAATAGCAATATCACCAAGTTCCTCTTCTCCAACCTTGCCTTCAAAGATTAACTGGAAAGATTTCTCCTGTGGCAGTATGGATGGTGCCAAGGTATGCTTCACCCAGAAATTTCCATATGTTGTGTTACTAAACCATATTGTTGAAGCATCTGACTGGGACTCACTGCAAACAGAATTATAGAACTGTGATATAGAGCACAATAAGATTTTCTGAATCTCAAGCTAACACACAGGTGTTTTAATTTGAGCTGTAAAATTTATTACTGAAAAATGTGCTTGAACTTACCGCACTAACACCGAAAGCAACCCAATCTTTGTGCCGTACATATGGGAATAAAAAGTAACAGTGCAGTCTGGGCCAGCTATCATAGGGTAGCTAATTAGCCAGGCTTTTTCATTATATCGCTGAGGATGAGAAGTTTCAAGATACATGTAGTGGCCAACAGAGCTTGAGGTTGTGTGATCAAAGTTGGGGCCTGTTCCTGTTGATGATAGTCAATGTTGATATTGATAGTTAATGTTCATACTGATAGTTAATGTTGATAGTCAATGTTGATATTGGATACAACCTGTAGGTGAGACTGCAGATTGTATCCAATATCTGTGCCATGCTTATGCATTCAGTTATTTCGAGAGAGTACATCCAAAACCTCTACAAGAATGAAAAAATGGCTAAAATGTTGACACTGTATTCACACTCTACATCAAGTATACAAATCAACTATTGCATAGAGAAATGTGATAGTTTAACTGATATATTCAATGGTATAATTATCAACCACTGTAGAATTATGAAAACCTTTTGTGATCTGTCATCCTGTTGCACTATTGATCACAGGATGAGCATGAACCTACACACAAAAATATCCAAATAATATTAAAGATAAGGAGAAGTTGTGTTATTACTTGCCTAAGATGTTCGTAGTGCCACTCCACACTGTCCAATCAAAGTCGTCGTCAAGACCATCTTGGCCCTGAGAGAACCACTGCTGCCATTTGTTGTCTTCAAGAGTGAAAAAGTGGTAGCCAAGGCAAGCAATTGATGACTCATCCTCACCAGCTCCACAGTCATCATTTAGGTCACACATTTTTTCAGTCAAGATACAAACCTTTACAAAAAAAAAAAAAAAAACAGCGTTGAATGTAATGAAACGCTATTTTCTGAGTGAGACCTGGACGCTCCCCAGAGCTGTCTGGGTTCACATGAATGTATTAGACCCTGGCATCAGTCAATGTGCATGGAGTTCTAGGCCTACCGGGGACCACGAGCCAGAACCTGGCCCTATCAGAGAGGCACGAGGAGCAATGGCCTATAGAAACCCCCATGTGGTTGGAAGCATTCTATGTCTGCCATCAACTGGGTCAGGCATCCAGAAAGGTAGGCACCCCAAAACAATCCCCCCTATTCTAGAGAAAATATTGCTAAATATTTAATAAAATAACATATTGTCGAGCAGCAAAATGTCTACATGTTCATTTGTAGAAATGGTTTCCCGAATGCACCAGGGAAGGGAACCTTAACAAGCAAGAGTAGTACTCAAAAGGGGCTTAGGGAAGGATGCCCTTAAGCACATGCAGCCCCCGCACTGATGAGGACACCTGGCCACCACACACAACAACACTGCAGAGGTTGCCAAGAAGGCAAAACACCGCCTATGGAAATCGAGGCTAGAGAAGATGTTTGCCCCGGACCACATTAGCTAAGGAACTGGAGTGCTAGGTAGCCGGCACGGGGAGGGGAGGGCTGCGCGGACAAGCGGTGCGGCACTGGAGAATGATATTTGCTTGGGATTGGAGGGAGTTCTATCTCTTTTCGGTTTTTCGATGTACTTTTCTTACCATGTGGGGTTTGTTTTGTTATGCCTACCTTTCTGGGTGCCTAAACCTGGTCAATGGCAGATAAGGAAAACCCTCAAACACAGGAGGGGGGGGGAGTTTCCAGGGGCCATTGCTCCCTGAAACCTCTCTGAGGGGGCCAGGATCTGGCTCGCGGTCCCCAGTAGGTCGAACTCCTTAAAACTAATGCCCCGGTCTAATATATCACACATTAGCCCGATAGCTCCAGGGAGTCGAAAAAGGCTCCCCACAGAAAAGTAATAATTTTAGTAATACTATACTGTAATTATATTTCTTTGTTTTTACTTTTTATAAAATTTAGAGAATTTCAGATTTAATGATATTTGCTAGATATACCATTAATTATTATTTAAATTTATGTATTACCTTTGTAACTAGGCAATGGAATTCATTACCAGCACAGTCTTCATCTGATGGGTCAGGATAGTGGCAACTCTGGTCAAATAAAGTCTCATCAATAGCAAATCTTCCAAAATAATCTTCAGCTGGTTCCTTATAGAGGGAAAGTTGGAATGGATATTTTTGTCTCCCAATACCTACTTCTCCTAACTGCCACTGCCCATCACCTGTTCCAATGTCAGAAGTGAAGAATGTCAGATTTGTAAAGTCATATGGCGTTGAATTGAGCCTCAGGACAACGTTGGATCCCAGGACACCTTTTTGATAGTACCAGTAAATGTAATGACAGTCTGGAGCCGAGTTTTGATACCAGTGGGTAAAGGAAAGACCTTCTTCATATAGCAATTGATCACTTGTTTTGTAAAGGAACAAGAAATGGCCATCTTTGTTTCCTGTTTGATCAACAAGAGGGCCATTATCATTTGTGCCAAAGTGGCTATCATCAGCCTTAGCAACCACCCAGTTAAGTTCATCATTAACAGCTTCTTGCCAACCACAGCTATTATTTTCAAAATTGCAGAAAGAAGGACAGGACAGTTCATCACTGGAGTCCTTGCAGTCATATCGGAAGTCACAGACATTAGAATTAGCAATACATTCACCAGACTGACAATGATACTCTCCATCTGGGCATGGGCCAGGAGTTGGCGAGACAGTTGGGAGAGTGCTAGTAGGCTTGCAGTCTGTTGTAAAGGATATATCATCAATAGCTATATCACCAAGGAATGCCTCACCCACCTTGCCTTCTATCAAGATTTTGAAATATCTTGTATATATCACAGGAACACTCCCCTTTTTCCATCCATATACTTCAGAACCATTCGTTTCAAAAATTTTGACTGATGGAATATATCTTAATGAGTATTTAGATGTTTCTTGAGCAAAAACAGTTAATGTGGCACTTTGGTTAGCTCTTATCATATACCAGAATCTAAAGAGGCATAAGCCAGATGAAGACGGATAAAATGCAACACTGGATATTCTACCAATTTTCCCTTTGTCTCCTTCTCCGCTATTCAGATATAAGAAATAACCTGTGCTGTTTCCATAAGTGTGATCATAGTCTGGCCCAACATCCTCGGACATCATTTCACCTGTTTTACGTATCCATTCAAGGTCACTGCTCTCCGATTTCCAATTGCAAATGTCATCTTCAAAATTACATCTCTCTGGATAATCTTTACAGAATGCTGATAATTCATCAGTACCATCACCACAATCATCACTGAAGTCACAGAACTCATCTTTACTAACACAAATGCCGTTTACACATCGGTACTCCTGGGGTTTGCATATTGTGGAGTTTGGCTTAGAACAATTTTCAAAATGAATATCATCAATCATAATTAATCCATTAGTGTCATACTGGTTGGCTTGAAACTTGAGGCTCCACCCCATTTCATGTTCACCAATGCCAACTACTTGTTTGTGCCACGTGGTGTTCATATCATTTAGTACATACCAAACTGTGTATTCATCACCACTGTTGGATTTAAGATTTACATTTAGACTTGTTCCATCACTGTTAGCCTCATGTTGATAGTAAAAGAAGCTCATGACACAATGTGTGGCAGAGGTACCAAGAGAGACACTGATGAGATTTGCTGTTTTGGAAATGCTGCCAACCTTTTCTTCTACAACCATAACATGACCATCACGGCCCTCAACACCAGGTTCTTCACGACTCCAAAAGTAGGAGCCATAACTTTCATCCTGCCATCCACAAGTATTGTTTTCAAATGTACATTCTGCACATATTGCTTCATCACTTCCATCCATGCAGTTATCCACAAAATTGCAGACATAGTCAATTGGAATGCATTCTCCATTTTTACACTGAAACTGGTTGTTGCATGATCCTGATGTAGTAGTTGATGAACTTGGTGCAGCTGTTGGTAAAACATCATTTGACAATACACAAGATTCAGTAAATGACAAGTCATCTAATGCAATAACTGATACTGCATCTCCTTCGGACACACCTCTCTTTCCATTGATAATAAACTGAATTGGCTTATGTAACATATCATGAGGTGCCACAAAGATTTCTGCTCGTTCCCAATATGGTCCAACAGCATTTGATATTGTCAAATGTATGTTTAATGGTCCATCAGATGTATCTCGTGATGAAACACTTAAATATTGCTCAGCCGACCCATCTATATAATAGAAAAAGTGGAGAACACATGGATCTACCATTTGACTGTTCCATGTTATCACTGGACTAAGTAGAGTGGCAACAGTAACATTTTTGTTACTGTCGGTATTTGCAACATAAATGAAGGAACCACTAGCTATGTTAAGAGTGTGATCCCTCTTTGGTATAATGTCTTCTTTACTTGGTGATCCTAAGTGCCAATTATTAGGATCTTCCTGTGTCCAATCACAGAAGGAATTATCTTCAAATGAGCATCGTCCAATAAATCGGTTGCATCCTGCCAAGCTGTCTTCCTCATCTGAGTAGTCACCACAGTCATCAACAAAATCGCAGCGATCAAACTGTGATACACAAGCAAGATTACTGCACTGATATTCTGTACATTCCCCAGGCCTCTTGTGAGGTGTGGGAAGGAAACAGCTTTCAAACATTATGTCATCAACTGCCATGTAGCCATTGATATCTAAGTTCCTGGCACCTTCAAATCTAACAGAAAACTGAGATGAAATCCTACCAATATATGCTACTCCATGCATCCATTCATCACGTATGTTTCCACTTATTTTCAGTAGCTCTGTGGATAAGTCATTAACCTGAAAATGTGCCGTTAAGGTGCCTATAAATGCTGTGGAAAGGTTATCGGGTTTTCCATACATGACGTACCAGAATGTCATAAGGCAATAAGAAGCAGAGTTTATCAGTGTTGGACTTTGCAAAATAGCTGCTTTCTCATCTTTGATTTTACCATCTACTGGAACCACAGCCATATAATAACCCAAGGGTGTCAGGAAGGTATGGTCCAAGGGAGGCCCATATGAATTATTAAGCTGGCCTGAGAGTCGCAACCATGCTGTTAATTCATTATTTTCTGACTTGCTGTTCCAGCCACATGGTGGCTGGCTTTCAGAATGTTCATCAAAGGTACAGTTGTAGCCACAGAATTTTTCATCCTCCCCATTATTACAGTCTTGAATGAAGTTGCACATTTGATCTTCTTTTATACAAGTGGTGCCCCTATCACATGTAATAACACAGTCAGGTACTGTAGAATTGGAGCAACTGCCAGATATCACTCTTACTTGGTCAAGTGCAATGGTACCATTACTACTGTCAGAAATTGCGTTAAACTGGATGATGTGACGATTTAACTGTGCAACTGAAATTTGCTCATATTTCCATTCTGCATATAGTAGTGAAGGATGTTCCCATATATTTGATATTTCATCACTCATTACATCTTTAATACTAACACTCAATGAAGTTTGCCCTTGACTTTTGATATGGAACCAGAAGCTAAGGCATCTTTCCATAGGTTCCATGACATTAGACTCAAGTGTTGCATGGGGTTTACCGTCAAAATAACCTTCCCTATATGTGTCAATATATGCATATTTTCCATAAGGAGATTTTAATGTGACATCAACAGCAGGAGAATAAAGTGAATCAAGATCTTCAGCTGTTGTTATTGACCAGTCAAATTGATCTTCATGTACAGAATTTGTCCACATGCAGAAATCAATTTCAAAGTTGCAGTCTTCCATTGGTTCACAAGATAGTAGTGGCTGTATGTCATCAATGCCAACTACGTAGCCACTACCTCGGACATGGCTTTCAAAAGCCAAAGAATAATAATAAGTGGTGGTTACAGGTAGCAGGTAGCGACTCCAAGAACGACCAATAATGTCGGTAATATTAATTTTGTTATCTAAAATTTGATTTATCCGTGTATAGACATGCAAGTCTGATGAATAATACCCAGGATATCCATCCAGGTATACCCAGAACTCAACACAACTATATTGTGGGTGAATGTCATTAGTGTAAATTACAGCAGAGCCTTCACCAGATATCTTCAGGTAATGCCCAAGTGATGACTGCTGGGAATGATCTTCTTTAGGATCTACATCATTACCTGTGTGAGAACTTGAAACCATTACTAATTCCCAATCAAGATCATCTTCAATCGACTGTTCAAATTGACATATACTATCTGACTCAAAGTCACATAATTTTCCAGTGCTACAAAAGCCAAAGTCAAGTGTAATATCATCAATAGCAATAGCACCTTTGCCATAATAATTTGGTGTAGCTTCAAGCACTATATGATTGGTTTCTTTTTCTATTAGGTGAACTTTAGCTTGTATCCAATCATTTCCTTGTTCATGTGAACGTTGCCAAACAGATTTAGAAGAATTAGTTTGTGGCTGCTGCAGCTGTACTTGCAGCTTACCAACATCAAAGCCATGCATATGGTACCAGAAGGACAGACATGCCCCATGGACTCCCATGTCTAAGGGAGGGCTAACCAAAGTAGCATTTTGTTCTAATTTGTTTACGGTACCAACATAAATGTAGTGTCCATCTTCTGTCATAAGAGTATGATCAGTTTTTGGACCTGTTTCAGTTGTTGGTACTTTCCCTTGCCAGCGATCCCAGTTGAGGTCATCATTTGTTCCTTGCATCCAATCACATGTCTGACTATCATCTTGTTCAAAATCACAGTCATATATGGAAGGCATATGGGTAGGTATTGGAGTGGTAACAGGTGGAGGAAGTGTGGATATTTTACAGTCTGCCGTAAAAGCGGTGTCATCTATTGCCACTGAATAATATTCAGAAAATGTTATATCTTCTTCTACAGCAAGCTCAAATTTTACCTTAAAGGTGCCAAGTACATAATCAATAATCAATGTTATCTCTTCCCAGAGATAATCCAGAGTAGAATTATGAAGTTCTACCAGTGGATTGCCATCACCAAGTAATATTACTTTAAGTGTGGCATTTTTTATGTGTTGCATTGAGTACCAAAAAGTCATGCAGTTGAGATTATCGGGAACTGTACCACTAAAGAGTTTAGCTTTATCACCTTTCTTTTTTTCCTGGAGATTTGCAACCATATAATGACCAGTTTCAAAGTTAATGGTATGATCTACTGGAATACCTCCACCTTCAGCACCTGATGAATATTGCCAGTCAAAGGTGTCATCTTCGGAGTTGAACCAGTCACACAAATCATATTCAAAATCGCACTCGTGAATTCTCGGACAAACATCAGGTACAAATTCAACATCATCAAGTGCTATTACACTTAGCTTGTTTGTTCCAGTTCTTCCTTCAAAACGAACAACAAACTTTTGTAAGTTGGGAAGTGTTACCATTGCCAAAGACCACATTTCGTAAGTATTGTTCTCATGAGACCAGACAGGATTAAATGCTCCAGATCCCACTTGGTCTGCAACCTGGACAGAAATATCACCAACACTATCACCTAAAATATGATACCAAAACCTGAGACACTGAATACCTACAGATTGATACACTGGTGATGTAAGGGTTCCAACTTTTCCAGGGTTATCAGTTTCACTTAGATATGCATAATATCCCATCAGAGTATTATACGTGTGATCCACCAGTGGAGTACCTGTCTTATTCTGCTCTCCACGCCCTCTAATCCATTTTGCTGTATCACTGGCATTAGTCTGCCACTGGCAAAAATCTATCTCAAAATTACATAATGAATTGTGTACCGTTGATGTAATTTTGACATCATCTACAGCTAGTTTACCTGATCCAACTTCTCTCCACTCTGCCTCAAGTATTATTGTGTAGTCATCATCAGTATCTAGCTGTTGCTCAAAAAGCATCCATCTGTCCTCTTGAGAATTACCAATTTCAAAAAGAGTAATATTTTCCTTTACATACTGTTTTTTCTCAATAATTCTGAATGTGCCAACTTCTTCACCATATAGGTAGTACCAGAGAGTGAAGATATTCTTGACACCCACAGGTTTTGACTGAATTGTGCTTATAAGCCTTGCCTTATCACCCTTCTTGACATCTTCATGCAGAAAGTCAATAAAAATATAATGGCCAGACCCAGATGTATGGTCGGGAGGGGATTCATAGGCATTACTTTTCATCCAGTCCTGCTGATCAGTATGATCCTGATACCAGTTGCAAATACCTTCATCATCAAAATTACATTCCAAATCCAATAACTGCTCATTACAGTTGAAGAAACTGATATCATCTATGGCAACAATAGAATGAGAGTCTGCCCAGTTGATGGCTTGGTTAAACCAAGGGGTAGCTGTCACTTTGAAATAAGCTGTGGAGGGTACTAATTTAGCTGAAACAAGAATTTCATACCAAATTTGTTCTTGAACTCCTGAATATGTCAAGTTGTATAATAGGTGATCATCACTTTGATATGAATGGTGATAATAGAGGGCTAAGTCTGCATTCATGCCATTTTCAAGGAACAGCCAAAAGTGGAGTTCACAGTAATATCCTGTAGTATGGATTAGAGGTGGACTGACTAGTACAGCTGATTTGCCAATAGTTCCATCTGAACCTTCAACATATACAAAGTGGCCATTTGACTGAAGGAATGTATGATCTACATTTGGATGAGCATACTGGGAAAAGTCGGTAGCAATTATTCGCCTCCAATGGAATATTCCTTCACTAGCATCAGACCAACTGCACAGGTCATATTCAAAAGTACATGCACCACAATTATCTTCATCAATACCATTTGAACAATCTTTTTTCCAATCACATATCATGTATTTAGCTATACATTCGTCATCATTGTTACAATAAAACTCACTATCTGCACACGGGTTGTATGGGGGTTCAGGAGTATTGCCACCGGGTAGTGTATCATTTATTTTCAAGCATGACTCAGTGAATGATAAATCATCAATGGCAATGTCCGATAAGCCAATATTGTTAGTAACTCCCTCAATGAGAAACTGGAAAGGCAATTGTGTGGTGGTGGTTACAACAGATCGATCCCAAAATTGACCTTGTTCTCCTTTTCTTGTAAAGGAAAGCGTCTTGTCTCCATGTATTTCTGTTCGAATATACACATTGAGTTCCTCAATATTGCTCCCATACATGTAGTAATGAAAACGTAGCTCACAGGGGAAAAATGAATCGTCATCTGCCCTCATCACTGGGCTAACAAACCAGGCTCGATAGGTTACTTTGCTCTCTCTGTTGCTTGAAGCCTTAGAAACTGGACTTGTAACATACATATAATGACCATCAGAGTGCCGCAATGTGTGGTCAACTGCTGGTCCAGTCAGGAAGGTGGTGCCTCCAGCTACTGTGTGCCCTCTGCCATACACCCAGTCTGAAAAAATATTACCATCACTACAAAACTGACTACATGAATAAAGAATTCAGCTTGATTGATAATATATAAACAAATAGTTCTGAAATTTCTATTATATATCCTTCTGTCTCGTCAAGACCGCATTCTTGAAAAATAAGAAGCATCCATTAGTTGAGCTCTGAACTCACTCACAGGTATGATTCAGTTGCAACAATATCCTTTAATTTAGATTATTTGTGAATCTGGATCAGATCTGGAACAATGTAGTCCAGTTTTTGGTGGTACTATTGTATTTACTGTATAGTGAATGTCCAGTTCTGTATGCAAGTAATGTGGTCAATATAGAATACAATACTTGTTTTGATTGTCCAATTCCATAAAACAGGCTCAACTAACCAATATCATCATCATCTGGTTCTTGGCTCCAATCACACAACTCATCTTCTTCAAGGGTACACATCGGTAAGAAGTCTTCACAATTCATTTCATCAGTGAAGTCACCACAGTCGTTAGTGTTATCACATAAGAACTCAAATGGAACACACAAGCCTGAAGCCAAAAGAAAATAATGTTTTATATATAATAAACAAATACTGATACAAGAAGTAACTGTAGAAGTAGAAAACTGGATATGCATATTTATTTTTTATCACATGAATGCATAAAATACAATAATGGAATCATTATACAATTATTTATCTCGACGAGATTCTTACCCGTCTGTGTACATTTAATATTATACATTGGGCAGCTTCCAAGATTAGATGGCATGGAACATCCAGTAAAGGTAATGTCATCAATGGTAAGATCTGATGGTCCTGCACTTCTCTCACCATCAACTTGAATAGTAAACTCCCCTGTCCAGTCTGAGAGAAAAAAAAAGCTTGGCGTCAATAAAAGTTAATAAATCAACAAAGGCGAAGGGAGGAAACCTACATTATTAAAGGGAACAGAAATCAAAAATTAAAATGCAAAAATTTTCTGAATTCATAAAGACAAAATAAACATAAAGGGTAAATTAAGAGGGCAAAATTTGACACTAAAATATATCTAAGAGTGAGGCAAAATATACAAGGCACAAAATTACCATGATCTCATTATAGAGTATTTGAATAGAAATCAAATTTCCTAAAATCTGGTACTAAATGTCAATTTTTTTTGCTAAGATATAATGGTATACCAGTGTCAAGGACAAGATGTATGTTAGGCTTATTGAGGTCCCCCTAGTTAAGGGCGAGGCTCTCAGAACAGTTATCCACTGTGTCATAGCAATGTATTTACTGTACTGTATTTACAAAAACTATAGGAAATTTCCACAAAAAAGAAGAGCACTCAAATGACTTATAATGGGCACTGGAAGATGATGAGCATACATTTAAACACTTTAAATATAATATTATTTCTATATTATAATAAGTAGTTTTTAATAACATTTTAAGAGGCTACAAACCCATGAGACTGGCACTAGCTTGCTGCCATTCATTGTTGCCTTGATCAATGAGGTAGAAAACTGGGCTCACCTGACCATCCTTCACAACACTTACTGCCACTCTCGTGTGTTCACCCATATTACTATTTGAGTTCTCACGTACCCTGGAAATTTGTGAAAATAAGGCAAATTTGTAAAAAAAAAAACCAGCGTTGAATGTAATGAAATGCCATTTTCTGGGTTGAGTCCCGGAGGCTCCCTGAAGCTAATGGACTGATATCTGTTGTATTAGTCCAGAGCATCAGTTGGAGTTCTTTGCCTACTGGGAACCAAGAGCCAGAACTTAGTTCCCTCAGAAAGGTGCAGCGAGCAATGGCTTATGAACATTCCACTTTGTGAGAGTATAGTCATCTCTGCCATTGACCGGGGGTATCACCTACAAAGGTAGGAGAACCATTATAAACCCCTATTGGTAAAACATTGCAACCCAAGACTGAACTGAGCCCAAGAACTCCCTCCCCAAAGTGGAAACAATAAACAAGCAAATATCCACTCAACCAGCACATTAGTGACCCCCCTCCCCCACACACTTATAACAAACAGTTGACCGGAGGGAGGGAGGGTGTTGGGAAGCCTCTGGGGTTCAACCCAGAAAATAGCGTTTCATTACATTCAACGCTGGTTTTCTGAGATGAGCCCCGTCGGCTCCCTGAAGCTATACACTCACAGATAAGGAAAAGGGACATACCTGGGCGGCGGCAGCACAGCATGCCTCATGACGAAGACAGGACAACTGACCGTGACAGACGCCCCAAAGTCACACAAGGCCACAAAGGACCCTGAATGTTAACAAGATAATGGGCGGCCAGGACCTTGTTCGACCGCCAAAACTCCTGTGTCTGAATGTCGATCCAAGACATATTACCAAAAACTGCAGCAAGAGCTGCAAACTTGTTGACTCTAATGGGGAGTATTGTATACAAACTTAGATGGAGAGTATTGTTTGCAAAAGAGAGTTCCAGACTGCTTTCCAACATTTAACACTTCTATTTCTCCCTGTACAAGGGTCTCTCTCTTGTACCTCGACACAGAACCCAATGCGCATAGAGAATGGCGGAGAGCTGCAACCGGACACAAAACATGATGCATTCCCGGCCTGACCAACCAAGCATCAATAACCCACAGACCCCTCCAGAAGTCCACTGTCTCATTCTTCGCAAGAAAAGAAGGAGATGGCTGCAAACGAACAAAATGCTCCTCAACCCAACCCCCAGAAATGAAAGTCAACAAAAACAATGCCCTCCTGAAGCAATCCCGAACTGAAGGGGCCACAAGAAACTGAGGAAAAGAGTTTTTTTTTTTCTGAAAAAATGCAAAGATCTTGCGGAATGGAGCAGAAGTGACATTTACCCTGAATGCAAGCTGAAGCGGGTCCGCCAGTTCCATGAGAAGAAGCAACAGTATTCAGTACAAGATGCCAGACCTGAAAAAGCCAAGAGAGAGAGGACAAAACAACACGATCAGAAATGGACGACAATCTACGAAGAAACAGGAAATGGCAAAAAGAACACCAAGAAACTTCATATTGTCGTTGAGAGGAAGACTGCAGGTGGGGCACCATCAGAGAAACCACCTGATCACCATACAAATGGCAATACACTCGCATCAAAAACACCAAACGCGAAGAGCCGAGCAGTAGGGCAAACCAGCAAGGTACCTTACTAGCCCGACCTGCTGAAAAAGGTGCAGCCGCGGTAAAACTCTCGGGTTTGGACACAGGGCAAGCAGCGAATGAAACCAAGGCTGGACTGGCCACCATGGAGCCAGGAGAACCACCCTGCCCTGAAAGAATTCGAGCCGAGCCAGGACCAAAAACAGCTGGACCAGGGGAAAGAGGTAAAGGAGCCCCCATCTCGACCAATCCTGCCAAAAAGCATCTTCGCAGTCAGGAAAGGGCACCACATACACTGGGAGATGCCGAGACCAGCCAATACAAAGAGGTCCACGTCCGGGGACCCGGCAAAGCCAACTGAAGGGGTTGGCATTGGCCATCCATTCCGTGGACAGGGGAATGAACCGAGACAGGCCAGGACAATGGACACTCCCAGGATATGAACCGCACGGAAAGCCTCGAAGATTATTCTCATGGCTTCATTTTGTACCTTCTCCAACTTATTTAGTTGACCTTTACCAAAACAAGATATGACAGGTGTAGCATAATTAATAAGAGATCTCACAGTATGCAATGTGGATTGCCATTAGAATGTAAAATATGATTAGTAATTGTGTATTGTATGGGTTTGTAAGCCCCTTGAGGGACCTTATATAGATGAGGGTGGAAATTGCCGATGCTATTCTATCCATTTGAGATGTACTTCCTTTTCTCAATAAACTCACTTGAACTTGAACAAACCAGGTGTTTTCACCTAATTGTGCTTGGGGGGGGGGGGGGGGGGTTGGACCTTGAATTATTGGGGGGGGGGGGTTGGACATTGAATTATTGGTCCCACCACTTAAATTTCAATCAAGTAGTGTACAGTTTCCTAAGCCTATTGGAGTCTATCATATCTACAGTTGAAAGTGTACATGAAGTCTTTCTCCACCACTTCACTTCTTAGTGCATTCTATTTGTTCACAACTCTGAATCTGAACAAATTTATTCAAACGTTTGTGGCTGATTCTGATACTCAGTTTCCACCTGTGTTTCCTTGCTCGAATACAACCCTTTTTAAATTGCCTCCCCCATTAAAAAGATAAACTGGCAACTTGCAGGGGGCTACTTGGCAATCCTTTTGATAATGCCAAACATTGGCATGAAAAGACTAAATATTAATTTGTTAACTTTCTGTGAACTGAGCTTTTCTGTAGAGCCTTGTTAGCACCAGCATGATCTGACAAAGATGTTTGAAAAGTTTCCTGTTGTGCTGGTGCAGAATGTCACCCAGCCATGAGTGCTACAATCCATTCCTTTGACACTAGGATGCATCTTGCCTTAGGGATCATCTCACGAGTGTTCTACTCAGAGAGGAGCTTTTCAAATTCACTTAAAGCCTAATTCTTAAAATGTATAAATGCACAGTTTTATGCGTTTCTTACCAGAAATCCATGGTACAGTCAACATATGCATTGTGGAGTGGTCTGGTCACCATAACAGCAGGGCCAGATTGGTGACTAGAATGTTCTGTGATGTAGATGTAGTATCCAGCATCTGTTCCCACAGTGTGGTCATAGATGCTACTGTAGTCATAATCATTACTAAGGTTCCGTCCCCTGGTCCACACATAATCGTTATCTATCACAAAATTCCATCCGCAAACACCTAGAAAACAAGATTGAAATGCAGTTGCTTGATATGTATGTACTGTATACAAAGTTGAAGAACACTGATACATACAGATGTGAAGAACACCGACACATGCAGACGTGAAGAACACTGACACATGCAGATGTGAAGAACACCGACACATGCAAATGTGAAGAATACTGACAAATACTGAGGTGATACACTGACCAGCAAAATGCTACCTGCTGCATTAGTCTGTTTCATTGGAGTTTGATACTGTGCTTATAATGTTATGCACTATTCTGCTCAACACATTAACAAAAACCTAAATATTTATGCATAATTAGTTTAAGAAAAAACTTTTGATATTAAAATAAGATTAAATAACTAATATTTTAGAATACATAATGAAATAAAGATGTTATATTATCCAGTTGATACACATTGATGATAATGAACATATTCAGATCAAATGAGGTACGTTATAAATAAACTAAGAAACAATACATATATATTTTAGACTGATCAAGGATGATTAAGAAAAAATCTCATAATGGTTTTCATAAGAATAGTATTTACTGTTATAGAAAAAACTTACCAAATTCAAAATTACAGCTTCCACAAAACATTTCGTCGTCCTCCTCGGTGCAGTTGGCAATGAAATCACAGACTTTGTCTTGTGGGAGTACTGTACCATCAGAACATACAAACTGCAATAGGTAACAAGAAGACCATTGTAAAATAACTAAACCAAAGCAAGTCCATTACAGTATTTTTTATACTGTATATTTGTCTTTATTGCTAAAAAAATATATGATCAAGTGTAACAAAATTACATATAATTGAATATAACAAGCATTATCATATATACTCTGTGCAAACCTAAGAATAGGTACATGCATTTAAATCCTCTCATATAATTGTATTACTGACCAATTTCTAACCTTCATCTGATGCCAACTGATACACTGGGAAGTGTGAATATAATTGTACTCTACAAGTTAATTTATGCAAAGCTTCCTTTCATCACACACTGCCCACAAATTTCAGCCATGATTGTGAAATAGTTCATGGGAATAGCAGCACCTTACCAAATGGAGCAACATGAATACACTAAAGTAATTACAATTCATTTAGCTCCAAATGCTCACATTGCCAGGCAAATCTGTGTAGGTTAAAATGTTGCCTGCACATAAGATGTTAATACAGTTTATTTAAATATATTTTTTGCACAGATTTGGACTGCGAAGGTTATGATCTGCTTAGGTTCAGGAATATATTTCATTATTAACTTTTAACACTATTACTTCCAATGACAATTTCTCCATATGTATTTTAACTTGCCTCATCAGGGTTATCATTGCAGGGAGCCATAGATGTCCAAGTATCATCTATAGCAATGTCTCCTTCGTTGCCATTTCCACGCAAGGCCACCAATTCAAGTTTGAAATCTGCATCTTCAGTTATTTGTACTTTACCCTGTGGATGTAATTATATATTGCTTATATCTTTTAAATATATACGAAGCTAATCAGTGCTTTTTTGTTCTCTCAATCTATGGAATTAGTGGCTAACTGAAAAAAGATTAAGATTGCCAATCTGATATAATGTAATTACTGTATTTGGCAAAAGATTCAGAACTTTGTGTACTTCATTGACTAATAAAATAAGGGGTAAAACAAAATACAAATGTTTAAATAATGTTAATATCAGTGAACTCAGAACAAATGCCAAAGTATTTTCATCAGTTATATATACGGGTACTGTATATATATATATATATATATATATATATAACTGAAAACTCACACCCCAGAAGTGACTCGAACCCATACTCCCACAACTGGTATGTACAGGGACGCCTTAATCCGCTTGACCATCACGACCGGACAAAAAAGGAAGTGATAGCCGAGGCTATTTGAACCACTTCCCCGCCGGCACTCGGATGGTAATCTTGGGCATAGCATTTTATCAAATCACCTCATTCTTTGGGGCACACGTGAGGAACACAAATGCAAACAAGCCTGAATGGTCCCCAGGACTATATACAACTGAAAACTCACACCCCAGAAGTGACTCGAACCCATACTCCCACAACTGGTATGTACAGGGACGCCTTAATCCGCTTGACCATCACGACCGGACAAAAAGGAAGTGATAGCCGAGGCTATTTGAACCACTTCCCCGCCGGCACTCGGATGGTAATCTTGGGCATAGCATTTTATCAAATCACCTCATTCTTTGGGGCACACGTGAGGAACACAAATGCAAACAAGCCTGAATGGTCCCCAGGACTATATACAACTGAAAACTCACACCCCAGAAGTGACTCGAACCCATACTCCCACAACTGGTATGTACAGGGACGCCTTAATCCGCTTGACCATCACGACCGGACAAAGAATCACCTCAAAGAATGAGGTGATTTGATAAAATGCTATGCCCAAGATTACCATCCGAGTGCCGGCGGGGAAGTGGTTCAAATAGCCTCGGCTATCACTTCCTTTTTGTCCGGTCGTGATGGTCAAGCGGATTAAGGCGTCCCTGTACATACCAGTTGTGGGAGTATGGGTTCGAGTCACTTCTGGGGTGTGAGTTTTCAGTTGTATATAGTCCTGGGGACCATTCAGGCTTGTTTGCATATATATATATATATATATATATATATATTTTTTTTTTTTTATATATATATATATGTATATATGTAGTTTACACTACAATAGCTAACCAGTTTCCAGTCAGGTCCTTGATTACCAAATTTCTGAAACACTATATTCAGAGTCTGGTTCTTCAACGTGTGTACAGCAAAACCTGAAAACAGAAATGGAGCTACAGTTCGCTCTCATTGTAACTAATATTAAACACAACAAAACAAATTAGCAACAAAATCTGATATTTTTATTCATTTTGTGTAATAAGTTTCAAATAAGTAAAGTACAGTACAGTAATGAGAATATATTTGTTGCTAAGAGAGTAAATATATAACTGTAGCTAAAATGCCACCTTATACAAAGGCCAGCATTTCTCAGCTGCTGAGCAGGTTGTTAGTGTTAGATAACCTAAAGAGCATGATTTAAGGAAGTTTGCCACCTATAAAGCTTTGTTCTCTATCAAGTTCGGATGGAGATTAGCGATCAGAGTTTTTAGCAGACTAAATGCAAGTTTGCAGAACATTTCTTTGTCGAGTTTCCAGCTTGAGTTACCACTATGTGTGACATTAGGCACAGAATTGTCATTATAATCCTTTTTGCTGATTGCTTCTGTGCTGGCACCTTTGTGATCTGGACACTGAACAATTTGGTTTTCACCATTCAAAAGTCTTCAGGCACTGCAATTCTGCAGAGATGAGTTTTCCTGTTTATGTTAACTTTTTTTTAATTATACCTTACGAAGCAGACAAAAGCAATAATAACAAAATATAGTATGGTTTCAAGTTAATATAAGAAGCAAATTTCTGGACAAAATTACTTGGCTGGTCCCGATCGCTCCCACATATTCCTGCTTTGCCTGTGTGCAGATCTAATAAATATAATTGGGAAATGTGTAGGGTGGCTGGGATTATGGAACCCAGAGGTGAGCATGATGCTGACACCTGGTGGTGGTCAGTGTATGCAGCTAGGCAGGCTAACTGTTAGTTAATGAAGTAGGAAGTTACGAAGTACTTTTAATTTTCAAAATAAACACTTAAATCACGAATAAAATATCCATCGGTTAATTCAGATTCTTTCAACGAATATATGAAATACAGTACAGAGAAATGCGAAGATAAGAGCAGATTTATTTTATAGATAGCTTTTGCCTTGAATGTTATCAACAAATGTTCTACTCTCATCTTAGTGTTCATCTACATTGTTGTTTACACTTAGCACTTTCTTCAACTAACATCCAAAATATAAAAAAATTATAAAAGTACTTACCACCAACATCCTTGCCATACATTGAATAGTATAATTCGAAGCAGTATGTTCCAAGGGGTATGATAGCCGATTCTAAAATAGCAGAGGAATGGATTGATCCATCATCTGCCTCCATGTACAAGTAGTGACCTGAGGAAAGATATTAATCTTAATATAGTCATTTATGCCAGGCACAACAGCTTACAATCTAATTTCTGATAACACTAACATTCATAATTTGTTAGTGATTGGCATCAGTAAGCCAGATATAACAATTTTAGAGAGGGGCAAATCTTGCTTCGAATCCCCCAATTCTATCACAATTACCTAACCACAAGGACATTGTCAGCATTTTCTTTGATCTTATACAGTAGCACCAGGAACCTAACTGAGACATGGTTGAGATGTTCTATAAGTGGAGCTGTGAACGAGGAAAACACTTACCGTATAACTTACTGTAACTTCTCAGCCCAACATCATTTAACATTAAATATATAATAATAATAAGTATATAATAATATTTTATATATCATTTATTGTTTGGTATTAACCCAAGATACAGGCATAATGTTTGCAAATATTTAATTTGTTTAATTTTCATATCTGCTTAAGCTTGTTTCAATTCTGCACCTTGCATGTAATAAAGCAAAGAGCTCTGTGTAGCACTGAAAATCCTACAAGAAACCTGCAGTGAATGTAAAGAAGTACCATTTTCTGGTTTATTCTAGGAGGTTCTCTGGAGCTATCGGGCTAATATGCGAATCATTAGAGCATCATGGCGTAGTGGTAAGACGCTCGTATGGCTTTCCGCGAGTGCTTTGTCCTGGGTTCGTATCCTGGCCGGGGAGGATTTACTGGGTGCAAGTCCTTAACTGTAGCCTCTGTTTAATCCAACAGTAAAATGGGTACCTGGTTGCTAAACGATTCTTCGCGGGGGTCGTATTCTGGGGAACACAGGATTAAGGACTTGTCCGAAACACTACGCGTACTAGTGGCTGTGCAAGGATGTAACAACTCTTGCATATATAAATAATAAATTAGACTGGGGCATTAGTCTATGGAGCGCAGCATACTGGGGACCATGAGGCAGAACCTGGCCCCCTCAGAAAGGCCCAGGGAGCAATGGCCCTGAAAAAAAACCCTGTGATTGGGGTTTTCCTTATTTGCCATCGATCAGGGTTAAACACCCACAAAGGTAGGCATAACAAAACAGACCTGACAAAGTAAGAAAATTGCAACCGAAAATGGAACAGAGGCAGAACTCCCTCCAATCCCAAGGAAACAAGCAAACATTACACTCAATCACTGTGTCGCTTGTCTGTACAGCCCCCCTTCCCTCAGGAGGGGAAAAGGAGGTCCCAGATCTATCAGATCAGGTCCCAGATCTATCAGATCAGGTCCCAGCACTGGCGACCCAGCCACTCCAGTTCAGCTGCTAAGTATCAAATAACGAAAAACTGCCAACTGGAGGAAGGGAGAGTTGCCAGGGAGCCTCTGGGGCTCACCCAGAAAATGGCATTTCATTACATTCAATGCTGGTTTTTTGTGGTGGTGGTGGTGGGTGGGGAGGAGGCTGCACGGACGAGCGACTGTGGCGATGGAGTGTGACATTTGCTTGTTTCATTGGGATTGGAGGGAGCTCTGCTTCTCTGTTTGGTTTTTGGGTGCAATTTTCTTACCATGTGGAGTTTGTTTTGTTATGCCTATTTTTCTGGGTGCCTAACCCTGGTCGATGGCAGATAAGGAAAACCTGGCTCATGGTCCCCAGTAGGCTGAACTCCATAGACTAATGCCCTGGTCTAATGATTTGCATATTAGCCCGATAGCTCCAGGGAGCCAAAGGGGCTCCCCACAGAAAAAAAAAAGACTTTCTTGAGCTTTAGTTTCTCCGATATTTCTTGAGTCGGTTTTGCACAATTATTGTTAGGAAAACTACCCATTATCTACAGTCATGCTGTAAACATACCGTGCACTGTATGGAGAGTGTAATCATAATTAGGCCCAGTGTTTTCTGTGGGTGTGTAGCCATTGATCATCACCCAGTCCATTTGATCATAACCTTTAACATTGGTCCAGTCACAGTAACCATCTTCAAATGTACAGGTGGCAGGACCTGGACAGTCCCTCTCTATCATTGCTACATCATCTACAGCTATAACACTGTTGTCGCCGCTGCTGCCTTCAACTGCCGCAAATACACTCTGTAGAATTTAACAAGATAAATAATGTCAATCAGTCAATATAAAAATCTGTTTTTATTTATAAACGGTACAGCACATGTTACATATTACATGGCTGGCACTTGCATCTATAACTTGTGTCTTGATAAAGCTCCTAATTATTGTTTCAGGACAGTCTTATGCCTAGAGATGAAGAGAGAAGATATGAAAACAGTAGTATTAAATAGTATTAAATGCTACTGAACCATCACGTGACCCTTCTGCCTCAGATTCATCAAATAAATTGTCTTGTCTCTTAATATCTCCTATTACATCCAGTTCATCACCTATTCACCAGTAACACCTATTTCAACCCAAACATCAATGTCTTAAAAGGAACTTAATTAAAATTAATTTGGGTTTATCATTTTCTAGTTTCAATTCTAGCAGATGAGAGAGAAAACATACTCCAAAACCAAAATGACAAAAGCCAGCATTCACCATGCATTTATTTGATGAATTGCGAGACCTGTACATATTTTCTTCATCATGGCAGTTAAGCTTGTATTTATTAACCAGTTTACAAGCTGTAAAACTGTGCAACCTAAACTTATTATTGTAGTTGACAATCTCGATCGTAGCACTTCAGAGCCATAAACTTTTATAAGTGTAAACTAAGCTGCCACGACTGATGTAAGATGAACAGGATTAATAAGTATACATGTAAAAGCTTAATGAGTTTTGACTTACAACTCTTGATAAAAATTTATTTAATATTAGACTGTAAATTTTAATATAAACTGGAAAATCATATTTTTGCATTTATTTTTTCTTCTGGTCTACTGCTTATCTATATCAGATAAGTTGAATAGCATTAAAACATTTTAGAATTATGAACTACAGTATTTTTTCATGTTGTAAGCATAAACAGTTTCTTGTAAGCTGTAGGTCTATAAACAAAGGATCTATGAAAATGAAACCAACCTCAGATATAAAATAGGTGTCTTGTACTTCAAAATTACCCTTTCATCTCCTTATCCATCCCCAAAAATTTCATTCCCATATAAATTAGGGTGCAAAATAAACACACATAGCCTTGTTAAAAATAGCTACTTCTATTAGAGTAATAAAAGAATTAGCTTTGCAAACACAAAATTTTAACTTACATGGTATTCACTGACAAAGTCCAGAGACTTTCGACCCAAGTTCCAGGTATCCCCCTGATGTCCTGCTATGATCCACACAGGGTTTACATCATTTATATCAACAGATGGACTTTTCACGTACAAACTCAAGGACCCTGTCCAGTTGGTACGTCCTTGCATAAAATAGTAGAACCGCAGGCACCTACAATATATATTAAAAGACAAAAAACAAAACAGAATTAATATACTGAAGAAATATTCACAACTGTTATAATACACATCTTCCAGGACACATGTAATAAGTCAAAAATCTTAAATGAATATGCATTAATGTACTGTAGAGTATAATCACAATTAATGTATTAATGTAACACAAATTTTCATGTTGCTCCTCATTTTTTATATGATGCTTTATGCTGGTGTTGCTGCCAGCACCACTACTGCCCCTACCCCTCCACACACACACTATGCAATATACATACATTGCTTCTGAACTCTGGTGTGTTGGGCTGGTCAGATAAGCAACTGCATCCTTATTTTCTTTTGAATGCTTTAGGGAGGCATAGTGACCTTCAGATGAACCTAAAAAAGAAAGATGCAAATCAATTTTCGGTCTGTAAAAGAATTTTAGCATTTGAAGTCAAGCAAATCATGACTGATATGGTGCAATGCTCAAAGTATATTGCAATAGCTCTCCAAAATTCATAAGATTTCATCCACAATATTGTGATATTCTCTGCACGAGGAGTCTGATAAAAGGCCACTAGATAACTTAGGCATAATCCTGATATCTCAAAGTCAAAGCATAAAACACTGCTATAATCAGTACAACCTTCTGCCAACTCTGATACACCAGAGGTCTTATCAGGTTGCTCCCATTACACCATATGAAGGACACTGAATAAACAAGAACTAGGAAGCAGAGACAGCCATCAATGGAAAACCCCAGAAAGCACCCCTGCATACAGCATGCATAGCATCCAAGTCAGAAGTCTCCCTGTCACCCCTCTAGTATGTTACAATTTGCAGAACAACCTTTCATGTGGGATTCTGTCAAAAACCTTTTTAGGTCCAGATAAATGTGTGTGTGAATTTCTGTCTGTCTCTGTCTGTCTCTGTGTTTTTTTTTTTGTATGTGTGTGTGTTTTTGTGTGTGTGTTTTTGTGTGTGTGTGTGTTTTTGTGTGTGTGTTTTTGTGTGTGTTTGTGTGTGTGTGTTTATATGTGTTTTTGTGTGTTTTTTTTTGTGTGTGTTTTTTTTTTTGTTTTTTTTGTGTTTGTGTGTGTGTGTGTGTGTGTGTGTGTGTGTGTGTGTGTAATTACCTAAGTGTAGTTACAGGATGAGAGCTACGCTCGTGGTGTCCCGTCTTCCCAGCACTCTTTGTCATATAACGCTTTGAAACTACTGACGGTCTTGGCCTCCACCACCTTCTCACTTAACTTGTTCCAACCGTCTACCACTCTATTTGCGAAGGTGAATTTTCTTATATTTCTTCGGCATCTGTGTTTAGCTAGTTTAAATCTATGACCTCTTGTTCTTGAAGTGCCAGGTCTCAGGAATCCTTCCCTGTCGATTTTATCAATTCCTGTTACTATTTTGTACGTAGTGATCATATCACCTCTTTTTCTTCTGTCTTCTAGTTTTGGCATGTTTAATGCTTCCAACCTCTCCTCGTAGCTCTTGCCCTTCAGTTCTGGGAGCCACTTCGTAGCATGTCTTTGCACCTTTTCCAGCTTGTTGATGTGCTTCTTAAGATATGGGCACCACACAACAACTGCATATTCCAGCTTTGGCCTAACAAAAGTCATGAACAATTTCTTTAGTATATCGCCATCCATGTATTTAAATGCAATTCTGAAGTTAGAAAGCATCGCATAGGCTCCTTGCACAATATTCTTTATGTGGTCCTCAGGTGATAGTTTTCTATCTAGAACCACCCCTAGATCTTTTTCTTTATCAGAATTCTTTAAAGATTTCTCACATAATATATAGGTTGTATGGGGTCTATGTTCTCCTATTCCACATTCCATAACATGACATTTATTAACATTAAATTCCATTTGCCAGGTGGTGCTCCATATACTTATTTTGTCCAGGTCTTCTTGAAGGGCATGACAATCATCTAAATTTCTTATCCTTCCTATTATCTTAGCATCATCAGCAAACATGTTCATATAATTCTGTATACCAACTGGTAGATCATTTATGTACACAATAAACATCACTGGTGCAAGAACTGAACCCTGTGGTACTCCACTTGTGACATTTCTCCATTCCGATACATTGCCTCTGATTACTGCCCTCATTTTTCTATCAGTCAGAAAATTTTTCATCCATGATAGAAGCTTACCTGTCACCTCTCCAATATTTTCCAGTTTCCAGAACAACCTCTTATGTGGAACTCTGTCGAAAGCCTTTTTTAGGTCCAGATAGATGCAGTCAACCCAGCCATCTCTTTCCTGTAATATCTCTGTGGCCCGATCATAGAAACTGAGTAAATTCGATACACAGGATCTTCCTGATCGAAAACCATACTGTCTGTCTGATATTATATCATTTCTCTCCAGGTGTTCTACCCATTTAGTTTTGATTAGCTTTTCCAATACTTTCACTATTACACTTGTCAATGTGTGTGTGTGTGTGTGTGTGTGTGTGTGTGTGTGCGTGTGTGTGGGGGGGGGACTGGGAAGGAAGCCAGTTCCTTAGATCTCATTTGCTGGAGTGAAAAGATGATCATGCATTGTGTGTGTTTTATATAAAAATAGCATACAATTTAAATTTTTTGTTCAATAAATTAGAACCCATGTTATCTCACAAATGTTTTACATAAGGATACATTGTACTGTACTTACAAATAGCCAGGTGTAAACATGATGTTTGACTTAACTTCTTATAATCCACTGAATTTGTAAATACTTTACAAAAGTATTAACCTTTAAATTATTCTCTTTTAAATTATATTAGAACTTAAAAAAAAAAAATATCATTATTTTAAGGACAAGAGATACATGTGTGCAATGAACTATGCACACACTATGCTCTAACTATGCAACAAACATTGCAATATATAAACATGCAATAATATTACCAAATGTGTGATCAATATATGGTCCATTGCTGTGGTCTGGGTTTTGACCTGAATTCCAAATCCACTCTGCTCCTTGATTAGTAGATGGGATCCATTCACAGAGATCTGAGGTTTCAAAGTCACATGAATTTTCTGGAAAAAAATAATGTACAGTACATTAACATTTTTGGGTCAAAATCACATTAAGAAAAATTCCAATACAATAAATATACACTTGTAAGATGCAGCTTGGCACTATGATTCTGAGTCACATATACATTCATTCAAGAGTGTAAATACCTCTAAGGTTATCACAAGAACCATCTGTCAGCAAGATGTCATCAACTGCAGTGTGTCCCATGTCTCCACTGTTATACTGTGTATTGGCGACCAAAGCTACATACTGGTCATAATCTTGCTTTTGTATGAATAGATGAACCTGCTGCCAATTCTCTCCCACCTCTCGAAGATGGACCCAGTCAGGAAAATCTGATGGTCCAGGCCTCTCACCAGCTATACAAGGTAATCTTTATTAATAATACAAACTAACTTTACTGCAACAAATAAAACTTTGATTTTACAATATTGCATATAGTATAACACTAATATTTTACTTAACAAAATTTGTTGTCTTTGAACATACCTGTATCCTATATTTTTTTCATCAATTGTTTACATTATTCTACTCTGTTTGATACTGTACAATAACTCAAGGAAAGAATCTGTGTTAAACTGGGCACATACTGTAAATATTGACCAACAAGTAAATAGGCTCACAATTTCATGACTGCAATAAAAATTTTCAAAATGGTTGCATGTATGACCTTGAAAGAATATCCGTGAACAGCTGAATAGAATTAACATGTAGTCAGTAAATAAATACCTTTGAGAATATATATCTTCAAGAAGGGTGGTGCAGTGCCATGCATGTAATATGAGAAGGAAAGGCAGTTGCCGCTCTCACTGGATACCAAAATTTCAGAGAATAGGTTGGCAATGCTCAGAGAACCAGATGATGAGATGTAGATGAAATGACCTGTTGATATAATGCATTTAAATGAAAAACTGAATTATAATCTGAAAAAAACTAAGCACTACAATAAGAGAAATGAAACCTAATTCAAACACACATGAAGTAATACAATAGAATAATTTACTTATGTTCTTTTTGTATTTTTCTAAATTATGCTGGGACACATTACACTCTCACAATTGTAGCTTAAACTGAAAAATTAATTATAGAAACATAAAATAGGGTAACTTTACACAGCCAGCCATGAAGTTTCTAAACATAAGTACTGAATACAACCTTACATTCAAACCAAACAAATGGCAGAGATATTATAATAAAAAAAAAAGAATTGAAGAGCATCTCGGCCACATTAATTTAAGTAATGTGTTGGGTATATTTAGTGTGACTATACTGTATGTGTTCGGTAATCCGAAACCCATTGAACGAAATTTTTGGGTTATCTGGCCAAAATCGGGTTTGGACAATTATCTGCAAAAATTCACTGTATCCAAACAAAAATTTGGATAACAAGAGATTTGGCCAGATAATGCAGACTGGCACAGAGTCTAAGTCAAATTTGGGTAATTTTCTGATAAAACTTCGCCACAAGTATTTGCCAGAAAATAGTATTTGCCAAAGTATTTGTTTTAGTTTTGTTTAGAATTACTTGCCAGATTTAGTGGTATTTATAATTTCCCTCCCTGCCCCACCACTCTTTATTTACCATTATGTGATACTGTTGGGTGATTCTGTGAACTATAAAGGATTTCTACTATTTTTCTTTTTATTTGATTGGACTATAATTTAGTAGGAAACATGTCTTGCAGCAGCACCATTAGTTAGGCTGAAGTAGTTAAGAAAAAATGATACCTATTCATTAAAAATGTGGAATATATGATGAAATCTTAAAACTTTTGCCTAGCTGCAGAATAATCATGTCCAAGAACACAGTTGGATCTTGCCTCAGGGAGTAACCACACATGATAACTCAGAAGCAGATATAAATTTATGATTCCTTACAATACAAATTTATGAATGTATAATTTGGATACATTTAGATTATTTAAGCAGAAAACTGTGCTTACCTCCTGAAAGGTGAGTAGTGTGGTCAACTTGAGGACCTAGAGGAGAGTTGATAATTTCACCAGTGCTTAATATCCAATCTCGTCCATCAGCAAGATCCTGACTCCAACCACACAAAGTGCCTTCCTCAAATGTACATGTCAGCTGAGAATCGGGTGTAGGTGTGGAAACGGGTGTTAAAGTAGTTCCAGATGATGTACATTCTCCAAGTGACAGCTCAACATCATCCAGTGCATTATATGCTAGTGAATGAAAATGTTATAATTATAGGACATGCAGTACTATGATTTAATATAAAATGTAAAATATCTATACAGTATATGACAAATATATTTTGACGTGACCTTATTATCTAAAAAGACTAAATATTACAGAAATATTTATGGTATAAAAATACTGTATAAGTATAAATAGATGGTTAATACTTGCCTTCTGCATCTAGCAAATCTGGAAGCATTTTAGACCTTATGCGAAGATTGAAGACATGATGCAAGTTTTGAAGAGGTTGTTGGAAATAGGTCCAAACGTCATTAAGTTCATTTGCATACGTGGCCACAAGTTGAGCTGTGTTCTCCTCTACATTAACCATTTCAAGTTGCACAGAATTTTTATCATCTAGTAATACAGAAAATGAACAAGTCACATAAATTATGCAATATTAATTCAACTGACTTTATACTATCTAATGCATTCAAGTAAATAAAAGATTCAGACCAATATACTCAGGTTATGCACTCCCAATAAAAGAAAGCATGTTTTTAACATGCAGGCAGTCAAATAGTTATTGTATTGTATTCTCAATATGTCATGTGCCCATAAAATGGTTAATTGGTTATATCCATAAATATAGAAAAAGTGTCTAGTTAGTTTCAAGTCTGAAAAGCGAATGTAGGTATTAGTATCACACTGTCTAATGTAATCACAGTTAAGATGCAAGATGGGGGATGGTTACTGGGGGCCTGAAGAAGCAAATGTACACCCCCCTTGTATGCATGGGAGTTTCAAATCTTATACAGTGGAACCTCAACTTATGAATGCCCCTACTTACAAATTTTTTGAGTTACGACCCAAATTTCGTTGGAAAATTTGATTCGACTTATGACCTTTGCCTCAACTTGCAACTTTGTTGATACACGTATGGGTCGACAGAGTGCATGGTTCCTGATGGCATGGGCGACCCTGCTTCAGTTTACCAGACCGCCCGCTTAGTGACGATCTCGCTTGAATTCTTTGTAAAGAATTTCATTGTTTTTTCTTTTTTTGGGGGGTTTTGACCATAAAAATAATTATTATATATCATGCCATGGGTCCCAAGAAAGTCAGTGGTAAGGTTCAACCTAAGACAACACATGTGAGGATGACCATAGAGGGAAAACAAGAGATTATTCATAAATTGAAGATGGTGTACGGGTTGTTGATCTAGTTAGGCAGTACAACAAATCTATGTCAACGATATCCACTGTACTTGCTATGAAAAAGGACATTATGAGTGCTAAAATGGCAAAAGGCGTATCAATAATCACGAAACATAGAACACAAACACTTGAGGATGTTGAAAAGTTATTATTAATTTGGATACACAACAAGGAGTTAGTGGGTGACAGAGGCCATAATTTGTGAAAAAGCAAGGCTTTTGCATGAAGATTTTATAAAGAAAACCCCTGAAACAAGTGATGCAGATACCAAAGTGTTTAAGGCGAGCAGGGGATGGTTTGAGAAATTTAGAAAAAGTTGTGGCATTCATAGTATTGCGAGAGTTGTGAATGTTGTGTGTTGTGAGTTGGTGGAGGAACACAGCAAAGAACTGACCACCAAAGAACTCCTAAACCATTACAAGGAGCAGCAACAAGTGACAGCTGAGGAAATTTCTTCAGGGGAATAGGAGGCAGTACAGAATGTCCCTTCTGCAACGCTTAAGAAGTGGTGTGCAGTATGGGAATAAATACAGTTTTTCAAATGACTCACCCAAATCAAGCTGCAGTAGGCCGTTGCCTTAACCTTTTCAATGACACTGTGAGGCCTCACTACAGACAAATGTTTAAACGTAGGGAAAAAAACAAGTCTCTATGGAAAGGTACTTAGTGAGAAAAACAAGCAGTGAGCCACAACCAGGTCCTAGTGGTATGCAGGCAAAACGTAGGAGAGAGAGTACCCCAGAAAAGTTATCACTGCCTGATATTATAATGGAAAGGTACTACCCTTCCAAACAGTAACACCTCTCCTCCCCTCCCCCCCCCCCCACTCCTCACCATCTTCCATATGCCAACAAGAGTCATCAATAAAGGTAAACTGTAACTTGTACATACTATAGTACAAAATATGTGTGTGTATTGTGTATGAAATGTATTTTGAAGTTAATATTTTTGGGAATGTGGAACGGATTAATTCAATTTACATTATTTCTTATGGGAAAATTTGTTTCGAGTTACGACCCGTCTCTGGGAACGGATTAAATTTGTAAATAGAGGTACCACTGTACTAACATAATCCCATGTTGGCTAGCACACCAGCACACCCCTTAATATGTTGGCAGGTGCAGTGCAGGGGTTAATGGTACTGCTCTTTTTATCACAAAACATTGCATTACCTTCTTCCTTACAAAGACATCAGTAAACCTTGATAGGACCAGGAGAGTTTCATTCATACTCTGCTGGCTGTTTAGAGCAGATATTGACTTACTTGATTATGTTTGTAAAAGAATAAAAATTGTATATACTGAGAGCAATTATTAACATAATAAAAAAAAAATATTAGACTTACAGCTGGTCTGTAGATTACTCATATAAAAGTAGAAACAATACTGGCTGCCTTTAGGTGTGATATCAGTGCTCACAAGGTCGGCATAACAAACTGACCCATAGTTACAGTGCGCCCGGTCAAAGGAAACATAGTGACCTGGAAAGTAAAATATTGCTGTATATAAAGGTTATTGTGTTGATATGATTCTGAGCTCTCATCCTGTAAAAACACTTTAGTAATTATAGTACAAATACTGTATTTCACTTCAAATAATAGGTGGCTTGCAACTCATGCTGATTTTGTTTATTCTCACAAGCAGCCATTATTAGAAACTTCAAATACCATTTATTATTATGATACATTATTTTCATAACAGGTGCATTTTCTCACAGGCTTGCCGTCATTAGTGAGGCAGCCATACAACACTAGTCCAGTCAAGTGGAAATCTGAGTGTAATCGTTTAAGTGACATATAATATAAAAAAACTACTTATCAGTGATCCCTAAGAATCCTTCTTAAGATGGTAAAGTGTTTTATAATATACAAACATTAGTCCAGGACAAATTTGAGGACAAGTTTGACTATGCAAACATCATCACTTTTGCTTAGGTGGCCTCAAAAGGCCTATCACACTTACTGTCCCTAACAATGGGATACTATAGCAAATGGAAAGCGTTAATGAAATTTTTTAACTGGCATATAAATAGGTAAACAGCACTTATAAATTTACCTTCCTTTAACTGTAAACTATTTTATATCCATTAATCTGCTTAAATGGGATCAATTAAGAATAAAAATCTGAAAATAAATTGCAACATCTAAACCAAAACTCTTTGCTTAACGAAATATATATTCACACATGCACTAGATAAAATGAAGGAAACAGTGTGTGGAAGTATGAAAAGATGCTTCTCTAGCTTTATTTTGTTTCACTAGTATTCTATTAGTTAAGGGTTAGGTTATATTAGCTTAGAATATTAATTTAGCCTATTATACCTCTAGGTATTATGTACTCTCTTATATCTAATCCTTAATATGTATTTTAAATCTTTCATTTAACATTTGTGGGACTCACATGCAGTATCCTTGAACCTACTAGACAACTATTGTTTAATAGGAACAGCTGATTGTCACCATACCCACCATGTATTTATTAAAATGCTGCAATGTTTTAAGCTAAAATATATACTGTAACTGAATTAGACTTGAAACTACAGCATACTGAGACCATAGTGAGAAGGTAAAATCATAAGGGCTAAACATTTATTCAGGAAGAATCTAAACTTATTTAATAATATTTTTGTTATATTACTTACCATTTCCAGTGCCTGTCGTATGGTCTGTCAACACACCATCTCTTGCTTCCTCTGCCTTAAGCCAAACCCAGTTATTGTTATTGGGGTCTGGCACATTTGTCCACCCACACAAACCATCTTCAAAATTGCATGTTCCTGGGGCTTGACAGGCACCTCGTTTTACAGTCAGATCATCCCAAGCCATAAATCCTTGTGATCCACTAAGTCTTAAGCCTTCAAGTACAACCTATATGAATGAATCCCATATGGATTTTTATAATATTTTCAACTATATTCGTTAACCCCTGAAATGTGCATATCATTTTAAAGGGCTCAGCCCTACGTGCACATATCATCCTAGAATGTTTTAGGTACTTTGTAACTTTCGGTATTCGTAACTTCTGTGGGTGTACAGGGTTCCCAGTCAGAATTTGAGTAAATATTCGCTATTTTAAAAAATTACAATTTTGTTGATATTTTTCCTATGCTCAGGGCATGGTTTTTATTAACAATAAAGGAAGATATACAAAATGTTCTGATTTGTTTTTGTGCATACAGAGATAATACTTGATATATCATATGCTCATTTCATGGGTTAAATTTATGTATTTTTGTTATTTGTCAAAACGTAATGTAATTTAAATATCATCAGCAAAATCAATTTCATGGAATTCTTACACTAAAATTAATCTCATATTTGATGGTTGTTTCTCCATACTGCCACCCATCATGACCATTGTACGTGTGTTGCCAAATACGTTCCGTCATTACCGTTTTGTTAGCTAACAAACGCACACCTAGTTCACCAACATCTTCTCCAGTTCTGGGGGAGGAAAGTATACTAAAGCCCAATGAAAATGCTTTCAAATACAGTTATAAATAATATAGACAAGAACTGATAATTACCCATGAATTTGAAATTAAATACTTAATGAAATTCAATATAACAATTAATTCAATGATATATCAAAATACAGACAAAGAAAACGATAAATATCATGTAATAACACACATAACAGAATAGAGATAGAACCAAAATTGGAAACAATCGCCCTCAGGAGCAGTGGTGCTTATTTCTTGACTCTTTAAGAAAGCCAGTTGGTTATCTTGGTTAATCTGAAGATTAAGGTACTGGTAGTGGCCATATGGAGTTCCCCATGAATGATCCACACTGTAAATAATACAAGCTTATATGTAAATAAGCAGTAATGACCAATTCATATATTATAACTCATATCATTTATATAGAATTAATATAATTCATATATTATTTATACTTGTGGTAAAATTTAGAAGTTCTAAGAGAAAGACTGTTTTTTAATGCAAAAATGATACAGCACAATTATATTTTACAATATAATCACTTAATAAAACAGACACATACGAGGGTGCAGTTGAAATATTTTCAGAACCAGATCCAATGGACCAAGGGAGGGTAGCATTATCCATGAAGAAATTTTCCCATTCACAAGTTTCTGTTTCATCATCAAAGCTGCAGGTAAGTGGTGCTGGACATGGACCATTAATGAGATCCACATCATCCAACTGCACCTGATCTTCTGGGCTGCCAGTGTGGGCAATTATCCATACCTAAAGCAATGAAAGTCATGCATAATGATGTATATCATTCCAGTACTATAATATTAATAGAGTATACAGTATTTTATTAGAAGACACTGATAGTATTTTCTGAGCTATTGTATTTCAATTGGATGGTCCCTTAGGCAAGAATCTGAGGTCCCTTTGTTAGGAACATGACAGTCAGGGCCAGGGTGACAGTCTGCACTGGTGTAACAGGAATCTTTTCAAACATCCTCCTTAGGTCAGTCTGTTGCTAGGGAGGCACCAAGGACAGTCAAACTGAGCTCATATTAGATAGCAGCACCCTTGTCAATCCCAGGTCCCCAGTCTCAAGCCTATCACATTCTTCCTGACTAATCCCTATGACAGCTTGCAGGCTCAAAACTGGAATCAGGTACTGTATGTGCTTTGATTTCACTATTAAAAACTCTGGTTTCACAGTACAATAGGCTCATGTTGCACATATGTTAAGGTAGCAGCATGCATGTAGTAATACATGTGGAGCAGCATGCATGATAGTACATGTGGAGAGGAAGGTAACAATGCATATATTTGAGAAGTAAAAACAAAGTACAGTGATAGTATGCCCAAAACGCTTTGCGTAATAGTGGCTTTAGGCATTGTATGTACTAGCTCTATCTATAAATCCATCAATCTTTGTAAAATCTCTTGTATGTATGTACCTTACCTAAATAAACATTTATTTATTTATTTATTTATTTATAGCAAAAACCAGTTGGAATGACAGAACATAAGAGTATGTCTGTGAGGCAGGCATCACTACTGAGGTTATGTAGTTCTTTAAAGATATGAATATGTGTAAAGTCTTTGCCCATCCAAAAGCTGTGTGTACTGTATGAAAATGTTGTAGCTAAATAGATATATGATAACATTCACAACAAGCAAGCCACTACCAACACAACAAATACTGATAAAGTACATTACCTGATAGTCAAAATCACTGAACAGGCTGAGATGTTGTGTATGCCAATCCAAGAAATTCATTCCTCCTCCACGAATCCACACTGTCTTAATTTCTTGGGCAGTAATTATTGAAATCTCAAGATTGGCTAATCCCATGATGAGATACCTATAGAAAAGATGTTTTACAGGTACTCAAATACAGATATATAGATACATAGGTGGATATGAGGGAGAGATAATAATATAGTACATTATGTATGATGTCATATAAATACCTGAATGATAAGCAGAATCCTACAGAAGCACTCCGTAGTTGTGTTTGTAAAATGGCTGTCTGGTTTTCTCCATTTCCACGAGCAACCATGAAAGTGTCTGCATTTAAAGAAAATTGAGGTTATGATGGCACATAAACATATAAATATATGATCAATATATTTGTCAAGTATCATCTTATTTTGATTTATAACAAAATATAAGAATAAACTTACTATAGTTCTCCGCTAAAGGATCCCAATCCATGTCATCATTGTGGCTCTGGTAGAGGTTGCAAGGCTCTGAGAATGTACATCTTATTTCATCCTGTAAATCAGTAGATAGAAAATAAATTTGTATCAAGTATATATGATGATATGCTCATCACTTGGCCAGTCAAGTTAAGCACCAACAGGTATGGTCAATAACTGCCCGAGTGACTGTGCAGGCAGTATTTTCCTCGGCTAGTGGCACTTCAATAAGCCTATAAGCCTTCCTGTCTCCTGAAAATTTTGTGTGAATGTATGTGCTGCTGCCTACCAATCCTAATCTCAAATGCTTTTCTTTCTGAGAATGTCCAAAAATGCACAAATTCAAATGTTTTGAATGACAACCAGGTTACTCTGCCATTTACCCTTGCATTTTCATCATTTATCTGCTTACTCCCACCATTTACACATTTTCATGGTTTAAGAGTTTATCCCTCCCCACCATTTACTTGAAAATGATGATGACAAATTCATTCGGATTATATAAAGATTTTGATTTCTGGTATTCTGATTACTGAGCTATTACAGTATATGTAATACTCAATAATATGTAATACAGTATGTGGATGTAGAAAACACCTGGACTCTTGGTGAGAGCCTTTATTATGTAATTTACTACTACTATACCTGTAAAATATAATTTTTTTTGTTTACAGTATTTAATGACACTGAACAGTATTATGAAATTTTTTGGATAAAATATTTTTTTTCTGGGTACAAACGTACACCCAACAATCTGGAAAAATCAGACTATTTCCCGGGTTCGACCATAAGGAATTCGGAAATCAGAATTGTGACAGTATACATATTCATACATATTTTTGCTAAAAATTTGAGTTGAATATAATGGAATGCCATTTTGTGGATGAGCCCCAGAGGCTCCCTAAAGCTATATGAATTGAGATGTGCTATATTAGTTAGGGGTCATCAGTCCCAGGAGTTCTTATGCTTACCAGGATCCACGAGCCAGAGTCTGGTCCCCTCAGAGAGGCACAGGGAGCAATGGCCTATGAGCACTTTACATTTAAATTATGTCATAATTGCCATCGACCAGAAAAAGACCCAGAAAGGTAGGTGAATCAAAATGGACCACTGTCTGATTATCCAGTGCAATCTACACCCAAATAGATCAAAATAACTCCCCTGGAAAGAAACCAAACAAGCAACCCTTCATGTAACTAGCAATTCCGCTCATTAGCACTACCCCACAATAGGGGGAGGGGGAGGGGGAGCCAGCTCACTGGAGCCGGCAGCTCACCACTTGCCCCACCTGGGGAAAGACAGAAAGCCCAAGACCCCCGATGTACCCCAAGGCCGAAGACAACCTCAAGCAAGGAAGTCCTCTAGCAGGGAATGATTCCCAAATGCCCCAGGGAAGATAACCATGAAACGCAAGGGTAGTACTTACTGAGCACCTAGGGAAGATCACCCTAGGTGCATGCTGCTTTGTGTACAAGAAGACACCTGGGCAACAACCACACACTGCTGGTACATTCACACAGGGCAAAATCCAGAACAGGAACTTGAAGCCAGAGGTGACCGAACGAACTGCCAGCACATCTGTTCAAGAACTGGAGTGGTGGGCTGCCGGCTCCCCCTTCCTCCAAATGGAAGGTGGGGAGGGGGGGTTAGCACTAACGAGCAGAAGTGCTAGTCGCATTAAGGGTTGCTTCCTTGGTTTCTTTCTAGGGGAGTTATTTTGATCTATTTGGATGTAGATTGCACAGGTTAATCAGATAGTGAGTCTGTTTTGATTTGCCTACCTTTCTGGGTCTTTTTCCAGTCAATGGCAGTTATGACAATTTTAATGTAATGGGCTTATAGACCATTGCTTCCTGCACCTCTCTGAGGGAACCAGGTTCTGGCTTGTGGTTCCCTGTAGGCATAAGAACTCCTGTGACTGATGACCGCAAACTAATATAGAACATATCAGTTCAGATAGCTTCAGGGAGCTGACGAGGCTCCCCACAGAAACATACCTCAGTTGGTGGCTCATTTGGTGAACAATGGTTAAAAGTAACATCATCAACAGCAATATCATATTGGATGTTAGTCCATGTAGATGAAAACTTGGTGCTTCTCATTTCTGCCTGTTCATAAAATAAGTCAAAAGAATATTTATTTGAATATGAATATAATTACATAAATAAATATATATATATATATATATATATATATATATATATATATATATATATATATATATATATATATATATATATATATATATATATATATAATATATATATAATATATATAATATATATATATATATATAATATATATATATATATATATATATATATATATATATATTATATATTATATATATTTCAATTAAGCCCTGATGCTAAGAAAATAGTTATAATATATATATATATATATATATATATATATATATATATATATATATATATATATATATATATATATATATATATATATATATATATATATATATATATATATATATATATATATATATATATATATATATATATATATATATAATATATATATATATATATATATATATATATATATATATATATATATATATATATATATATATATAATATATATATATATATATATATATATATATATATATATATATATATATATATATATATATATATATATTATATATATACAGTACTGTACTTTCATTTTACAAGGATAGGCTGAGATATGAACAGTACAGTATATGAAAATATTTTAATGTCCAATGTGGGCTTTATGTGTAACAAATTTTATTCATGCATTAAAGTGTCTTTTTTTACAATGGAAACTGTAAACCATAAATTAATTAATCTGATATTTTATACTCTCTTGACATTTTATACTTACTATGATTGGAATGCTCTGTTCTCCAATAAACAACTCATTTTGACGCCATTCATCATTGTGATAACATGGTAAATCTTTGCTGTTTATTAGTTCATGAACATTATCAGTGGTCCATGCCATAACTGTTAACGTTGGCTCATCATCTTTACAGTAATACCACAGGCTCATGGTACAAGCCAGACCTGGAGGGCCAAGAGCTCGAGTCTCCATGGTGGCTGTTGCTTCAGGAATATCTAGAACACATAAAAATCTATTTCACTAAAATGAAAATAAAATTAAAATAAATATTTAATGTTTAATGATGTTTCCTTTATGTTTAAATGATTCAAGGACTACTGAAACTGACTAAAAAAAAAAAAAAAAGTTGGCACTGCATCCCACAGGATCGGGTCAAAGTTTGGACAAAGCGACAGCTAGCAGTGAGGTAACACAATCACAGGTAACTCGTTCAATCGATTAATTCACTTGGAATTAAAGTGGGGGAGAAGAATTTCTGGCAAGCAAATATAGTAGACTAATTTCATCATATAATGAAGCAGCAATAACGAATGAATTTCAATGTGGTGGCTGAATGTGGGAAACTTTTGTAAACTGCACCTGTAAGCTTTGCTGGAGCCCACATATAGTATCCGTCTTGATTTGAAATGGAGTGATCCAAGGGAGGAGCTGTACAATATGGGTAAGCAGCATCAGCCGCTCTGATCCGAGACCATGCATAAGTGGTATCACTTGTGTCCTGCCAGCCACCAGAGTCATACTCGAAGGTTGTTGAACCGCAAAGATACTCATCGTCGCCCAATGGACAATCAGTGATGAAGTCACACACCTTTCAGAGATAGTTATACTTACAAGATTAGCACCAGAAAGATAAAAAACTATAATAAAGCATTCAATTTTATGAGAGTTTGAGTAACAGTATTTCCAAGAAAAAGGTAATTACTGTACACTACAGTATTTCATTAAAAACAAATAATGATTATGAGTGTGATCATCTTTATCATGGATATGAAAAAGAGGAGGAGGACATGGAGTAGAAAGAAAGGAAGAGAGGAAGGAGTAGAAATAGAAAGAGTGCAGAAAGAGGAAAGGAGAAGAGAGGAAAGGAGGAACAGGTGGTGAGGGATACTTGTACAAAACAAGGAACATTTTTATTATAAAAAAAGTTAATAACAACAACCTGGTCAGCTCTGATGCATGTAATAGAACTGGAGTTTGTTTTGCACGAGATAAAGCCCTCTTCACAGGGGCCTTTAGTTGTAGTTTCGAAAGGGGGTGGTGTTACCGTTGCTGGAACTATTTGACACGCAGGAGTGAGAGAAATATCATCCAGTCCAACAGTTCCCCATTCTTGAATGTCTCCCTCTAATTCAAACTGCAAAATTTTCCACCAGTAACAATACAGGATGCACATGAGCATGTAATTACCTAAATATCTAGAAATCCAACATTCTTCTTGTAGCTCATTTTGTATGTAAGTACTTTCTCTAAATAAATATTATCATTATCAACTATAGTTGTAATGACTAGTATGTAATGTCTGGCTATTATTTTTATGTTTGACAATGTTAATTTTTATGTTTCATTTGTAGGGTCTGCAAGTTGGTGAGTTGTGTATGAGAGAGAATGTAAGTTTAGTATTGTGTAGCTTTAGTGCTCCTTTTGTGAGAGGTAGCATCACTGCCCTCCACCACTCTCAGAGGGGAGCCAGATTTAACCGACTGAGGTGGTGTGTTGGGTTGTGCTTGTGAGTGTGCTCATCAAGTGTCCATCTCATTACTGTGAGCTTGTTTACCACAGTTTCCTCAGTATGACTGAATGCAGTAGTCGATCTGGTAAGTGGGTAAATTTATTCTCTGTGTGATATGTCCCATTTTACGTATTTTTTAAATAAATGTAATGCATGCACCTTAGTGGTTTGTTTTGAGTCCAAAATTCGAGATAGTTATGTCATTCACTTGGTGTTCCCTTTCATATTTGAAGTGCATTATTATATGTAAAATTTGTTCAGCATTCATAGTTTTAAATAATGTACATAAACTGTACAAAGTAAGATGGAGGAAATTTCAAATCTACCTTCCACCTTACAAGAGGTGTAATGACTGGTATGCAATGCCTAGCTTTTATTTTTGTCAATATTAACTTATATGTTTCATTTGCTAGTGTTTGTAAATTGTTAAGTTGTGTATGAGAAAGAACATGTGTGTGTATGCAAATGTTTGAAATATGACTATGCTTGTCAGCACTATCTATTTCCATGTGAATTCAATTAGTTTAACACTTATAAATATATTTATACATATACTCATTTAGTTTATACTGTTATTAACATGTTCATTTTAAGATAGTGGATTATTTGTACTTACATAGAAGCTTTTCTTAACAGAATATGATTGTGAGAAACGCTTCCAATAGAATATCTCTTCATCAAGAGACTGAATTGCATCCTCAGAAAGTATGGTTCCATCTTCGAGGTTTCGTACACGCACTTTCAAGTATGTTGATCCTGCCCCAGAAACAGCATAGTAAAAGCGGATCTGAAAGTATTTATAAAATACTATATGAAATGGTTACATTTATGGAAATGTAGACAATTTAAAACACTTTATAGATAAAAATATATTTATCCCATGGATATTCATCTTTGTTAAAAGAACTTTAGCTTCACTCTTTATAGTATGACAAATACATAACTGAAGATTTCCATTTATTTACTTCACAGTTATCAGAGGATGCAATAACTGAACTGGTGATGGTAGCAGAGCGAGGAGCACGTGATGTAAACAACATGAAATGGCCATCCCCACTGTTTACGGTGTGGTCCCTGAAGGGCGATCCACCGCTCATCCCTGCTTGAACCAAGCTAAAGAACTCTGATGCTGTCCACCCACAAAGACTCTGATCTTCAAAGCTGCATCTTAGATGATAATACTCTGTTGTATTAAAAAAATTATTTATATTTAATGTTGCTTTATATTAATGAAATGTGAATTATATTATAATGAAATTTATGATATTATATACATACAACAGTCAAATAAATGAGCAACAAAAGCTTGAAAATCAATGTCTTCTAATACTTACCACAACTGGTCTCATCTGAATAATCCCCACAATCATCATTGAAGTCACAAGCAGCTTCCTCTGGATAACATGCCTTGTTCTTACACCACTGGAATCCATCTGGCAAATCCTCACACAAACCAGGAGGAAAGCAGTTTGATAGCATCAATTCATCAAATGCTATTATCTGTGCCGGATCATCTGAGCTAGAAGCCTCAACTAGAAGGTGGTATGAAGAGGAAACCCGTCCAAGAAGTAGGTGTAATGTCTGCCACTCTTCCAAGTGACTTTGGGCTTCAAATAGCAAGGTCAAGTCTGAGCCTCCATGTTCCAGGTACACACTTAGTTTTGGACCTATGATACAAAGTGATGATATAATAGAATAAAGTACTGTACTGAATATAATACACAATATATAATAAAATCTCTCTTCAAATAATCAAACTCAGAATGTTACTTTTTACAGTATATTCTAAGAAATGGCTTTCTGGGAAATTTATTCATTATATAAAACACAGATGAAAAAATAATGTACTTATATTTGTTAACTTAGAAAAAACAATCAATGTCATATTGTCATACTGCAACATTGTACAACCATGGCAATATTGCTTGAGATAAATTTTGTCTGGAGCATATTTTTACTATGCTCTTCTCAAGACAGTCGAAACCCAGCCTGGCCTGTACAACTTTCCATCCCTGATGCAACGAGGATCTTTTCAATCCACTTTCACTGAGCTATGTGTGGAGAAGGAAGATACTGTACTAGAGAATTTTCAATCGAGCCAAGATTGATCTTCAGAAAGCTTATTCATCTACACTCAAAATATCTCCTCCAAATAATACTTTAATTCAAAGAGTAGAGTATAGTGCACACTTCAAATCCAACCTTCCTCTGCCTGATCCCCTTAAATAATGGATAAAATTCATCCATCAAACTTTCCCCCTGGAATTCAACCTTATAAAAAAACATTGGAATTCTGGGGAAGATGCAGTAAATATCAGTGAGTCAGTTCATTATGTAAAGTAATTTCCATCAAATCTTATTTATATCTTTGCATTTATTTTTACTAATCATGGTTTTTCTGTAAAATTATTATAAAGTAGCTTTTCATCTACACTCAAACCCTTGTATTTAAGAAACATTCACTTCAAGTACTGTATCTGCTCATGACACCTCTATTTTTACACAAACTTTAACAGTATTCAAGACTCCTCACATAAAAAATATAAAGCATTTTTGTTTTCACTTATGTTACCTTGATGCACCATGCATGATGTGGGAAGAAGAAAATTTACAATATTTTTCTTGATTAAAGTTACACACAGACAATTATATATTGATAATGTATACATAAACCTTTACCTGGTGCCACAGAAGCAAAGAGTTTATAGTCCATGTCTAAGTAACAGGTATGGTGCGCAGGCTGCAGAAGATTGGTCAAGAGGCGTGGCTGATTGATTACAGAGCCAACTTTCTCTTTAACCTCCATATGATACATGTGAGTGTCATCTTCGTTGAGTGTGTCTTAAAATAATATAGATAGAGGCATTTTAACATTTGAAAAGCCCAATGTAAGAAATTACCTATTTTCTTAATGACAATATCTTTCATACTGTCTTTTAAATCACTGATAAATATAACTTCAAAATCTAAATCTAGTTCTTGAGTATACAGTTTATAATCACAGATATTACATGTTATGTTATTATTATGACTTTCTCTTAGGTAAATAATTTACTGTAAATTTGTGTAAACTAACCCAGCTATAAATGTACAAAACAAAAATTTATGAATAAGATACTGTACAGTATTTCAATTCAATTAATTTACAGTTAATTCAGTACAGAATTAACTGATTATGTGTGTGACCGTGAATATCATAAGTGTATTACATACCATCTTGAAGTCTCTGCCACCATAGACGTGTATTATCCTGAGGAGACTCTATGCTGCGCCAGCCACAAGTATCTTCTGAGAAAGTGCAACTAGCACACCATTTCTCGTCTTCATGATTGGAGCACTGAGCTATGTAGTCACAGACCTGACAACAAAATATAAGTACAGAATGTACTCTACAGTCAAGGAATTTTCTTTGTCTATATGAATTACTAATATAATATGAAATACTAAAGAAATGCCAATAAATATACTGCTCAAGCCACCATCACACTTTTCATGTAATTTTTATTTCCCTCATGTGATACAGGCTATGAAATATTACACAAAATAGAAAATATAAACAAAACAATATGTTTTATTTAAACTATTACTAGTATAGATAAATAAAAAAATTTAATGTAAGCTATTATTTATATACAGTATTTATTAACATTTGACTATAGAAAGTTACCCACCTCTTGTTGAGGAATGGTTTCACCATTATCACAACGAAAATCAGGAACACTAGAGTTGCCTCTGCAAGGACCAGAATACAGTTCTATGTCGTCTAATGCCACTATGTTAACATGTCCAGCCACACCTTCAACAGCAAATTCCAACCACTGTTCAGGAGACACTGTTACTGCTACCTGGAGTGTAAGTGTAAAATTATTATAAAAATACTGTACCACTCAAAGGAAATAGTGTATTTACATTAAAAATACATAATGCATTAGGCTCTATTTGTAACATGATTAATCCACACCTAATCACATAATCAAGTTAGCTACATAGTAGATGAGAAATGCAATCTTAATGCATACCTGTTTTTATTTAGAGGAATGCATTTTGCTGCACAAGAAAGAGTTAAGATACAGTACATGATTTCCTTTTGGGCCTCATGTGGGTCAATATAGACCCACATGAGGCCCAACTTTATTAATGAAATGTGAAAAGTGCTTGCTTGCAATATATAAAAAAGCAAGTCAATATATAATATAAATACTAGACATAAATAACAATAACATATTATTATATAATCAGTACTAATGAAGTATACAGGCTTCACAAGTATTTTTAACATATATTACACATTATTAACAATGTATAAAGTAACAACTAATTATTGTGAACATGGGACACCAATTAACTAACCTGAACTTGCTGCCACTCAAAGCCCTGTGATCCTTCTGCAGTCTTCATTAAAGAAGTGCCTCCTTCATTGACAGATTTCAACTGTAGTCTACCCACCTAATGCAATTAAGAGGATCCTATATGTATACCATACAGCATTATGTGTAGTGTATTCATGTATTTCATTTATGTTGTAATTTGAACATTAAATATTTCAATTTATCAGTAATATATGCTGTATTATCTTGAGCTTACCTTATCACCAAACATATAAACCCAATATGAAAAACATGACTCTTTCTCAATGGTGAAAGTTTCTGATAATATTGTGGCAGTAGAAGCATTATCTTTTGCATCATAGAAGTACAGGTAATGTCCATATGGTGTATCAGTTGTGTGATCATGTGGAGGTGCAAAGTTAAATCCAGGAGCATGATTTGGGTCATCTCTTACACGACCTTGGAAAGTATAGTAAATAGAAAAAGTAAATAATCAGGATACAAAAATTATATACTGTAGTTATGAATAAATATACATAATTATAGTTTGTTATACATAAAATATGTAGGATATATTGTGATGAATGGATGGGCATCTTTTTTAATATCTTTAGCTTTGTTTTCCATTAATGATCTCCCATTTCCTTCTGATCTGATGCCTTCACACCCTACAAAATAGGAAAATGGGTAATGATCACATTATTTTGACCTAAATATCCTAAAAATACATAAGAAGTATCTGCAGTGGGCCTGTTGGCTCAGTTTGGGTGGTTGCCATCTAGATTCAAGCCCTCTTCCCCCATGTATCTATTGATCTTATTTTTAAGGCTAAGTGTGCCATTTGCCTCTATAATGTTGCCTGGTAACCTATTTCACTCATTTATCATGCTGTTGACAAACTAGTACTTCCCAAATCTTTCCTGAATCTGAGTAAATTTGTAAAAGTACTTATCTAGGGTTTCCCTAGTAGCAATGCTATTAGGGAAATGCTATACTAGGTTTTCCCCTAAAGTATTATCTGCTGTGTACTCTAGACAAGAAACATGACAGTCATGCAGGTGACAGTCTAGTAATCACTGCTGCAACAAATATTTTGTGTTTCCTTCAGGGCTAGTACAGATATAAGTTGGTCCCCGAAGACAAGCACATGCCAGCCACACATGACCAGCAGAGGTGTGTTTCATGAAATTTCAAAGATGTGTAAGAGTTCTTTGTGATTAAAGGTGACCACCATACAAGAGTTCTATCTAAGAGGCCACTACCTGCTTTGCAACTTAGTACGGTACCTCCAGACACCACCAAATACTTTATTTATTTATTAATTTATTTATATATTGTATATACAAAAAGGTACATTGGGTTTGTAAGGATACATAGCATTGTGTTAACATTCTTGTAAAACCACTAGTACACGCAGCGTTTCGGGCAGGTCCTTAATCTACCATATAATTTTAATTTTAAGTCAGTAAATTCTAGCAAAATTTATAAAGTGATAACAGGTACATTGCAAGAAAAAAAATGAGATGAGAGAGATTAGTAGGTATATTAAAGCACATCGGTAGCTCTGACTACTCTGACTTAATAACAACTCGTTTTGTTGGTGACATGAAGCCTGTAGATAAATATATACTTCAGGCTTGTATCAAGGTCGCCTTCCCCAAAGGTTGAACTACTGACCCTTTCCAGGCTGCAGCCCCACAACAGTTGTCTAACTGGCCGGGGAGGATTTACTGGGCGCAATTCCTTAACTGTAGCCTCTGTTTAACGCAACAGTAAAATGTGTACTTGGATGAAAAACGATTCTTCGCGGCAGGGGATCGTATTCCAGGGACCATAGGATTAAGGACTTGCCCGAAATGCTACGCGTACTAGTGGCTGTACAAGAATGTAACAACTCTTGTATATATCTCAAAAAAAAAAAAAAAAAAAAAAAAAAAAAAAACTCCCAGGTACCTATTTACTGCTAGAGGAACAGAGGCATCAAGTGAAAGAAACATGCCCAATCATTTCTTACCCAATAGGAAATCGAACCTAGGATCCCCGATTGTGAATCAAGAATAAAATCAACTGTACTATGTACCATCACAACAACATGGCTTCTAGCCCTGCAAGAACCATTTGAATCTTTTATGCTGAAGCAGTACCAGAATGTTGCCATGACTGCATATTATAGTTCTTACTGAGACAGTGTAACTAATCTTAAGTAAGCAATCAAGAAACTCAGAATACTGTATATTAAATACCAGCAGTGAAAACATGAAAATATTCTGTAACAATAATACTTGAAATATACAACCTAATTTGTTGCTGAATAAATCTGAATTACTAAATTAATGAGCAGGAATAATTTTTTCTTTAACACTTACCATTAGTCCAGCGACTTCTCTCTACATTCTGCCATAAACAAGTGCCATCTTCAAAGTCACAAGATACTGGGTCAGGACAAGCCCCAGGGCCCATAGTATAGTCATCAATTGCTACAAATCCACTATCATATTCAACAACAACCTTAAGCTCCACTTGCCAAAACCCTGCAGCAAACACTGACATCCTGAAAGGAAAAAAATTAAAATTCCAGTAATGTAACCAATAGTGAACCAAGCATTCTTAACCCTAAGTCGATTTGATGTTGCTTATGTGTCGGTACCTCTCAATACTGTTCAATGTTCTGCCTTTCACCAACATAGATCCCAGTGCCTGAGCATCCTACTGAATAGAAATAGAAACCAGTTCATACACATTGGTGGACAAAGAACTAAGTTGCAAAAGTCCTTAATAAATATTTCAAGAATTAAATTTGAGCATGAAACAAAACTATTTGGTCACTGAATATCTCACATTGTTAAAATAAAATTCTATAACTGCATTTGAAAATATTCAGTTTTTGCTATAAAAATTCTTAACTGACCTCACACTTGTCCAGGCGCTAAATGCAGCAGAGAACTTTCCAAGCAAGGTGGTTTTGGGATCCTCTTCTGTATGAAGCCAGACCTGTAGCACACCATACTTGCTGGAGGTGAAGTAAGCAACGGCAATACAAGCTTCAGATAAATCATACACACCAGGGGCCGCTAGGCTTGCATATGCTCCGGAACCAATGTGGGTAGAGTCAACATACAAATAGTGCCCTGTGGGTGAGAAATTATATACAACATTATATATAATAAGGAAGGGATTTTATGCAACTTTTTTAATAGTGCTGAAGACTAATACCAATTCCTTTTAACTAATGTTAAAATGCTAAAGACTAATATATACTCAAGTGTGTGTTATAAGTGAATAATGAACAACCAGGTCTGGGAACATATGTATTAAGTTTGAAGATTCTGCCAAGGTAGCAATCATCTACACCTGTACAAAGGAATACTCACCTTGTGTGGAGGGTTGTAATGTGACCCCTAACCCTCAATGTCAATGAGACCATTAGATATTCACAATGGCCCAGCAAACTATAGTGATAAAATACCAGGACTGTTGAGACATTTGATGATACAGCAGGCCAGAGAATGACATGCAAAAACCAGCTAATTCAAGTGTTTGGTAAAGAGACTGGTAAATCCTCTAGTACCCCGAGTACCGTACAACTGAGAACAAGAAGTCTGTTGGCTGACTTTGGCGATGAAAGTGGTGCGAGTCTAGCGATGAGTATTGATGAAATGTAGTACTTTATCACCTAGTGACTAGAAATCACCTGGTACTTTATTCTCTAGACATGTAACTTCATCAGCATTGTTTCTCATTATCACCAACTTACCCTATTAATGTTAATACAGTAATTATGTTAATTCAAATATTTTTACTAGGCCACAGTTCTTGATTATCTTCACAAAGAATAAAATATAAATAAAATTGCACACAATACAGGAGTAAATAAAAATATGATTTCTTGGAAAAATACAAAGTCAAGCTAATAGAGAATATTGATAATGGAGATAGTAGTTCTGACTTATTAAAAATGAAGAACTACAAGTCCAACTTTGTATTTATAGGGTTGCAACCTAAGCAGGGCTTAAGCCTTTCACCGACTCACTCAGACTGTCAATAAAAGCATCAATACTCTTCTCTGCAGTAATCATCAGAAAAAAATACTGAGGAATTTCATAAAAAGCTACCAGGTATTTACATTACATATGAATACTATGCCTCTAAAGGTTAGTTTGGCATATTTAGGCAGCCATACTTGGGCAGCCAGGTCGAAAGAAAAACTGCAGTAGGACATCCACTATAAGAGTCAACTGCCACACAGGTTTTAGCTATTACTTCTCGCCTAGTGTTAAGTGCCCCTCTTGTGAACTGCCTTCATATAGCACAGAAGTACAATTATCAATATTTATTGTGTTACAAGAGGGATGAGGTGCAGGAGTCTAAGCAATTTAAAAAAATTCTAAAAAGTTATCAATTTATAGCGAGATAATTCACAGAAGACCCAGAAACCTACAGCAATGAATTAATATGTTTCACTAAACTCATTCTGCTAATGAGACCCCAATAAAGCTGATGATAGTACAGCAATTAAAAGCATAATCAAATAGTATATATTCATAAATTAATATGAAAATATGAAATAAAATGATCACCCATAACTTTTATTCAGAGAATACATGAATTATTTACCAGATATGTCGCCTGTTGTGTGATCAGCTGGAAGTACTGCATTATCTTCCCCAGTTCCATGAATCCAGTCAAAATTGTCATCTTGCCTCTGAGTAAAACCACACAGATCATCTGCCTCAAAATCACATGTAACTGAAAAAAATAAAGCATCAAACATTATAAGTGCAAATATAGATAAATGTTAGTTATGATATAGAACAAGACTATGGAAATTTGGCCAAAATTTAATACGTGTATGGAGTAACACTTGGCAAATGAAATTTAATGTGAATAAATGCCACATTATGAAATGTGAAATAAGAGAAAATAGGTCACACAAAACCTACAAATTATGTGAAAAAGCTTTAAATGATTCTGATAAGGAGAGAGAGATCTAGGGGAGGTTCTAGATAGAAAACTGTCACCTGACAACCATATAAATAATACTGTGCAAGGAGTCAATGCTATGCTTTCCAATTTCAGAATTGCTTTTAAATACATGGAAGGTGAAATACTAAAGAAATTATTCACAAACTTTGTGAGACCAAACCTGGAATGTGCAAAGATTGTATGGTGGCCATATCTTAAGAAGCACATCAACTGGAAAAGGTGCAAAGACTTGCAACTAAATGGCTCCTAAAACTAAAAGACAAGAGCTACGATAAGAGGTTAGAGGCATTAAATATGCCAAAACTAGAAAATAGAAGAAAAAGAGGCAATATGATCACTACGTACAAAACAGTAACAGGAATCTACAAAAATGATAGGGAAGAATTCCTGGGATCTGGAACTTAAAGAACAAGAGGTCATAGATTTAAACTAAACAGAGTTGCCAAAGAAATATAAGAAAATTCAATTTCACAGAGTGGTAGACGATTGGAACAAATGAGAAGGTGGTGGAGGCCAAAACCATCAGTACAATAGTTTCAAAACATTACATCACAGACTGCTGGGAAAACAGGACACCATGAGCGTAGCTCTCATCCTGTAACTACACTTAGGGTACTTACAATTACACAGCTCTCACTAATGTGTATAATCACACAGCTCTCACTACTGTATACAGTCACACACATCTCACTTAACCCTTACCAAACTGTGATGGAGTTGGTGTAGTTGTTGGCAAACTGGTGCAATCTTCAGTTAAGAAATTTACATCATCAATAGCAATGAACTGGTCTGATGTCACTTTCTTTGCCTCAAATGTAATGCCGAAGTTCTTAGTGCTGCTGATATTTAACTGCAAATAACCAAGTAAAAATTAATTATTACTACACTTATTTTAGTTCATGATATTCTGCTTTGAGCATACGTTTTGAGCATACTGTAATTATATTGTTATTTATCTTTATCAATATTGGACATCATTACAGTCAACAAGCAATTCAAAGTTTTTACCATACTACGTGTCCATTGTCTAACATTGACAGTGTTGTCCAAGATCTGAAGATCCTTTTGAGAATGATCATCATAATTTGTCTGAAATACACATTATCAATTTAAAATCACTGTCACATGTTAGTAGTTCAGTTCATGTAAACAAAAATATCGCTTCATGTGTAGAGGAAAAGCTAGTTTGAGTTCATGCCTCTTGGTTACTCCCCGAGATAATATCCAGCTCTTTCTCTTCAACAGGACTAATTAAGGCAAAGCAACATTTTGCTCCAGAGCAGCAGGATCTTTACAAATGTCCTTGTTGGATCATACTAGGGCAAATGGGATCATGAAGAGGACTGTATCAGGCCCAAAAGAACCTTCAAAATGCTCATTCATCTACATTTTAAAGACATCTAAGCTCAACTCAACATTGAAGAGATCCCTGAGGAACACTCTGCTAACTGCTAGTTGGTCTATCTGGCCGCTACTCCCAACTACCATCAGATGAAAGTACTGTACAAAACATACCTGTGTATCAAGAGGATAGCCAAACTCTATTCGCTTCCCATTTTCCCAACTCTTTTCCCTGGATATAATCAGCCTTATGGATACCAATTTTATTTAACTAAGTGATGTGTTTATACTGTACAGCACTTAGAATTACAGGTTATGTTAAACAGTGGCTGCTTTTATAGTGTGCATGATTACACAGTTGTGCATCTGTTGAGTTTGTGATTGGCCAGCATTGCTGTTATTTTCCAAGTGCTAACTAAGGTAGTGTTCATGAAGCTTTGGTTCAAAGGACATCCAAATTCTTGCTTACTTGAATAGTTGACTATTCCTGACTAGGCTAGGGCTAGAATCATCTAATTCCTAGAAGATTCTAGGAAGATGATCAAGACTCGATCAATTTCCCTCTCTTTCTCAGCTGGCAAATGTTCTATATTTAATAGTGTACTTTATTCCATGATTGCATGATTTATTGTAGAATACAGTAATGAGCCTAAATTATGACAGTGGCATTATTCTGCTGTTCTCACTCCCTCCCTTTATGTACAATCTTCATTTATTTAGAGTACATGCAGTTTGTGTGAAAGTTTCTACCAACTGATGACTGTACGAGTGGTATTGTTGGAAGACGACGCATCACTCACAATGGTTCGTCAATGTTGACAGTTAGACAAGGCTTCTTGGAGTTATACTATGTGAGTATAGAGTAGTGAGGAATGGATGCTGTGTTCATGGTATTGCATGATTACTCCTGTTGCTCTTATTGCAAAGTTCAGCTTTTCTATGGATGGCTGTCTGGTTAATTTAAGTTATATATATTCTGCGATGTGGCCTGACTTTTTTGTAGATTTGTGATATTTTACCAGTGCTTTGACTACCTGTTGTATTATAATGTAGCGAAAGGTCTCTTTCCCCCAATATTTGTTCCTTTTCACTAGGCTTTGCTCTTTCTTAATCAGTCCATGAGAGAAGGAAGTGAGGGATCCTGTGCTGCAGGAACTGCTGCTTTCTGCCTGGTGATGATGAGGTGGAGTAACCTTGTTTCTGATTAGTGGACCAGGTTAATTCAGAATTCTCATTAGTTGTCACAAAAGTGACATCATTCAAAGTTCTGGAAGGGCTTGTGCATGTGAAAAGAAAATCTGATCTAAGTCTAGTCTTGGTATGAGACACTATTCCAGTGATTTTTATGCACCATATATAACCCTGCATAAATAATGTAATTTATGTGATTCCTTTGTCATACACTCTTTGCCAGACGGTAGGTCATTAGTGTTTTGAAGCACAGCCTATGGAAGCATTAAAATAACACTCAGAAAGTTGTTTTCACAAGCTCATTAGTTGTGTTTTACTAGCATTTTAGCCTTGGAGTGGGCCACTTCACACTGCAGCTTAGTATGTTTATGCAAGACAGTCAATGCACTGGGAACCAGAGTTAAAGTTTGTCCACCAAGCTGATAAATAACAAAAAATCAAGTCTGCTGAAAAGGTGTTTGATACTAATAAAATTAAAAACAACGCAAGTTTTGCATAGTGATCTTTATTTTAAAATGTACTCATGAGATTTTGTTATTTGCTTGGTGTGTACATATGTCCTGATCACATCAGTATAGAGGATATTTAAATTAAATTTACATAAATATAGGTGCTAAAGTTTAGCAACTAGCATGCCATCATATGCCACTCTCATAAAGGAATGGAAAATGTTTTTAATGAATAGAATCCAAGATATACAGTGATAAGCAGTCTTTCATATTTTTCAAACTTAGTAAAACCCCAATACACCAGTATTGATCTACTCTAGCAAAATACTGTACTCACAGCCTCGATTAACAGACTAGGAGTAAGACTAAATTATTGGCTGTTCAACAAGATATCCTTGATACATACCATCTTCACTGTCAATATTCCTGATCTTCCACTCTCTCCATATTTGAGGTACCAGAAAGTCAGACACGCTACCTCTTGGGCTGGTACTTCTTCACTCATCAGTTGGCATGCATCATCTGAAAATTTTCCCTCTTTATATTACTACAGTACTATTTAATTTTATGTAGGCTTACCGGTAATTTATATTATCAGTAGTATCAAACATTTTTATTTGAGTAAATAGTATTTTATTTTAAACTACAGTATGTCTGATATTCAAGCATTCAGTTTGAACATTTTTACTTAATCCTATGCTATTATTAATTTTATGTTTAATTAAACTACAACTTAAAACAGGGAAACCTGAAAGAGAGCTCATACTTGTGTACTCATCAGCTGTGAAGTCAACATAAGCATAGAGTCCATCTTGAGTTGTGTGGTCAAATAAAGGACCAGACACTACATCTGGGTTACTGGTGAAGCCTCGTCCGACCACCCATAATATCTTGCTCGTAATCACATTGCTCCAACTACACAGACTTTCATCGAAATCACATGATAAAGGACTGCTGGGACAGTGATCTGGGATAAGGCTGATGTCATCCAAGACAACAGAATTACCCACATCGTCTGGATATTTTGCTTTAAATGCAAGCTATAGAGAAAGAGAAAGGGACTTCATTTTAAGTACATGTTATTAAATCTACCACTTATTGGCTTGAATTATAGTATGGTTAGATAAACAAACATGGTAAAGTTGGAATAATACACCAAACTTTACCCGATGAAGTTATCATATCCACATAGTACAGCACTTAATTTATAACCATTCAATCTAAAAATTATAATTTTGTAAAGCATTCTTAAAATAATTTTAAAATTTCTTTCACATTTTTATCACTCCTATTTTCAAAAACAAAAACAAATGAAACCTATTGAATACATTAGCTTGGAAATTTAATTCTATACTAATATAATTTTATTTTCATTACTAACCTTCATAGTTGTATTAATATTGATATCTATTCGACCCAGTGTCCAGTCATAGAAATAGTTTCCAGTATGGTTCCATAACTCGTTTTCATCATCACCTTCTCCAATTGCCAGTAAGCTTAATGTGCTAGTACCTATCAGTATCCAAACAAAAAATAAATACAGTTGGTTGCCTGATAGAGACGACAAATTTATTAGTTTAAAAACGTGGGATAAAAATATATAAATCATGCCGTTAAAATTAATTTAAGCCAAACCAATATGTTTAGAATTGTAAGGCATGGTTTCAGGTAGAAAGATAAGAAAATTTAGTAATGTTGATATGAATAGTGAAGGTAAATATGGTCAACCTGAAAAATGTATGAGTATTAAAGGGGAATGATAATTTGTTAATAAATGTAAAAATGAAAAAAACATAATTACAGAACAAAAGCTCCAGAGATGTTAATAACAGATAAAGAAAGATGGCCCATGTAGCAGAATAAAAATAAGGTTTAAAGTATATAAAGCTCCTTTTTGAGGCTTTTCACTATGCTGCTCCCAATATCCCCCTACCTAAATGCTATCCCATCTCCTGTGTGTACAGTTCTTTCTTAATATCGGGTTGTATGTGGGCTCAGATGGGTCAGTGGACCCTGGGCTAGTGAGGAGGTTGACACTTAGTGACATCTGGTGGGAATGACCAGGTAGCTCATACAAAAATTAGCGAAAATACTAATTTTGTGGTCACTTTGAATGCCAAGCATGAAATCTGAAGGACTCTGATTTATTATTAACTGACCTCCGATGATCATTCCGGACTGGAGTGATTAATTTTTTCAGTGATTCCCTTAGCTAACAATTATCTGAATTTACATAATGACCAAGCAGGGATGCTTGTATCACCCTGCCTGACTCAACATCCAATGTCCAAAGACACACTGGGGTCATACATTATGAAACAGTCAAGTGATATGGCACAGAAAAAAGAATTGTTTATGCTAACTCAATGCCTTATATTTTTTTCTTGCACTTAGGTGGGCAATTTCTTTTGTTTCCAGTAGAAGCTGTGTTGTCTTTGATCTTGCTTTCAGTACTGATTGTTAGTTCTATTTTGGTAACATGTGTCTTGGTAGTTGACTGGTGTGTTTGTTAGGCAGTAAGGGCTCTAAGGTAGGGTTATATATACCTGGAGAATATGATGAGCGAGCGAGTGCTAGCTGGCACAGGGATCCCAAAACTGGAAAGACCTATGATATGAAAGAATATCTATACTGACAAAAGACCCATTTCCCAATGCCCTTCATCCCAAACACTCAATGATTTAGCACAGGGTAGCCACATGGGTGACCCCCCTTTCTTTTGTGAAACCTGTGACCCATAAACAAATACTACATCATATTTATACAGCCCAGTGTTAATAAAATAACACTTGGTACATTGAAAACCCTTTATACACTAACTTGCCATCATTTCTTCATTCTACAAATTATATCTGCATTATACATCTTGCTATATAGATTAAACTAACCTTCAATGCTGTACCAAAAGGTGAGGCACTGGTCACCACCACCTGCTGTTAGATCTGGTCCAACTAATAGGCCAGATATATCTGTATGTATTAAGCCAGTTGTCTGAGGAAATATGTAGTGTCCTGAAAATAAAGACTTATTGTTAAATCTCTTCATCCTAATTATTAAGCTGTTGTTTGCAAATAAGGCATCCTATATATTAAATTTTAAAAAATGTTTTAATTACAGTTATCCATTGAATATTTATTAATATTCTTCTTATTATATTATATAAATAAACATAATATTTATTAATATTAATAGTCTTCATTTATTAATAATTGAATTCTAATTCTGTGTTTGGACTGTACTGGAATATCACACCAACTTAATTTTTTTTATATATATACAAGAGTTCTTACATTCTTGTACAGCCACTAGCACAGCATAGCGTTTCGAGCAAGTCCTTAATCCTATGTTCCTCGGGATATGACCCCTCAAAATCGTTTAACAACTAGGTACCCATTTTACAGAGGCTACAGTTAAGGATTGACGTCAATTAAATCTTTCCCAACCAGGATAAGAACCCAAGACAAAGCGCTCATGAAACGCCAGGCAAGTGTCTTACCACTACACCACGGGGACTGTCAAATTACTGACTGTTATATTACTGTATTATCTGCAGAATAATCCTCATACAGAAGATATATGGTACTTTTAGTATACACTATATTGTATTGCTGACAAATTTGATCGTATCAGTGTTTTATTCATCTTATCTCTTTCATATGATGAATGGCAAGAAGCTTGAATGTGTTTATATATTTCAATAATGTTTACTTTATCAGGAAGTCAAGAAGAATATGAGGCCTGGATCCCACACGGTAATCGAATTAGTCACCGATATGTAAGCCTGGTCCAGACCATGTACTCAAACTCTGATATTGCACTCAGCAGAGTGCAAAATACATTAATATGGTTTAGTAATGTCTAAAACAACATATGGTTTAGTAATACCCAAAATATCATACTGATAAGTATTACCAAAAACAACATACAGTTTTGCAATACCCAAAACAACATATAATTCAAAACAACATATAATACCTAAAACAACATATGGTTTAGTAATACCCAAAACAACATACAGTTTTAGTGATACCAAAAACAACATATGTTTTAGTAATATCTAAAACAATACGTGGTTTTGCAAAGAATTAATTTCGTGTTTCACCTATCTGTGTGCTGGTGGTATGATCATAACCCATTGACTCCGCTCCTTCATCTGCTAAGACTCTGGTCCATATCAGTGTGTAGTTGTCATCATTTTTCCATCCACAGTTATCAGACTCAAAGTCACAGTCAATTAAAGATGTCTTACATGGCCCAACCATGACTTTCACATCATCTATCGCAACTGTTCCCTTTGAATCAGGGCCCACAGTTATCTCCAGCATCAACTGCAAAAGCAGAATGAGTTCCAACATTATACTGTAATTAATTAATTTTCATAAAAAAATAAATAAATAAATTATATATATTATATATATATATATATATATATATATATATATATATACATATATATATATATATATATATATATATATATATATAATATATATAATTTATTTATTTATTTTTTTATGAAAATTAATTAATTATATATATATATATATATATATATATATATATATATATATATATATATATATATATATATATATATATATATATATATATATATATATATATATATATATATAAATAAAAAATATTATCCTCACAGAGGGTACCACCTTTGGTGCAAATGTAGGGGCCCATAGCCTCGGAGAAGAAAATAAAGAGTATATAAAATTATACATATATAATATGATATGATTAATATGATATGACATATGATTAAAAATGGGTTTGAACTCTACATGACAAATATCTATCCACATTTTCTTTGAATTACATTAAAAGTACATTAGCACAAGAGGGGCCCAATGCTGACCAGATAATGACATCTTTACCAAGTTTTCCCTGCCCACTGCCTTACCTAATATTTGACTGGCATCCATCCCCATTATTCCCCTATTTCTTTACCTATGTGTGATTACTTCACCTTAGCTCCCTCCCCACACAACTTCACCTCTTTCACATGTATATTTAAGATAAATTTGCACCTTGTATGTTTATTTCTTACCTAAAGATGTTTCAGAGTGGAACGAAATAATGTAGAAAATATACTATTCAATAATCATTAGTTCCTTTACCATGAATTTCGGTAACTTAATTGCACTTCTTAATCCCGAGCGTAAAAAATAGAGGCATAAAAGCTTATGAGATCAACAATGCCAGCAATGTAGTCATATTGAACCAAGTATATATATTATTATATATATGTTATGTGAGAAGGTGGTGGAGGCCAAAACCATTAACAGTTTCAAAGCATTATATGGCAAAGTGTACTAGAAAGATGGGACACCATGAGCGTATGTAACTACAATTAGGTAATTACAAGAAGGTACAATGTGTTGTATTAGTATAGATTTCAGTGATTAATTATGACCGTCTTGAAAAGCCACTAACTTACAAGACATTTTTTCAACTGTAAGTCTTAAGAGTTAACACAGAATTTTGCAATGAATTCAATGTTATAAGTCAAACAGTCAATCTTAAGCCAATAAATAAAACTATTGACCGAGGCATACAATGAGAAATAGAAGTAATTTGAAAGTTAACATAATTCTACATGTGGTGATTGCCTTGAAGCCAAGTATCATAGGTCACAGCAGGTGCAAACTTCCTAATAATGAATTTGTGAGTACAGTACTTAGGTCACGGTCAGAAACAGTAAGGCATACATCTTAAAATATGTTGACTATTGCCAGATTTGCTCGATATTCCCTTTGTTGTTCAATATACATATAGTACTCTGTTTGGTTATGGCCATGAGAAAGGTGTCAAAGTGAGAGTATTAGAGAAAACTGTAATAGGAGTAATTATAAGAGTACTTTAAATGTGATGTAGGCAGATGATTCAGTTCTTTTAACAAAGTTTATATATGAGAAGACTTATAAAGTGAATATTAACGAAAGTTGAGTAGTGGTAATGGAGACAGGTAAATTCCGTGCAAAATAAATGTGAATGGTAAAGAGGAAGAACCTGCTGCTCTGTTGAAATACCTAGGATGTGCAATTGGTAAAAAAAAGAATCTGTAACTTGTGCAATCAAAGATAATAACAATAATAACAATAATAATAATATTTTATTTAGCAAAAGTACATACACAGATGCAGAGTTACAAATATTCTGATTGATTTATAGATAGAGCTAGTACATACAGTACCTAAAGCCACTAGTACGCATAGTGTTTCGGGCAAGATGAGACTAAGTTGAGGCTAGGAACAGATATGCAAGAGTGCTGCATGAAGTACAAACCATTACGTACAGATGTGAAATGATAATGTAGTACAAACTTGAAAAATCAAGGATTAAAAGCTAGAGAATGAACAATTTGAGAAATATGTGTATCTTATGAAGAGAAGAGATTACAAGTACTGTAAGGAATGCTACACTAGTTAATTAATTTGCATTTTAATCAACAAACTCATCAAGTATACTGTACCTGATAGTCACCCTCATTAGATGAGACTACAACACTTGCTTCATACCATAAGTCTACGACACCTGTCAGACGCTGCCAGAGGATAGTCGTACCTGAGAGGTTATCCCACTGGGTTCTAAAAATGTTTTGCTTTACTGAAAGCCATGGGGTGTTCAAGCCAAACATATAGTACCTGTAAAGACACATGACATCAGTGACCTTTCTTTATATTTTCAGTACCTATGAGACATAGTAACAAAATGTAGGAGTCCCTGTGGCAGGCCTGTTGGCCCAGTGGCAGTATCCATCTAGATCAAACCAATCAGGGTGGGGGATGATATGCACTTCACTTAGTTTCTTAAACATTGCTGGGCCTGGCCAGTATCTAGTTGGGTGGCCGCACAGGCAGCCTTACCCTTGGCCAGCGGGACCTTGATAATACTAACAGGGATCTATAATTAAAAATTACAACAGGTAAATAAAACGGTCATTGGTAATGTTATGCCATATGTTAAGCTAGAATTGAGGGGGTGGGAAGGGTGAAGAAATAGTTTCAGGAAAAGTATCTAAGTAAAATATATCAGAAATTCACATTGGCCCATTTGATATACCTGGATGCCCAATTGTACAGTACTTGAAAAACATGAAGCCGACTTGAGTCCTGTACATACACACAAAATATAATATGAAGGTGACAAGAACACAGAATTAAACTAAGTAATTTTTCTGACTGTCTCGGTTTATCTCTTTATTTAATATATCTTTCACCATATTTTTTTTTTTTTTTTTTTTTTTTTGAGATATATACAAGAGTTGCTACATTCTTGTACAGCCACTAGTACGCGTAGCGTTTCGGGCAAGTCCTTAATCCTAAGGTCCCTGGAATACGATCCCCTGCCGCGAAGAATCGTTTTTTCATCCAAGTACACATTTTACTGTTGCGTTAAACAGAGGCTACAGTTAAGGAATTGCGCCCAGTAAATCCTCCCCGGCCAGGATACGAACCCATGACATAGCGCTCGCGGAACGCCAGGCGAGTGTCTTACCACTACACCACGGAGACTGCAATCTCCGCAATACATACATCAATGCAATACATACATCTCACAAACCTTGGGGGTCTGGTAGCTGAGCGGACAGCGAGCAGGACTCATAATTCTGTGGCCCGGGTTCGATTCCCGGACCAGGCAGAAACAAATGGGGAAAGTTTCTTTCACCCTGATGCACTTGTTACCTAGCAGTAAATAGGCACTTGGGAGTTAGACAGCTGTTACGGTGTTACTTCCTGGGTGTGTGTGTGTGTGTGGAAGAAAGCAAGCAAAAAAACAAATTATTTAATAGTTAGTTACAGTCGACTGATTGACAGTTGAGAGGCGGGCTGAAAGAGCAGAGCTCAAACTCTGCATGAACAACTAGGTGAATACACCCCAATCATCTCATCATGCCTTCAGTTATGTACCTTTATGAAAATTGCTTTTATAGTTATGTAGCAGAGTTGCAACAAGCACTGTCTTATGCAGATTCCTTGCACATACAGTGGAACCTCAAGTGGCAAGCATCTCCATCTACGAGCAATTTGAGTAACGAGCAAGCCACTCGCTAAAAATTTGTCTCGATTGATAAGCTTCCGCTCTATTAACGAGAAAACCATGTGATGCTTCCTAGCGTTTCCGCTGGTTCTCGCAAATTCTTGGACACCTCCGACGATACAAATATTTTTTTTTTTAAAGATGCTAATGAAGCTGGGATGTAAAGGGGTGACTGCTATAATGTTGCAAAGCATTGTTTTTTTTTTTTTTTTTTTTAGAAAAAAAGAAAAAATTTAAAAAAAGAAGAAATATCAAAAAGGTTTGTTCAGTGAATGTCAGTAGGCTGCTCCATTTTCTAAAAAAAAAAAAAATGAAAAATACAAAAAATGAAAAAATTTGAAAAAAAAGAAAAAAATGTCAAAGGTTCGTTCAGTGAATGTCAGGTAGGCTGCTCCATTTTCTAAAAAAAAAGAAAAAATGAAAAATAAAAAAATATTTGAGAAAATTTGAAAAAAAGAAAAAATGTCATAAAGGTTTGTTCAGTGTATATCAGGTAGGCTGCTCCATTATTTAAAAAACTGAATATCATATTGATGTTTTTGGGTGGTAGAACGGATTAATTTTATTTCCATTATTTTAAATGGGGAAATTCGTTTGGAAAGATGAGCGTTTCACATGACGAGCTCAGTGCCGGAATGGATTAAATTCGCTAATTGAGACTCCACTGTATACTGTATAACTTAATATCGGTCCTTTTCCAAAAGCTAATATAAACCTTCAAAGGAGCTGAAGGAGCTCCCTCCAGAAAATATATTCTCAGTCTTATTATTATTTGAAATCCTCAACAATAAAATGACAAAAGACAATATTTACCAGAAGTGGAAGCAATAGTCATGTAAACCATATGGACTCTCTCCCAGACGCCTGGATTGAAGGGCTAGTTGAGAGGGAGCTTGATTGGATTCATTGACCGTTAGATAAACGTAATTTCCTTGGCCTCGGTCTGAATGTACTTCATCTTCAATCCCAACTTTAAGCATATTTGGCCCTGTCCACTTACAGGTATCAGTCTCAAATCCACATGCTATGTCATCCTCAGCTGTTGAAGGTAGAAATAAAAAATAAAGCTTAATACAATAAATTGAATGAATATTTCAGGAGATACTGCTTCATTATTGTTGTCTTTCAGCTCTGATAAAATACAAACACAAAACCAGCTTTGAATCTAATGATACGCCATTTTCTAGGTGAGCCCCGGAGGCTCCCCGAAGCTTACCAGGCTATTAGACCGAGGCATCAGTCAGGGGGAGCAATGGCCTATGGAACCCCCCCATGTAATTGGAAGCACTCCATATCTGTCATCGACCAGGGTTGGCACCCAGGAAGGTAGGTGCCAAATTGCAAAACAAACCCCACATGGTAAAAAATAATTATTGCTACCCTAAGACCGAACAGAGAAAAGAACTCCCTCAATTCTAAAACAACCAAACAAGCAAACATCACATCCTGTTGCCGTGTCGCCTGTCCGCGCAGCTCCCACCTCAGAATTGGGGTTGGGTAGTCGGCGTGGGAGGTCTAAAATACCCCTTTCCCCTCATGGGGAGGGGAGAGTTGCGCAGACAGTGGTGCGATGGCTGTGGTGACGTCATGCTTGTTTGCTTGTTTTCTGATTGGGGAGTTCTGTTTGCTCATTTGGCTTTCAATTAGCAATTTTTCACCAGTTGTAGTTTGTTTTGGAATTCCTACCTTTCTGGATGCCTGACCTGGTAGATGGGAGATACAGACTGCTTCCAACTACACGGGGGTGTCTATAGACCATTGCTCCTTGTGCCTCTCTGAGGAGGCCAGGTTCTGGCGTTGGTCCCTGGTAGGCTTAGAACTCCATCGATTGACTGTTGCCACGGTCTAATATATACACATCAGCCCAGTATAGCTCTGGGGAGCCAAAGGGGCTCTCCACAGAAAATACTCTAATGAAATGTTCTGATATTAAATGAACTTTTTCACTACTCTTATGAAAAGTTCTGATATTAAATGAATTCTTCCACTGCTTACCTTGAAGAGTAGGGTCAGCAAAATTGGGCAGTATGTAGTTCTCCCCGCACTCATTATTCTCATCATATCCTAGCTCATCTAAGGCAATGTAGGAATTTTGGTCATAGTCCAACATGCCTGCTATGATGATCTATAAATATATTATGCAGTTAATTGATGCATTTTGGAAATCTGCACAATTTATAAGAAAATGTTTGAGCCAGAATATTTATAGAAATGAATTAAGAATTATATTAATTATATCATATATGCTTATTAATTAATTGCTTATTAATTAATAAGCATATATATATGCTTAATAATTTTCTCCACATTTATTTGTTTTGGATGCAAATCCAGTTAAACTGTCTTTGTCTATCACCATTTCTTGGGCTGATATCAGCACAAGATGACATCGGGCTGTGTGCCAGGATGCTCTTAGTTTAGTTGCTGGTGGGTCAAGGACTGCATTTCTGGTAGTTCCTGGGCAATGTTCCCTGGGAGTCCCCACGAGGCTCTCAGACTAAGTCTCCACAGGTTTCTGAGGCGAGTCTCAAAAGGGTACCCAGGTATTGTGCCTGGATAGGCTGTGTGCATAGACATGCAAGGTTTTGCTTTGTTCCTATGTGGATGTGAGCTTGGGCTTGGTTTGCCTTGACCTACTGGGCATTGGCAACTGTGTTATTGTTTTGGCTGTGGTGGTAATGTCTGTTTGCTTGTGGGCGTGTGAGTATGGTGTTCCTTTGGCCCTCATGACTTGGCCAACATTGTGTACATGGAGCTTTTGGGTGTTTTCCCTGTTTTTCTTGGCTCTTTGCCCTGGTCTCCAGCTTTTTTTTTTTTTTCCCCACTGACCTTTGGGTGGTGGGTCATGAGGTTTATTTGCTGTGGGCTAGTATGGCTTGGTGCCTTTGGTCTTGGTCCCATGTTGGTCATTCTGGCTGTTGTTTCTGGTCCCCATACCTGGTTCTTCTGCCAGTGTGATTCTGTCGTCTTGGGGTTTTGGCGTTGGCCAGCCAGTGGTCTATCTTCGCTCACTGGCTAGGCATCTCGTTGCTGCTTTGGTTGCTTTCTATTAGCATTTTGTCCATAGCTCATATTCGGGTTCATGTGGCTAGTTTGTAATTAGCACCGAGATAATTGCTGCTCTCTTTAAGGCTGAGTATCATTTGGAGAAGGTTTCTCAGTGTAGATGAATGTACAGTACTGGAATCCATTCTGACTTTAATTAAGAAACCTCCAAGGTTTCCTTTTCCACAATTATAATAAGGTAAAAATCCACATTGCAATGGTGAGTAAGGCTAACCCGGCTTGACTGTCATGTCCTAGTGAGAGCTGGACATTGCTTAGAGGAGCAACTGAGTTGCCAATGCAGAGAGGAGCTTTTCATCTGCAGTATACTAAAAGCCTTATTTTTGGTGTAGGAAAGTTAATGGAACTATTTTAAAAACAGACTGCATATCTGGTCTTCAGTTTGAGAATAATAAGTTTTACTCACTCTGAATGAATATCCAACAACATCTTTGTAAATATATTTTTTAAATAGGTTAAAAAATTCATAGAAAATCTTTACCTTAAGAATATATTTTAAGCATGAAAGTAAATGAGCCTATTATGAAAAATATTATATGGCTGGTTTTCATTTTTGAGATTGAAGAGTTTTGCTCATTGAATGTTCTAGAAATATTATTCTGATAATGGATATGCTGTATAGCTACATGTAAAAAAAAAAATGTTGGGACTTAGGCCTTAGGCCTGACACTGGAAAAGACTAGCTCATTCTGCACTATTTCTTAGAATGTGAACTACCAATCATTTTATATACAGGTTCCCAATTTCAAGTGGTCAACTATTGATTTAAGTAAAAAAAAATTCAGAGAAATTATTAACCAAAATTTTTGGTTTTGGGCATGGTCAATACATGCAGTCTCCTTCGGAAACCTGTTGTTGGTTTTTGTATGTTTTGTGAAAATGTTGAAAGAAATGTTGTATGGCTGATTTAAATTTTAAGAATATCAAGTATCATTCAGTTGATCTGGACATGTCACCTTAAATACTGTACTAAACTGTGTCAATAAAACTTTGCATTTTATGGTACAGTATAAACTTATTTTCATAATGAAATTCTTGGTTCTGAGATGCATCCAGTTCTTCACATAAGAACCTTAGCAAAATAATATGTGTGGATCTCTTAAATATGAGGTGCATGGCAACACAATGCTGCATAAAGTCAAACGCCAAGCAGTATAAACATAACTTTTTACATCCCAAAACACTAAACACCTTAGAAGACCAAATACACCATAGAGAATGTGACAAAAATCACTCAGAATATACAAGAAAATGTTTTAAGAGCTATATTATGCTTTATATTTATTTAGTCAAAAACTTACCCTGAATGGCTCACTTTGATTAACAGTAACTTTTGCATAATGCCAGTGAGGGTCAGTGCCATGAAGAAGACTCCACAATGTTTGCCAGCTGTTCCCTCGTTCTGCTGAAATCTGCAATGGGAAAGATTTCTTGTTTGATACTGTCAATATAAACAACAATACCATAAACTTAAAGCATCTCTTTTAAATATTATGTCATGGAATTGTTAAATAAGCATCATTTAAAATGTGCAGAGCTGCAAAACATAATACTGTAATATAATTAATTATCAACAACCATTAAAATGAAGGTGATACTTACCATGAGCGAACCACTTGCAAAAGCAGCATTGTACCAGAAGCTCATGCATGCTCCGTGAAGGTGAGTGTCAGGATAATGCTGGGAAACCAGGTTAGCATATCCTCCTTGGCTTGGCATCAAGTACCCAGATACAATTAGGTAGTGACCTGTAACATAAAACAAATTAATTTATAATACAATGACACTAAAACAAATACAGTACCACAAATTGTTAATTTTATATTTTAATACTGTATTACCTCTGAAATATGTAATACTGTATTTAATTAGAAGATACACCTCTTCAGTGTAGTCAAAATAACTTCATGAGGTAATACAAATCAAATAATTTTTTCAAGTGTTATTTGTAGCATTGATTAACTGACCACTTATGGTGTTAGAAGAATGATCAGTGGGTGGTCCTGGCAGAGCATCTTCTGGGCTTTGCAGCAGCCAGTCAGCAGAATCGTCAATTGAATTTGTCCATGAGCAAAGGTCATGCTCAAAGTTACACAAATCTTCCTCACATAATTCCATGTTAGAGTATATATCATCTATTCCTATGATAGCCTCTGTGTTATTCTTCAAAACTTGTGCTTTAAAGATCAGCTGGTGGAGAAATACAAAAGATGTTAAATATTTGTATACATTATCCATAATAATTCCAACTCCAATGAATTAGTTTACTAAATTTCAGGATAAAATAAAATACAGTACATTGGAGTCCTACTTGGACAGAACTCTATCCAGTGGAAATCCAGATATAATAGAAGGATTATGTTACAGCTGTACAAGCAACATCATATGCAATAGAAAACAATTAAAGATTTTTATTTACATGGGTTTGCTATCAATGGAGTGGAATGCACTGCAGAAATTTGATAACAATTTAACAGTATACTATAATATTTGTCATATGTTGTGCTATTGGCACTTTAAAGGGCATGAAAAATACAGCAACCTAACTTAACCTCTGCTTGAACTAATTTCAGCATTCCTCAAGCCACACATATGCAATCTTAGGCCTAATATAGTACAGTGACACCTCAACTTACGACTGCCCCTACTTATGAATTTTTCGAGTTACAACTTAAATTTCATCGGAAAATAAGCCTTGACTTACGACCGTGCCCTAGACTAACGACCTTCGTTGATACGCATTTGGGTCGACCGAGCGCATGGTTCCTGGTGGCACAGGCCAACCTGCCTCAGTTTACCAGAACTGTCCACTTAGTGACGATCACGCTTGTAGGGAATTCCATTATTTTGGTGCTTTTTTGTTTTTTGAACATAAAACTAACTATTATATATCATGCCATGGGTCCCAAGAAAGTCAGTAATAAGGTTCAATCTAAGAAAACACATGTGAGGATGACCACAGAGGAAAAACAAGAGATCATTCGTAAACATGAAAATGGTATGAGGGTTGTTGACGTAGAGTAGAGAATGTCCCTTCCTCATTTATTAAGAAAATGTGTGCAGTATGGGAAGAATTGCAAAGTCCTGCTGGAAAGTGTCACCCAAATCAAGCTGTAGCAGGCTGTTGTGTTAACCTTTTTGAGCTCTCAGATGCCTGCAAATGATGCAAATCAATGCATCAATCCGGGAATCGAACCCGGGACCATTGCTCTACACTTGCCTCACCAATCAACCACTATTCTTTTATTCACATTTCAATGCCACTGACAAGGCATTTGATGATGCACTTATTAATTAGTTAGGTTTAGATAGCCACTGGATGGATGAGCACATGAACAGCCTCACTCTTGGCAACCAAGACTTACACATTTTATCACTCAGTTTATTTCAGCTTACATATTTTCATGCCTTCACTCCTTAGCATTCCAAATTAAAAATTCCCCCATTAATTTTTTCTTGAATATTGAACCAAATTTACTTATGATATGCAGATCTTTTGTTGTCTAAACAACATAGATAACTATATTGACTATACACAACCTGTTGTAAACTCAAACGTTTGTTTTTGACCAATCAAAACCAGTTTATCTCACATATGTAATGTTTTTTGTGTGTCTCAGCTTAAATCAACGACTCAAAAGTAATATCAACATCATTATCACCATTACTTCATTTCTCACTTGCATGGGGTATGGAGGCATCAGCCCAGAGAGACAAAAGAGAAAATATAGAGCAAGAAGATTATAAATATTATACATGAAGGACGTGTCCATTCACTATATCATCTACAGAGTCTCAATGTGAGTTGTCATTTACAGTGCAAACAAACCAAATTTGTTTACATAAAAAATATATAGATTTATAATACTAATCTTAAATGAACAACTTTGCTAATCCTACAAAATGAGCATGTTCTTAAAGTATTTCTCTGTTAACAATGTCCTTCATTTTTTCACCTTACCTGAAAGTTTGTTTTCACATTGATGTATCTCTGAGCTTTTACCCAACGATTCCCTTGACTCTCGCACTGCTCAAAGATAAGTTCTCTAGGCTTGTCTCTTGAGGTATCCAATGCACCATCAGTACTCTGAATATATGCTGATAGTTTGGCTGTGCATGACAAGCCTGACAGGTAATAGTAGAAGTTGATACACCTGGAAAACAAGTTGTAACTTCAAATAAAATAGTTTTAATGTGCCTTGATCCCCAACAGAACTAAAAAAAAATGATCCCAAGGGGCCTGAATCACTGATATCAGTGAAAAATAATACAAAAAATAAACTCAAGATACAGTAAAATACATCTAAAACTAGCAAAAAATTGTGGCAACACTTTGGTGCAAAATATATTCCTTTATTAATTCATTCATTTTGTCAGGGACAGACAGCTTGTGTGTAAATACATGTTTGTTTGTTTGGTACATTGTGCCTTTTTCTATAACTATTGGGCCAAGTGCATGGACTAGCCACCCTGATCAGTCCATGAGGACCACACACATTTCATGTTTATATATTTTAACAGTATATATCACATTATTATTATAAATTATTATTATATATATACTGTATGTTATTAGGGTCTCAGTTTGAAATTTAAATTTAAATTGAAATAAGTTTATTGAGGTAAAATACACAAAGGGATGAGGTAGCTCAAGCTCTTCTCACCCCGTTCAGTACATCACATATACACACATCACAAACAATAAACATATTACCGAACATTCTGAGAGATAAACATATACATTTCCTCCTTTACACAAGTAGGGTCTCAGTAGTACAGTTGGATTCAATCTCGACTCACAATTGGGAATCCCAGGTTCGAACCCCAGGAAGGATGAAAATGATTGGGCACATTTCTTTTCAGCTAATGCCTCTGTTCACCTAGTAGTAAATGGGTACCCCTGGCGTTAGTAAACTGTTGTGGAGTTCATCCTAGAGGGGGGTCAGTAGTTTGACCTTGAGGGGACCTCAATACAAGGCTAACATATAACTACATACACACTCTGCCAGTGCCTGACAAAATAAATTAAGATTATATAATATTATATATATATATATATATATATATATATATATATATATATATATATATATATATATATATATTACTGTTCCCAGTAGCATGGGCTATGGTGAATCCGTAGTGGACTTACCTGGCATAGGAGTAAGGCTGTTCCCCTTCCCCTTTCCTGATCGTTGGACAGAGTAGAACTGCACTACTAGTCCATGCTTGGTTTTTTCTTTGGAATTCCTGGACTCTGTCATCCAGAAATTCTGTCTCTGATGCTTCATCTTTCAATACATAGAGAAATCACACTAACGTGATGTACTGTATCAATGAGCCAAAGTGCAAGGGGGATTGTGTTAAACCCTGGTTTGGCTTCAGTGGAAGCCTCATGAATCCCCGTGGATTCAGTAGAATCCCAGGTTGCCTTCCTTTTACAATGCCGTGACCTAGTTGTCTAAGGCATGTGCTTGGGAACACCTAGAGCATAGGTTCGAATCTTCACCATGGCTCCTATGGATTTTCTCATTGATACATCACGTTACTATAATTTCTCTGTGTAATAATTTAATAATAATAATAATAATAATAATAATAATAATAATAATAATAATAATAATAATAATAATAATAATAATAATAATGTATAATAATGTAATAATAATCAAACAAGCAGAATACATCCATCATTCAAAGTATATTATAATCAGTGTTTTTTATACTAGTAGTACCAGAAATTTGGGTTTCATATGTTCATTTTTGGTAGTTAGGGAACTTATCCCCATTTGTATCATTGCATCTGGGAAAATTCAGCTTCAGAATTATGAACACCAGACTTATGAATCCCTTCACAGAATGCAGATTTTTTAGTAATAGGTCATATTGTATATTAAAATATATACAGCATCAATTAAACAAATTTATATTATTTAATACTATTCAATAAAGAAAAACAAGAACATATTATGCAACATAAATTCTTTATCTTACCTATATAAATGCTCCTCAGTCTTGTAAATGGGAGAGATAATTTCCCCCCAATCTCCAGCACTATGTTGTGATAAATCAGCTCTAGCAAAATGGCCTGTCAAACAGAGCATGATAATACATCAGATTTCATCTTTAATTAAACATTTATTGTATACCTTTCAAAGTTTCCTTTGAAAAGGAATTTAGATTTTTACTATCAATGTTCTGAACTATTCCTTCTATAATAATAATAATAATAATAATAATAATAATAATAATAATAATAATAATAATAATAATAATAATAATAATAATAATAATTTATTTGGAAGAAGGTACAATGGGTTGGTGTGATTACATAAGATTGGTATTTTTACATTCATGCAAAGCCACTAACACCCCTGTATCCCTTATATAAATAAGTCTTCACTCTTTTATAAAGCTGACAAATCGGTTAAAATTACTTCTGAAACATGACAGGTTATAACTGTATTTCTTTCTATTATCTATTTCATTCATGAGAACATTAAAATAGAAGAAATTGCAGAAGGTCTATTGGGCCATGTGAGGAAGCTCCTATTTATATCTACCACACTCATTTATATATGTCTAACCTAAACTTGAAACAATCTTGCAATCCCAAGTCTTATCTTACCTGATTATTTGTTTTATAAATCTACAACCCTACTGCCAAACCCATATTTATCAAGGTCACCTCTGAATCTAATCTTTTCTAATTTATATCTGTTGTTTTCTTTCTACTTTGTGTACAGTACTTTAAACTTTATGTTAAGAGCCCCTCTGGCTTCCCGGGGCTATATCGGGCTGATGTGTACATATTAGACCGTGGCAACAGTCAATCGATGAAGTTCTAGCCTAGCCTACTGTTACGACCCTGGGTTCTTCAGTGGAAACCAGAGGTCATAATTGAACTAAATAAGCTACGTTAGAGTAGCAAAACGCAACTCGATGTGATATTGTTTGTATCTTCCCTGCCAGACGTAAGACTATTCTTGTTTCTCAAAGAGCATTTAAAGACTGAGCTGGGGGTTGATTATTAAATAATAACATAGGCACCAACTATGTTTACTAATACTTTAATCATTTGTAAAGTAACGATATGTTGCATAGGGGAAGATTTTTAATGTGCTTAGCTGCACGATCAATTAGGCTCTTCCCGGCACCACACGATGTGGGAGGCTGATCTGGGCTGAAGCGGTCTTCTCTAGTTGCTGGCTGTGGTGAAAGGAACTACCTCCTCTTTCCTCTTCATTTCCTTATTTCTGTGTCTTGTTTAAGATAAGTATACTGAGTACATTATTCAATCTCTGGCATACTCATGTTCTATGTGTAGAGTAGTATACTTTGTGTGTAGTAGGTGTTTTTAGAGGTTATATTACTAGTTATTCTAAAGGGGGTTCCGTTGGAATCACGTGGTCCCCCTACCCTAAGCTGACTCTAACTTCAAGTAATTCAATAGTAGAGCTTTACCCTAGCTTGTGTTCAGTGTAAAACCTTGTATCCTGCTTATGTGGACCACGGCTTTTAACGTAAGGTAGTGTGGTAAAGTTATTATTATTATTGTTATTGGTGTGAATGTATATGGGGGGCTGTTAAGGGGGTTAATAAATAAGTACATGAATTATAAGAGTATCGTTCTTCCTGTGTAGGAGATCTTGATCATTCCCTAGACTGACCTTGTTGTGTAGCCAAGTAGTCAGCACTACTTCTAGTTTCCATGGGGGCCGGGCCTTACTGATCTCCCCAAATAGATACATCTTTATTCTGACTGACCTTACCCCTGAATAGCACTAGTTTCCCCATAGCAAGCCCACCATATATTATAACACCTACCAACATACACATCAACCCAGTATAGCTCTGGGAAGCCGAAGGGGCTCTCCACGAAAATTCTGTATGATTTTAATAATATTTTGTATCCATTTTAGTAAAGTAACACATCCTAGTGGCTGTGAGAATGCATAAATGGCACACCCAAACATGTATTAACATAACCCACTGTACCTTCCTTTATATTAAAACATATAAAACCTCACCTTGCAGAGTGCCAAGTGTGTGGTCTGGCTGCTCACCAGTACTCATGGTGCTCCAATCAACTTGACCACCATCAACTATGTCAAACATAGAACCATTCTCCTCAAAGTCATGGAGAGCATGTGGATCATTTGGACTGTGAATACAAAGACCTGTATGAAGCTGAAGATCATCCACTGCTATAATACCCTGACTAGACTCATTCCACACTGCACTGATAACAACCTGAAATAAGAATAAATTAATTAATATTCCTAACTATTTATTTGCCTTTATATTCTCCAGATATATCAACAAAATTCAATATCAGCATCATTTAGGTACATACATTATATGTTGCTGAACTGATCTGCACATCCATAGAGGCTAGGTGCCAGAAGTCTCCTTGTGAACCAGTCTTAAAGAACATTGGATGATTCAAAATACCATTTTCTTCAGTAGAGGCAATGAGGTCTGGAGTTTTCTCTCCAAACATGTAATACCAGAAATGGAAACACTGAACATCCTCTATTGGTCCTCGGTACATGAGTGCAGATGATGGCGGGTATGACCATTGAGCTTCCACATACATATAGTGACCAGTATCTAATACAAAAGGTAGTAAAAAGAAAATGAAATAATTGAGGTATACAGCATATAATAAAACATAAAATTCCCAATACGGTACAGATTGACAGTTAATGTTATAGAAATCAACAACAAATCAGGATGATACAGTACAGTGGCCCCTCTTATTTTCAAATGTAATCCATTCCCAGAGACGCATCGTAAACCGAAATTTGCTAACCAAAATTTACAAACCGAAACAAATTTTCCCATAAGAAATAATGTAAATTGAATTAATCCGTTCCATACTCCCAAAAATATTAACTTCAAAATACATTTCATGCATAATACTACAAAAATTTTGTACTACAGTATGTACAAGTTATATCTTACTTTTATACTTTTATTGATGATTCTTGTTGGCGTATGGAAGACAGTGAGAAGTTGGGGGGGGGGGAGGAGGAGAAGATGTGTTAGTGTTTGGAAGGGGATTACATTATAATATCAGACAGTGATGACTTCTCTAGGCTACTCTCTCTCTCCTACATTTTGCAGGCATAGGCATACCTCTGGGACCTGGTTGTGGCTCACTGCTTGCTTGTCTTACTAAGACTCTGTCTACAGACATTTGTTTTTCCCTTCGCTTTTAACACTTGTCTGTAGTGAGACACCACGTACATCTCTTGTTTTTCCTCTATCTTCATCCTCACAACTTCTTTCTTAGGTTGAGCTTTACCACTGACTTTTTTGGAATCCATGGCATGATATATAATAAGAACTTTTATGTTCAGAAACCATAAAAGCACAGAAGCAATGAAATTCTTCACAAAGAATTCAAGTTCGATCGTCACTAGGCGGAAGGCATTGGTAAACTGAAGCACACCTTGCCTGTGCCACCAGGAATCACGTGTTCAGTCGACCAATACGTGTATCAACAAACTCGTCACCAAGTGAGGTAAAGGTCATCAACCGAGTCAAATTTTACAAAGAAAATGAGATCGTAACCCGAAAAATTCGTAAAGAGGGACGGTCGTCAACCGAGGTTCCACTGTACTAGTACGCAGTATCTAATAATTTGTTATAAATAAAAAAAAAAATTATTTACAGTGTAACTTACTTCATCTTGATTAGTGTGAGCAAGAGGATATCCCATTAAATTAGGCGGCCAAATAAAACAATTTCTGCACTCATTTTGTCACAAACCTTCTAAAGTTGGGAAGCGTTGCATATGCTCCTCGCACAATGTTCTTTATGTGGTCTTCTAGGGACAATTTTCTAACCAGAATCATCCCTAGATCTCTTTCTTTATCAGAATTCTTTAAAGCTTTTTCACATAATTTATAGATTGTGCACGGCCTATTTTCTTCTATTCCACATTCCATAATATGACATTTATTTACATTAAATTCCATTTGCCAAGTGTTACTCCATACAATTATTTTGTCCTGATCTTCTTGAAGGTCATGATAATTGTCTAAGATTTTTTAGTCGTAGGCCTGCTTTATAGACCTCCCAGTCTATTGATTTCAAGTTGAAGTCGCCAAGTACTAACAATTGTGATTTATTTTTATCTGCTGTTTCTATATCTCTCTCATGGTTTTTATGAGACTCTTGTTTGTCATCCAGCTGCTCCTTTGTCCATGTGTTGCTTGCTGATGGACTGTAGGCATTATGAGTATTAGTTTATTATCCTAATTACAGATCTCCAGTGCTATTATGTCGGCTTCAGGTTTTCTTTTATCAGCATGGCAACACCTTCGCCTTTCCTAATTTCTCTGTCACATCTCCAAATTGAGTAGCTTCTTGAGAACACAACCTCATGTAAAATATGATCTTTAAGTTTCGTCTCTGTTAGTTCAACAATATCTGGCAACTTAAGCTATATTACATTGTTTAGCTCCAGTATTTTTTATCTCACTCCATCTATGTTAGTATATACAATTTTCAGGGACATGTTCCCTCTCCCATTGTCCTTGTATGTATAATTTTAATAGATTTTCATAAAGTTTACACAGAATGTGGCCTTGCCTCACTTATTACGAACCCCATTAAACAGCATTTATCCACATTAAATGAAATCAACCGCGTATTACTCCATTAACTTCTTTTATTTATAGAATTTTGGAGGGAGGCAATCCTTTGGGTATTCATGCCTCCCAAGATCATAGCTTGTTAATATTACTCTGTATTCCTGTAGGTTAACCACCGATGTGTACATTGAGTATTATGGGTGTTAGAGCCGAACTGAGTTACTTCACTAGTGACATCACTCCAAACTAATTTATGACTTCCAATTAGATCTCATCTTTCTACCTGTTAGGACTTTTTAATCTACACTATTAGTGTTCCTTTTTCCTCCTACAATATGATCACATTTCCAAAACAATTTCTTATGCCGCTATGTCATAAAAGCTATGCAAATTTTATGCACAAGGTTGTCCAGTCTTAAAACGAAAGACTGATTTTTATAAAAAATATAATTCAAGATATTCCAATGATTAAATTTTAACTACAGTTTCTAATGATTTGACTGTTACACTGGTTAATGATACTAGTCTGTAGTTAATGGATCTTATGTCACCTTTATTAAGAATCACAAAAAATTCACTATTTTCAAGTTGTCAACCAGGTTTCAAAAATTATTTTATGAATATTAAATTCACAAAGTAATTAGCTAATATTTTTGTTCTGCAAACATTATGCTGAACAACCAAATATTCATAAAACATACCTGTGCCATAAGTATGATCTTTGGAAGGGCCAGGAGACACAGTATCTGGAGGACCTTGCCAATAAATCCACGACACTGTGTCATTGGCTGACGAAACCTCCCACATGCATGTTGGCATCATCAGGTTTTCAAAGTCGCAATCGTTTTCTCCAAGTGGTTCTGAAAGTATAGGGCAATGCAATTAATAATAATAATTTTATTTAAAAATATACATAAGAGCATGATCCTGTGGTTAATTAGAATGTACAGAAAATTAATATTGAATAAAGCCAACTGATATGCTCATTTTTATGGCACTAACTACACAAGTATAGGGAGTAACACTTGTCAATGGAATTCAATATGAATGAATGCCACATTAGGAAATATGGAGGTAAAATAGGCCATACACAACATACAACGTAGGTGAAAGGCATTAGAGAACTATAACAAAGAATGATTTAGAGATGGTTCTGGATAGAAGACTGTCACCAGAGGAACACATAAAGGACATTTTGTGAGGAGCATATGCTACACATTCCAACCTCAGAATTGCCTTTAAATACATGGATGGAGAGATATTAAAGAAACTGGTCATAACTTTTGTGAGATCAAAATAATTTTAATATGCAGCAGTTGTTTGGTGCCCACATCTCAAAAAGAACATAAAAAAACTGGAAAAGTTGTAAAGACATGTTACAAAATGACTACCGGAACCAAAAAATGAGAGCTATGAGGATAGGCTAATATTAACCGTGTTAAATATGCCAAAGCAAAAATATAGAAGAAAAAGAGGTGATATGATCATTATGTACAAAACAAAAACATGAATCGAAATAATTGACTAAGAGGAATTCATGAAACCTTTAGCTTCAAGAACAAGAAGTCATAGATTCAAGCTAAGGAAACATAGGTGCCAAAAAAATATCAGAAAGTTCTCCTTCGTAAACAGAGTGGTAGAAGGTTGGAACAAGTTAAGTGGGGTGACTGGAGGCCAAAACCATCAGTAGTTTCAAAGCGTCATATGACAGAGTACTGAGAAAACAGGACGACAAGCATAGCTCTCATCCTGTAACTACACTTGGGTAATTACAAGAAAGCAAATAAATGTTTGAAATGCAGTTTAAATTTAAATCTAACATAGATCATTTTAATGTGATGACATTAGAAGCTAAATAGTATTTTAATTAAAAATAAATGCTTTAGTGCATGATATATTCTATAAGGTCAATGCTATAACAAAACCTATTTTCCCATAAGAAACAAATATCATAGATAAGTTCATTCCACAGAGCCAGAAGTTAATGATAAATAATCACGCATTGAATATAATGAAATGCTCATTTTTATGGGCCTTTAGTAGCTCTAAAAAGCTAAGCATTAGTACAGCTTTGCTTTAAGATGATACATTACGTCTCGGAGATAATACATATGTACAGTACATACATACATACATATGTACAGTACATACATACATATGTACAGTACATACATACATACATACACATAATCACATATATACACACAATGAACAACTATGAGGATATTACATATCCTTGACAAACTTCAACAAAATTATCAAACAATTTACATATATTACACCATTAACTCTCACACATGGTTTTCTTCCTGAGTAAAAGTCTTTGCCTCATTTAATATCAATCTGCCAATTCCTTATATGCTCAACAACTCTCTTCTATTCACTTTATACACATGCTTCCTCCATTCATTTCCGGTGTCCTACTATTTTTGGTTTGTTCCTTTGTTCTGTTATTAACTTTTATAAACTTCCCCAATACAGCTGGGCCTTTCTAACAAATGCATTTCAGAAACTTTGACTTACCTGGTGTAGTAGTTGATCCTCCCTGAATGGTAGTGGATGTAAAGTCCGTGTTATTAATTGGTTGAGCATCTTCAGGCCAGATGTTACAATGACCAGTGAATGTCAGCAAGTCATCAATATCTGCATAAAAAGTAGCCTGTCATAGAATAAAATAATAATAAAGTTCCTTATCCAAACTGTAATCTACTCCAGTATTGTTAAATAAACTAGATATGGTGGCCCTCAGATAAATTAAATCAAGGAATATCGATATCATCCTTTATGGATGATACAAAAAATTTATGTGTTGCGTCCATAATTCCCAGAAATACAAGTAAGAGAGATGCAGTCCTATACATAATAATCTACATCTAGAAACCATTAAGAGGCAGTGGTTCAATATGAGACCAAGTCTCCTAAGGAACCAAATGGTTCCTTTATGAAACCAAGAAAAAGTTTAAAAATTAAAAAATAGCCCAACTGAAAAGTATAGATGCAATAAGTATGCAAAGAAAAGCATATCGTAATAATTGCCTAGGTGTAGTTACAAGATAAGAGCTGCTTGTGGTGTCCTGTCTGCCCAGTACTCATCGTCATTTGACACTTTAAAACTACTGACGGTTTAGGCCTCCACCAACTTCTTACTTAACTTGATCCAACTGTCTATCACTTTGTTTGCAAAAGTGAACTTTCTATTTTTTTTTTTTTTTGGGGGGGGGGGCATTTTTTTTCCTTAGTTTGAATCTATGTTCCCTTGTTTTTGAAGTTTCAGGTTTGAAGAATTCTTCCTTGTCAATTTTGTTCATTCCTGTAACTATTTTGTATGTAGTGATCATACCACCTCTTTTTTCATTCTATCTTCTAACTTTGGCATAATTAAAACCCTATAACCTCTCCATGTAGCTCTTGTTTTTTCAGTTCCAGAAGCCATTTAGCTACATGCCTTTGCACCTTTTCCAGTTTAATGATGTGCTTCTTGAGATATGGGCACCATACACCCACTGCATATTCCAATTTTGGTCACACAAATATTGTGAACAATTTCTTTAATAGTTTGCCATCCACATATTTAAAAGTAATTTTGAAGTTGGAAAGAGTAGCATAGACTCCTCATACAATGTTCTTTGTGTGATTTTCAGGTGACAGTTTTCTATCTAGAACAACCCCTAGTTCTCTTTCTGTATCACAATTCTTTAAAGCTTTTTTGCATAATTTGTAGGTTGTGTGTAGCTTATTTTCTCCTATTCCACAGTTCATAATGTGGCATTTATTTACATTAAATTCCATTTGCCAAGTGTTACTCCATACACTTATTTTGTCCAGATCTTCTTAAAGGACATGACAATTGACCAAGTTTCTTATCTTTCCTAGTAGCTTGGCATCATCAGCAAACAAGCTTATATAATTCAGTATTTCTTCTTGTAGATTGTTCATATAGACAATGAACATTACTGGTGCTAGAACTGAATCCTGTGGTTCTCCACTAGTAACATTTCTCCAGTCTGATACATTGCCTTTGATTACTGCACTCATTTTTCTGTCAGAATATTTTTCACCCATATCAGACATCTCCCTTTCACTCCTCCAATATGTTCTCATTTCCAGAATATCATTTTATGTGGGTCTCTGCCAAAAGCCATTTTATGGTCTAGATAAATATATTCAACTCAACCACCACCTCTTTCCTGTACAATCTCTGTCTCCACCACAGAATCTACGTAGATTTGTTACACAGGACCTTCCTGTTCAAAAGCCATACTGTCTGTTATAATTTTATTTCTCTCCATAGTGTTCTGCCTATTTTATTTTAATTATTTTATTAATGTTTTGACTACAACACTTGTTAATGACATAGGTCTATAATTAGGAGGGTCTTCCCTATTCCCATTTTTGTAGATTTGAACTATGATTGCCTTACTCCATATATCTGCCAAGACTCCTGAAAAATAAATTGAAGTGGAATGCTAAGGTTAGATGTGCATTCTCTAAGAACCCAAGATGAAACTCCATCTGAGCCAACTGTTCTGTTCTGTTCTTACTTAGTACCTTGAGCATATTTTTCCACTTCGTCTTAAGACACCTTTATGTATTCTTTTATTCTCTAAAATTCGTACTGTGTGTGGCTCTCTGAAGACTTAATTTTGCATAAACGCATTAGAACTGTTCATTTAGTGTTTCACACATTTTCTTTTCATTCTCCGTGAATCTGTTCTCCATTTTCAACCTCTGAATTTATTCTTTACTTGCAGTTTACATTTAATGAATTTACAGAATAAGCCTAATTTTATTTTACATTTGTCCTCTATATCATCCCTCAAAATTTCTTTCTGCCTCTCTTCTCACTGCCGCATAGTTGTTTCTTCCTTCTCTGTATTGCTGGTATGTTGGAGGGTTTGGTTGGTTTCTTCCTGTATTGATTCCATTTTTTTGTCTTTTTTCTCTGGCTCTCTTGCAATTTATGTTAAACCAATTTTGCTTTCTAGTTCTGCATCTCTGTACTGGTGTATAGCCTATCATGCTCACTTTCTTGACATCCAAGTGAGGAACAACTCAGATTCAAATCCTGAGCATGAGTAAGGCAATTCCTTGAGTATTTGCTCCTGTGTACCCCCCTGCAATAATTAGGGACCTGGATATAAAACAATTGATAGACCATGTTCTTGTAAACCTGGTGCTAAATAAGCAAGCTGACTCTAATATTTGACATATGAAAAAATTAAATGCTTTCTTTATACTGTAATATAAAGGCCTGAGAAGTTTAAATACCTTTCCTCTAAGTATAAGGAAAATTAACAGTGCATCCCTTATTTGTTTTACAAAAGAAAACTCACTAAACAACTAACAAGTATACCTGATCAAGTAGACTGTAAACTGCAAACACCAACAGTTTGTATGATGAGGACATCAACCAGGATGCCTGGTTGAGCTTTCCCCATATAACCAAATAATTATCATACCAGAGCACTACTGTATTCTTATATAGTATAATTATAATGTGAATATAAAGAAGAAACATTCAATACTGACATATCTTCTCCAGTTGATTAGCTCCCACAACGCCTTCCATATTAATAAAGAAATGGCCATCTGTTACTCCATATAGTGGAACACGGCCCACATTCCAGGGACTTGGTTGAGTGCCGCTCATACTCCACACCAGTATGCGTTGCTGTCCCACGGGCTGCATGGAATAATGCAATATATGTTAAGTATTCACCTTATTCTGTGCAAATTTACACAATTGCATATTAAATGTATAAAATGTAAGAAAACATAAGCTAACTCAACAAAGAAATCTGAATTGGTGTCGCAAAGTTAGAGATGACAGGAAAATATATTGCTAAGCTTCAAGACAATTAAAGCTATGATACTTTAAGCTATTGATGACAAAATCAGTGTGCACTTTAGCACTAATCTGTAAAATAATTTAATTTATTTTGGAAGCATGAGGGATCCTTCTACATTATTTCACTAAATCTCACTAAAATTGTTAGTTTTTCAATGACAAGAAGAATGCAACTAAATGACTATACAGTATACTAAATGACTATACTTAAATTGAAGAAAAAGACACTAAATTATTGTAATGTCATATTAATGCATCATTATTTATATGTTAATACATTATCAATTAATGCATCATCTGATCCCAAATTTCATCAAGCCATTACACTAACCATTATTGAAGTGTATGTAATGTTGTTGCAACTCTTGAATTTAACATTAGGCGATGGAACATTAATGGTCGGGCACGTTACCTTTCACCTAGCAGTAAATTGGTACTCGGGAGTTAAGAACTGTTGTGGGGATGCATCCTGTGGAAGATCTACCTTGGGACGACCTTGATATAAGCCTAGCATACATATTATAACACACATACATACGCACATATATATACAGTGGTACCTTCATTTCCAAATATAATCTGTTCCCAGATACGGTTCAAAAACTTAAAATTCGAAAACCGAAACGAATTTTCCCATAAGAAATACTGTAATGCAAATTTAATTAATGTGTTCCACACCCCAAAAATATTAACTTAAAAATACATTTTATACATACTGTATCACTGTTTGGCTCCATCACTCTCAGTGTTCCAATCTATCTCAATGTCATTATCTCTGTCACTGTCATTATCATTGCCTTGTTACAGTGGCCTTTGTAATTCTGATGAATTTAGAAAGGTATTACTATACCTCAATATAAAAATTAACTGTGCCTTCTGCAGTGTCATTCATGTGGAACCAGAACTGAAGACAAGCAGATATAGCTGCAGCAGGATCCATGATTGGGCTCCTGAGTACTGCAGCATCTCCCAGCTCATATCTTGTGGGCTCTAATACTAGCATTCCACCACCTGCATTATTTAAAGATACACTTTTAAACACAATATTTCTACATATAATGATATTTTAGACTATTTTCATGCTTTACTATAATTTGTGTAACAATTATTGAGATTACAGGAACATTTTTATTGATGGTTGTAATAATTTAAAAAAAACAATTAGAGCAAAGGTGAGAAAATAAATCGAGACAAAATGCCATGAGTCCAGGCTCTAATTCTTTATGAATCACTTTTATTGCTTCAAATAAAACTAAAGCTTACCAAGTTCGCCATTTGTGTGGTCTTCGCCTATGGTGATATCCCAGAAAGCCTTTTCATCTAGCGAATGAGTCCATCCACAAAGATGCTTGCCATCAAAATTGCACTCAGCTGAAGAGAAGTTAATTTTATTTGATCATATGCATACAAAAATTGTTTTCTACAAAATATTATACTTTTGGACACTAATTATTCTGTAAATTAAAAATAAACACTTGTACATAAGAATATAAACTTCATTAAAATATAAAAGAATAACATGATTTAATATTGAACAAACCTGCATTACCACAAGTGCCATAATGGATACTAAAATCATCAAAGGCCACAAACGAATAAGTGCTGTTGTCTGGAGTTTCAAAAACAGCTTGTACTTGTATTTTGAAGAAGCTCACGGTAATGTCCACTCGGCCTTCCATCCACTCTGAGACTTTACCCACAGATGTTTCCCATACTATTACTGGAGCCTGTAAACAAAACTTAAGGGTCAAATTATGTAACTCAAATAAAATATGATAATCAAGCCATTTCTTGATTATAACTGTGACAGCATTTATGTCACTGTTACTGTATAAAGTAATAAATAAATTCCCAATATGTCTTTTGCCAAATAATTAAAACTATCTCTATCTATAGGAGAGAATGTCTGCTAGTCTGTCTGTCCAAGGGTGGAGGCCAAATGCTTGGGGCCAGACACCCAGCTTTACAGGAGAGATAGTTTGTGGTATGAGATGGACATAGGCTGGACAGGGTCATCCTGAGTTAAATACTTTACAAAATATTAGCCTTTACAGAGACCTCCATGTGATTTTCATAGTCAAGTGTGAATTATTTGGTGTTTCCCATAGAGTTTTTCAGTGCTTTGTAATACATAATACATTTTCTGAGACCCATAAGAGTTGTTCCAATGCTTCTTAATAATATCCTTATTGAAAGAAGGATGAGAGGGTAGAGGAGGAGGATAAAGTGAGGGATGATGTGGAGGGCCAATGAGGAAATGAGTGCAGAGGAGGAGATGGGGCAAAGATGGGAATAAGGCAGAAAAAGGGGGAATAAGAGACCCGGATACACTGGTCAGATGAATACTTAGCTCTGGTGGCTGCCAAGTACTTTTAAATGGACTCGGTAGTACAGTTCGTTTCATTCTCACAATTGAGAATTCAGGGTTGAATCCTGGGCAGGACAGAAATGGCTGGACACATTTCTTTTCATCTAATGTCTCTGTTTACCTAGCAGTAAGTACGTACCTGGGAGTTAATCAACTGCTGTGAGGTTACATCCAGGTGCAGGTCAGTAGTTTCACCTTGAGGCAACCTCAATATCAGCCTAACTTATCAATATACACAAGCTATCTATCTCTGACAAAAGGAATTATTATTATGAATTAAGGGTGTTGCAGTCCTGGTAACATCTAAGTTGTATGTTTTCCTGCTAGACTGTGCTATGATCCCATTAAGGTGCTGTGGATCATTATGCTTATAGGAGCAGCAGAATGCTGAAGCTTCGAAAGAGACTTTTTACAAAATCAAAATATGTGTGCTATCTTTGGACAAGTTTCATAGCTTATTTATTAGCCCAATACAGTATAGGAAAATCTTATAAAAGTAACAGGTAATTAATTAACTAAGTGCATTTACTGGTGTATGAAAGGGACCTTTGTAATGAGTTTGTAAATACATTTTTAAAACTCCCTCCAGTTCAGCAGCCACCTCTGCACATATAAACAATTGTAATTTTACAATCTATTATTTAAAATACCATTTTCTCTGTATAACTAAATTTTACTTACAGTGAAAAGGACGAGTTCCTTGTATGGTAGACATTTGTGACCTGGTGTACGATTGGTGTGTATCACAGTACCTCCAAGGAGGACTTGCTATTTTTTATGAAGATCGTATTTACTATTTACTTACTAAACACTATTTAGTAAGGACGAGTGTCAATAATCGTACTCTTATATGAGTAGAAACAAGCACACACTTGTGAGCTTCTTTCTACTAATTTCTACACTAGATGAGATGTATGCTCATAGTGTCCCATCTTCCCAGTACTCTGTCATATGACATGCATAAAATATACTATACAGTACTTATATACAGTATTCTCATTCATAAATGTATTATTATTTAGCTGAAATCATAAAATAAGTTATGATTTCCTTTATAAAACATTACATATTACTGTACTTGCATATAGTCAATATACAATATACGTACTTTAGTTATACTATCATCTCAATAATATAACTTCTACTTTTTATATTCATTAACTTCAGACTTGCCTAATATAATATGAACTTCATGAAAACAATTTTACTAATTTAATAAAAACTTATTGTATTACAGCTAAAACTTATTGTACTATTAAAGACAAATATATAGAGTATTAGTAAAGAATATTAGTAGTTTGGCCATCTCAGAATCAGATACACTCTCATATAAAGAAGCAAGTCTGAAATTAAGAGAAATGAGTGTCTACAACACACTGATTATCATTCTTATACAGTAATTTATGTTTTACAAATAAATTTACGAATAAAGTTTTCAAATATTTTCACAAGTAAAACTGTTTTCTTCAGCAATTATTCTGTTGAAATCAAGATATAGAAAGAATATATTATACAACTACTACATTGTTGCTACTCACAAGCTCCTCAGGTGTAACACTGGCATCTTCAACATAGAAGACCCTGAGTGATGCAGCAGTTCCTTGCAGTGCAAAGTAAAAGAATCTGTTGGTGAAAGAAAAAATAATTTTAATCAAAATTTTGGGATGTCTTAATTTTATAATAAATAATAATTATTGCAAACTAAATGGCATAATAATGTGACATCACTCAGTCAAGTTAGGTTAATGCCAGTAACTGGATTGGTAATCATATTAAAACAACACTACCTTTGGTTTAAGTGACTTCAGCAAGCCATGGGATGCCTATCTTTAGGATATATTGTACCTATACCCATTATATTTATTCAGGAATTCATTGTTTATTATTTGTCAGCTTCCTCAGGGCTCTCGTAAACAGACGGCATTTTTTTTTTAAATCATAGGCAACATTCCTGGGTGTGAGAACGTCAGTACTGAGTGAGCAACCAAGGCTGGCACACGCAGCATGAGCTAACAGCACTGCTGTTCTGTTTGTGACCACAGAATCGCCTAAAAAGTATAAATATATATGTAACTGGTATTATTTAGCCATGATAGTATTACAGAAGAACCTGACTGTGATAAAGACTGTATACAATGTTCAGATATCAGTGAATCAATGCTGATCAAGATGTTCACAGCACTAGCCACAGCACACTGCCATTATTTCATCCATCAAAGAATCTTCAAATGACTTCTCATGTTCCTTTACAAAATAAACTTGTGGAAAATTATTCATTTACCGGATTTAATGACCAGGATTCTGATAATAGCAGGATTGTGGTGAGAATTAGCGATGTGCACAGTATGGTTGGAGGAGTAATCTTGGTGAGGAGGGAGGGAGGGAGAGTTGGCATTATCTCCTAGCGTAGTCTGCTGGCTGCTGTACTTGTCATGCAGTTTTTTGTTGCCACTATGTTGTTTGAACACCATAACAGCTTAGTTCAGTATTGTGGGAGGAGTAATGTTGGCGAGTTAGGTGTTGAAGGAGTGAGGGAGGGCTGGCCTGGCGTGGCAGCCCACTCTTTGTTTTTTTGGGCTCACCATACCAACTTAGTGGTTCGTTATGGTGAACACATATGTAGATAGGTATATACAATGTGTGTATATAGTGTCATAACAGCAAAAACACCATTAGATTGATTGTAGAATATATGTGTCACATATATGAGCCCCATAATTTTGAGTATATAGATGTTCCACACATTGAACTATATAAATTCCACAATTTACACACTTTTGAATAATAAAAAATGCAGAGAGGAAACGAATGAGAAACATCAAAATAGTTGTGAAACATTATATTCGTGACAACTGCCACCCCATGGGGTGGACAGAGTAATCCCGAACGCTCCATCGCTCAGCACCCATTATTTGCTCGATTTCCCAGCTCCATCACAGCTAAAGTATGTCACATACAATTTTTTTTTTTTAGTTTCCCCATAATCAGAGACTGCATTTTAATAATGTAAGAAGAGAAAAATAATTTTTGGGAAAGAATTTATTTTTGGCGAACCAAGGGGGTGTCATATTTTAATTTATATGACAAATATGACAAATAGTGTCATATTTGCTCTGTACCTAGTGGTACCCAATCTCCTAATTTTTATGTAATATCAAACAACCTTATCATTGTGTTCATTGCTGTCTTCTTTTATGTGCTAGCCATATGCTGTATTGTGACTACCAATTTTTGTCAACTACCATTTTAAGCTGTCATTGCAATCAATCATAGCTACCTATGTGCTTTAATATACTGTACCTATAATTTTCTCTCATCTTTTTTTTTTTTTTTCATTCCATGTAATCTGTTATCATTTTTTTGTCTATAAATTTTGCAAGTATTTACCTCCTTAAAATTTTCTTAGATTAAGGACCTGCCCGAAACGCTGCGCGTGCTAGTGGCTTTACAAGACTGTAATTACCATAATTGTATCCTCACATTCCTTATGTACATTCTTGTATATGCATAAATAAATAAATAAATAAATAAATAATGCAGCGCAGTGGTTAATGAGGCAAGATTTTCTGTCTTTAATCCAATGATTTTTTTAATATTTATCAGAAGTTTTGGCTTATAGTTTAGAGCTTCTTGCCTATTTAATTTCTTAGACTTGTATCATGTACCCTATCAATACAGACTAGGCCTAACTACAGCAATTTTTTCTCATATCTTTGAAATATGGATGACTAGGCAGCCAGAAAGCTTGGATTACTGAGCATATTTACAAGTTAACCCAAGCATTATCCACATTAAACTGCCCTTCTTTTATCAAAAGATTTGTAGACAAGCTAAATTTTTACTAGAGTCAATCAGAACATGGTCAAACCAGTGCTCAAACAGTCTAGATTTGATCCTGAAACTGTTAGATTTTTACCTTGGTATTAAGATCACTGAGCTATCATATCTATGATGGAATTATTTTTATTACAACTAATTTGAAACAAAATATGCATTCATCTTCATCTGTATCTATTAATATGTTTTTTACTAAATGTGAATAAGAAGAAGAATACACATAACATATAATAAATAAAATACAATGTTATATCTCACCTCACACATGAAACACCTTGTGAATTATAGAGCTTTGAGGAGATTCTGGCTGTGTTCAGTGCACTGCTATTCAAGTTGTTCTTGGCTCTCAGGTCATGACCATAAATAGTTCCTGTAGTGTGATCGACTTCGAAGATATCTTGACCATTAGTCCATACCCACGTGGGATCACTGGGGCCTGGGCTTCCAAGAAGCTGCCATCCACACATGTGAGCATCCTCAAAATCACAAGACTCCTCTGTTAAGGTTCAGTTAGAATAAGTATACAACTTAAGTAGTTACACTACTTATAAAACTGGTTATTAGAGAACAAATATAAAAATCTTACATATGTATATACAGTATATATACAGTACTGTATATATTTATATACATATGGATGATGTATATATACAGTATTTATAATGCAGAATGCAGCAGTATTAAGTTACAGTATTTACCTGATATTATGCAAGGGCCAGGAGTCAAGGTAATACTGTCTATGGCAATACAACCATCTGGGGTGTCTGCTCTTATTCCTTCCACAAGGATGTTGAATATTTCATCTGAGCCAACAGTAACCTGACCATCCATCCATTCTGTTCCGTATGGGCCTTCACGGAGCCAAACCAGCACAAAATATCTCCCATGCTGATGGTAGTGATGAAAATTTAGCACCCAAGTTGTTGATTTTTTACATAAAGTTCAATATATATGACACATAATGTGCTTACAGGACTCTAAACCAAAAGTAGAACCTGAGACACATATCTAGTTGATTTTCACTATGTCAGTTTGAATACTAATTTAAGCTTTATTGAAGGTAAAATTTATCATATTTTTAAGTTTATAGTTCTTTAATTTATGTAATCTAATAAGTACACCTATCTACTGTGCCTCTATGGCTTCAACACCTTACTCTTCCTCCTGGGAGAGTGGGACTAAGGGAGGGTTCATATGGAGACAATCACAGTGGGACAGTACAAATATTTTATTTGTAAACATCCTGCAGATAAACTGAGTTTGTATATAATATGACAGCCCATCCTCTTGTTTTGGTAGTACTGTACTTATAGTAATGATGAGGACTATAATACATATACCAATGTACAATGCAATTAGAAAGAATAAATCGGTACTATTGAATTTAGACAGACCAGAAAATATTTTCTATTTATGTTGCAAAGACAAATTAAACTAACCTAACCTAACCTTCCTAGGCCTAATACAGTACATATGTGTGCTATACTAGGCCTAGGAATATTTAAGTTTGTTTTTAGCTTCATTTTTTTGGACTCAATAAAGTGAATACTGTAGTATGCATTCTAATTGCTTAGTACGTCAATCTTTGCACTAAGTTAGCTTAGCCACAATAAATTCTAAGAGACCAATGTAAAAACATAATTTACACAATTGACATGAAATGCTCTATATAAATATTTGAGTAAGAACCCCTCCAGTGACTTTGTAGGTGTTGAAGTGCATTTATCAGCATGCTTTAACTACTTGGTGTGAGAGGCAGTGAGAGGTCATATACCCCTCTAATATTTGCTCAGTGTTCATTCCAGCACTGTGATGTCTGAAGCAGTGGAAGAGGTAACGTACGATTGCCTCTGGAATATAGCAGTGGATGCAATGTTCATTTATGTCCTGTATTTATAGCTATGTGCTGCTAGTTTGGTATGTCCCAGCCTTAGTCTGATAATTGTTATACATATTTCTCTATTTTTATGTCTGATGTTTTTCCAAGCTGAGTTTCCCTTTTCTTTTCATTCTTCATCCATGTAAGAAGCTTACTTTAGAGAGCAGCCAAATGTGAGAGCTCAGAAATTTAAATGTATATACTGTTAAGTATAGGAAAAGCATATTTTGAACATATCATTTTGCTGCTTCTCTTCTCTTCTTTTTTCCCTACTTTCCTTGTGCACAAAATTACTGTTTAGTTAAATAGCATTTGAAGTAGTTGGGGGTCAGAGTTTTCAGATGTGCTTGGTGGTCCTGATAGTACTGTAGTCAGTATAGGTCACTCTTCAGATCAATTAATAAATACTAGTAGTGAGAGCATCTTTAATAACCCTGAAGTGGACATTTGAAAAGTTTCTGTAGTGCTAGTGTCAGTATGTAACCCTGAATAACTATACATGATGCAGACTAAAGACATTGTGGGATTTCACTTTAAAAATCACCAGAATGATTTGCTCAGGAATGTGTTTTTGATATAAATTACCCTTAAAGCTTTATTTATCAAACTGGAAGCCAAATTAACTTAGATATCAAATTGGTCTGTACAGAAATAATGAACAAATAATAACAATTATATATAAATTCTATAAATCCAACATTATGTTTGTAACTAATCTTCTATGTATGTACTTTTACCTGAATAAACATTTGAATTTGAGTTTGAATATACTTGATGACCAAACCACACACCAGAAGTTGAAGAGATCACAACATTTTATCTGTCCTGGACCATTATCAAGTCGATTGTGATGGGAGCGAGGAGGAGGTTGTTGTTTTAGATTTAGCTACTCAGAACGAAATGTCCATGTAGCACGGGCTATAGTGAGCCCGTAACTGAGTTCGGTTATTCGCAATAGCCTTGTTACTGTGATATTTGGGTCAAAGTTTTAGATGGAGGTGGGGGCTACCTCCATTTCCCCCCCGTTTCATTTTTGCTTCTGTTTTAGCACACAGGTTTTAGTCTTGTTTTAATAACATTATCTTGGTGGCGATATAGATGCACAGTATTCACTAGTTTGTTACATTCTTCAACCGCTTTTCTAATTATTGTAGTTGCTGTGGAATTTGCATCTAATGCAGCTGCTGTCGTTGGATTAATGTTGAGTTTGATGTGCAGGGCTTCACTTACTTCGCATTCCAGTAAGTAATGCAATAGTGGCGCCTCTGCATCTGTTCCACAGATATGGCACTCTTTAACTATTGGGTTTATTACCTTCCAGCAGCACTTTTAACCAAGTCTGAGTCTGTATGGCTACTGCCATGTCTCTGGGGTGCGAGGGAGGCACTGACATTAAGTAAGGCAAGAGTGAGGTGAGGAGCAGGTAAGAGAACAAGGTAAATGGTAGGTACCTCACTCTTGCCTTACTTAATACCCATGCCCCTCTTGCTACCACATCACATTCACTCCAAAAAATCTACTACTTATGGTCTATTCATGCCCATGCCACCTACTGGGTGGCCTAATCTTCATCAATCAATCTCGCTCCCACGAGTTACAGACCCGTTTCTGTGTCAGTTAAGTCCACTATGGGCTCACCATAGCCCCTGCTATTTGGAACTTTTTGTTCCGAGTAGCTGAATCTAAAACAACAAGAACTCGCTCTCATTACAATCGACTTGATAATGGTCCAGGACGGACTGAAACGTCGTCGTCTCTTCATCTTCTGGTGTGTGGTTTGGTCCTCATATCTTCAGCCACGTTATTGTGACTCATCGTCTGCAATTATATACTTCTTATTTACCTGCTGATATATGCTGAGAGTGTGAGGACCATCCAGCACATAAGAGAATGCAAAGCAAGATGCATGTGTAGCAGAAATGTCTGTAGAGTTCATGGCACCACTTGCAAATGGGTTAACAGATTTGGTGATGTCCAGATAAGCATACCTGCCTGCAGAGATAAAGTAATACGAGCATCAGTAAACTGCACTTACGCTAATTGTGAAATAAAATGTATTCACCTAGACACATTTATCTAGATGTGCTTTCTGAGTTGGACATCAGAAAAAACCCTTGCCCTTAAAACATTTTGTATTTTAATGTGATGACTCAGTTTTCTAAAAACTGAGTAATCACATTTATTTTAAGAGGATGAAGGGTATTGTGAGATTTTTTAAGTTTAGATGTGAAAGAAATGCTAAAAAACAGGTTTCCTAGTATTGTAAGCAGGTTGAGGATGAAAAAGTTGTTTTAGCTTGAGAGCTGAGTATGACTTCTATGGGTTGGGCTCTAAGATAACTATTGATATTCTTCAGCTTTATCTTGCCCTTGTTAGGCTCAATTTAGATTATGCAGTTCAGTTTTGGTCATCATACTATAGAGTGAACGTAAATTCACTTGAGCATGTACAGAAAAGGATGACAAAGTTAATCCCAGAAATTAAAAATTTCCCATATGAAGAGATTAATTAAATTAAACTACACCTTCTATAAAAGTGAACAGTAAGGAGCAGTATAACTGAAATACCATATGTAAATGGATGAAAGTTTATCATAAAGGGAATATTAATACAATGGTAAATATATCAACACAAAACAGAACACAAAAGAATGGATACAAAGTGGATAAGTTTATCATTATCATAAGTTATAATCTGGATGATAATGAATAAAGAAACTTACCATCAGATGTGTCATCTGCTTCATGAACTTCCCACTTCATCTCATTACCTGTGTCCTGATTAATATAAAATACAAATAATTAATATATGCATAAAATTTCATGCTGTATTAGCTTTTTGCATTTCTCTAATTTTTACTGAATATTATTGATTTATAATATCTTATATTTTAGTTAAATATGAAAAAAATTGATAATCAATTTTATTTGATTATCAGTTGAATGCAGATAATCAACCCATCCAAAATCCATAATTAAAAAGAAAATTTAAGAAGTTCTGCCATAAATCAGGATAGCATGAGGAAACATTCCAAAATGTGAATGCCAATGGGCTTGGCCCTGACCATTTTAGATTTCAGATGCTTGACTATAGCATTTTATAAATACTGTGTTGTATTTCTTACAGCTCCAGTATCACTTGTCCATATACAGAGGTCTTCATCAAAGGAACAGTCATAGAGTCCAGGAGGCTGACTAGTAAGAGGTTGAGATGTGGGAATGAGTGGTGTAGTGTAGTTGATGCCATTGCTGGCTTCACTTGGTCGGACAATGCAACCGCCTGCAGCTACTACTATGTCATCCACAGCAACATCACCCATGAAACCTGCTCCCATCACTGTCTCAATAATGATCTGCAGCAAAAGAGACTTAGTTATTCAGTATACTATTAAGGAAATAAATCTTGCTAATGATATTATAAATTAAAATCTGAAGACGTCTTACTATGAAACTGTGACAATCGCATTGACCTGAATTAGTAAGTTTAACATATTTTATTAATTTAAATTATTGTCTCTATCAAATAAAATTAGATAAATAACTAATTATCTGATAAATGAGATACCCATTACAGTGACTAACCTGATGAGTATATGAAGCAGAGAATGGAGCAGAAGCATACTGCCAACCTGGATCCCATCTGGCGGTTGACGGAGCAAACTTCCAAAGAATGGTAACTGAACTTGACTCGGGCCCATACATCAGTGCTACTAACTTAGAGCCTTCAGCCCCATATCTAAAGTTAAACAAAAGGTTTGTCTTTAATATTTACATACAGGACAACAGACTTACGAGAGTTGGGACAGTGCCTATTAACAGTTGTGAATGAAAACTATACAGTATAAGAATAAAATATCCCTTATGCAGAAGCATTTATACTATTCATTATTTTAGGCAAAATAAACAAAAATATATTTTCCAATTATGACAAAGCCTATGTTAACACTTTAATTTGTACAGTATAGGCATTAAATCCATAAACAAAATACTTACATATGATACCAGAATGTGAGGCAGCGCTCAGATGATATAATTGGTGTCAGTCTTTCACTCATAAGCAAGGCTCTGCTAGATAACAGTTCCTCATCTGCTTCCACAAACACAAATCCTCCCTTGAAGGCAAAAGAGGAACTGTCAGAAAAGTACTTTACAAATCACATTCAAATTTATGCAAAATTATTTTATATCTAAAGTGATATATTGACAGCAAGATTGTTATTACATTTATTAAACAGAGTGCAAAGTGCTGACTTAGGGCAGCCTAAGATTAGAAAAGAAGGTTTGCTTGTACGTATATGCTTTATCAAATATAATGGAGAAATACAGAGCCAGCTGATAATAAAGGGCAAAATGAGGTGAAACTGTAGGGAGGTCAGAGAGGTGACAGATTATGTAAGCAACAATTTATAATATTTAAGTAGGGTTGTAATATAGAATTGCAATGTTGGTGTTGATAACACCAATAACGTATGTATTACGCAAAGGAACTTTGCACAACACTTCATGAACTTTAAGGATGCTTAACTCGTTAATAAAGGCAAAACATTTGAAAACAATCTTCAGCAATCAAACACTACAATACCATCAAGCAGAACAAAATAAATTTATACATTGCAATCCAACTTTCCAAATAAAGGCTATACTTTTCAAATATAAATTGTTATTTACATAATTCCTCACTTCTGACCCCCAATACCTTCACCTTGTGACAAGAGATCAGTATAATAATTATAGAATAAGGTAATAGTAGAACAGGTCTGGATGCAGCGACAACCAATCTATCAGGAGAATGTGAAATCACACCACCTATGGGCGTTAACAGGAACAGCCAGAAGGTCAGGTCAGACACTTTGGAGATAACAACGTTGTCAGATATGTTGTGTCCTTACTAATCCACTTGAGAGTATTAGTCAGGATCAAAAGATACCACAGGACCTCACACAGCCCTCAGGAGTTATATAAAACTTTGGACCATAGACAAAGATGGTGGTGTGAAATGAGTGTGGCATAGTGGGTATGTTGCATTGGGGGACAATGCGAGAGGGTTGAAAATCATAGCTACATGCAGAGTGGTGTTAATGGTGCTGTAAGCACTGCTTTCTTGTTCCTGTCACTTCACATCATCAATTGTATTGCCTTAAGTAAGGAAACATAGTTAGGATAACTCATTAAATTAATTAAATAAACTATTATTTTTAAACCTCGACTCCTTTGTGTTAACCTTACCCACCAAACTAACTAGTGGGCTGACCTTCAGCATTTCACATGAGACCCTTGTCCAATTGATTAGTGTCCGACTTATTGTCACTTACCTCTTCCCGAGTGAGTCAATGTCAATAAATTATTACTCAAGTGTTAATTACTCGACACCACAACACCTTAACCTTTTTGAATGCCCCAGACTCTGATCTTATAACACCTCACCCTTTGATCTCCTCAGCATCTTCACTCTTTTGACCTCACAACATCTTCACCACTTTGATCACATAACATCTTCAACTCTTTGACTTTACAACAACACCTCTCTGACCTCACAACAGCTTAACCTCTACGACTTCAAAATCCTTCGTCTCTCTCTGATCTTACAATATCTTCTTCTCTGTTACCTTACAGCACCTTAACAACTCCTTTTATGTTTATAAGCAGCTAGCCATATGTTTCTCCATTAAATTTGATAAAGTTTACTTTCAAACTGGTGTCTCAATACAAGAGTGTAGTGAAAGATCAAGTTTGGTAAACATACATGTGCTCTTTGTGTGAAAACAAGCTACAAGTTCTGTGCAGACCAATAATTCTAACTAATATTGAGAGTGATATAAATAACAACATTTGCTTAGATAGTATATATAAAATATTTGGTTGTTTTAGTTTACATTAAACCTCTCCTGGATGTAGAACCCATTGAAGATAATTAAAATCAGTAAGGTAAACATGTTTGTTTAGGCAATGTGCAAGAGCATGTGCATCACAAAATAACTAGATCAAGAATACACAGCTAAAAATGCTACATAGTTACCAAGGTAACAAAAGATAAAAAATCAAAATTATTAGTTTCCATTTAGAAAAGCTACACTGTATAACGAAATTACTTACAGAGTTATCTCTTTGAGTAGAATCAGCATAAGGTCTGGTGTCAAGGGACACTTCTCCAGGACCGGCAATTTGCCAGACTATATTACCCAAGTTCTCATCAGAGTACCAAGAGCACAGGTCATCATCAAATGTGCATGATGCAGGAGAGTTACACATTCCAGGGCTCAGTTTCACATTATCAAGAGCAAAAGTAGAGTACACACTGTTCATGTGGTCTCCAATGGTGCCCTGGAAGGCTAGACGAAAGGGCTTCAGATCCGGCTCCATATTAAGCTGTAAATTAGAGACAAACAAAATAATTTACATTTTAATAATTTTATACATATACAGTACTAACAAAACATAATAATACAAATATATTGCAATAATATATTAAATTATTCAAAAATTTTGTTAATTTTTTACTCTGGTCAAAAAGATTGGTAGATGCAGTTTAATTAATGCTGAAAACTGTAAGATTTTGAGACTAGGTAATGATGATAGTTACAAGATATGAATTAAATAGTGTTGAGATTGTGAAATTGGATTGTGAAAGGGATCTGGGAGTTATGATTAGTATGATTTTCAAGCCAAAATATCAATTCATATATGTTCGAAATAAGGCAAATAGGACACTGGGATTTATTTCTTGAAGCGTTAGTAATAAAACATCTGATATTATTCTTCAGGTGTTACATCAGAGGCGATAGATCACTTGTGTCAAACTATCAGCCAATTTGCATAACGTCTATTGTGGGAAAGTTGCTCAAATTTGTGATAGGTATAAAATTACGTAAAGAAGAACTGTGTATATGGTACATTCCAAGAATTATGGGATACCAATATAATCATCCATATAATCATCCTACCTTCATGTCATTTCCATTAAACAATATTATGGCTTAAGGATCTTTATCTACTCAGGTGTAGTGGGGTATATGATCCCAAACCTTTGTCTTTTCTGTCTGTATTCCTTGATAATGTGGGGAACATGAAAACATTCAGAATTTTTGTTTCATTTTCCAAGTGGCTACTTACACATACAATTATATATATAATCTACTAATAACTAAACCATTACTATGTCACACACTTCAAATGAAGAGTAATTACAGTACTATAATTGCTTTGTCATCATACCTGTAATGTGACCCAGTCTGGACCAAAATCTTTTCTAACATGCATAAGCAATTCTCCATCATCAATATCTCCTTCACCTACATTAAAAACTTTCAGAGAACTAGTTTGGTCCTTAACAGAATGCATGTGACTTTGGAAGGTTAAGCAGTATGGCTCAACAAGCTGGTATTTATTTGTATAGATGATTCCTTTGGACCCCTGTGGAAAAAAATAAATGTAATTAAATGCCATATATTGGTAAGTCTCAGTGGGTTTCTGAGCTTAACTCAAATACTACCACGTTTTAACCCAACACATCAGGCCTCTGAGATCCTTCCATAATTTACCAGAAGCCAGGGTCAGAATCTGGCTCAATCGACATGGCAAGGCTATCAAGGAAATCAGAGCTTGACCACAAAACTATGAAACCCACCAGAAACTATGGGTGCAACCAAACAAGCAACTGCTTGAAGGAAATTGGAATTAGGCACCGTTAGGTAACAAGGCAAACTAATCATTGTTGTGATGCAAATACTTTTACTGTGATGCACCTGACTGCCAACAGATGACAGCCTATATCAACTGAGGTCCTCAGCCAGCTTAGTTTTCCGGTTTGTCCAGCTCAATAGTGCCGATTTCTACTTTCTAATTTCGTTGTACGTCAGCATATATACTATGGTCCTCATCGCTACTATAAGTACTACCAAAATAGGAGGATGGGCTGAATGGAAGCATCTGGCTGAAGCAAATACCAAAAATGAACTGTTAGTGAGAGAGTGTAAGCAGCCATGGATTACAACATATCAGGTACAAGACACAAGCATAATGTCAGCTTAATTGTAAGGCTCCTAACACACACACAAGCAGGAACAGAATGGTAGGCAATTCTTAACACACAGTCTGAATGTCTCAAACACAATGTTATTTAAGCCAAGAGGAGTCGGCTTGAAGAACAGGGAGCACACAACCCCGCATGACAAAGCTGGTATATCTAGAGAGGTACAGAGAAACCACAAGCCTATCCCAGGAAAGGGAACCCTGGCTAAATTCGTATCAAAATGAAATGTTGGGAACATACAATATTGGAGATATAAGCACAATCGAGAGAAACAAAAACAAACAAACCAATGGCCACCAGTGGAACAAATGTTCCAGGAAAGGCCAACACCACTTAGTGGAGAGCTAGAAGTCCTCCTTGGCTTCTAGCGCCCAGTTTAATGGTTGATCTTTGAATCCTGTTCACCCAAGCAAGTGAACCAGATTTTGGTCCTGGCTCCCAGTAGGCTAAAGAACGTTCACAGAGGCCTGGTGTGTTAAGCTGAGGCTGGATGGTACAAGAGTTAGCCTTGATTAGCCACTGAGAGCTCCTTCTTAGAAAAGATACATTCAAGAAAGTGAGAATGTTTTAAGATATACAGTACCATTCACGATACTGTACTGTAGCTGAAAACGTATTACCGTACATACTGATATACATTATACAAATTACATTTGAAAAGGTGAAGATAATATTTATATAATAAATTAAATATTTATATATGAGTATACAGTAATATATATAAATAAAAATACTGGTACTTGTTCTTGAATTTGAACAAACTGAATGTGGAACCAAATTAAATCTTCCTATAAGATACTAAGAAGGGAAATTTTAGGTTTTGAGTTATCACAAGAGCTCCAGGAATGCAACCTCAAAATAAATAAGTTTTCTGTATGAATATAAAACTTAATTTAAAGTATAAGAAGTTATTAAGGATCCCAATAGTAGTCAGGTTTGTTCTCAACTCAAAAATTGGGAATTATGGGTTCAAATCCTGGGCGGGACAGAAATTGTTGGGCACGTATCCTCTCACCTAATGCATCTGTTTACCTACCAGCAAATAAGTACCCAAGAGTTTGCCCGCATGTTGTGGGGTTGCATCCTGTGGAGGGTCAGTAGTTCAACCTGGAGATGGGGGGGTGACCTTGATTTAAGGCTAATAAGTATATATAAATATACTAGCTACCTGTCCCCTAACATATTGAATAATTATTAAATATAAACTCAGAAAATAAACCTTTGGAGCAGAGGTATTCAGATAGATGTAATAATCATGAGCCTTGGATTCTTGAGGCAGGTAAGGATCATCATGACCGCTAGCATCGTGCCAAATCCAGTCCAAGTCATCTTTCCCTTCTTCTTGTCGAAATCCACACAACCCATAAGAGAATGTGCAGTACAGATCATCTTTCCTTGGGCACCTTGATGATGTAACCTGTTAAATTTAGCCATAGAGTTATTTAAACTATAAAGAAAGATATAACTTTACCTACATTATTAGTACATTTATGGATAGATTATATAATAATATTTTCAGTTTTACATATATAATAATTATAATACTTTCCATCACATCATCAAGAGAAGCATCTCCATTTTGACTCTCTGTAATCAATGCTTCAATGGTGATTATAAATTCGACTTCCATAGTCTCAGCTGGGATGTCAATCTGAACAAGTGCCCACAGATCTTCTAACGGATAATCCCGACGCAAAAGTTCCACCACTGATGATCCTTGTAGGTCCTGTGACATAAGTACAGTACGAAATTATATGTGTTAACAGTAAAAGGAATAAATTTTGATTATGCTGTTATCTGCATCGACTTTATTCAAACCAAGTAGGAATAAATTTTAGGAATTAATTTTAGGAATTTACTTTTAGGAATAAAAATATATTTCTGAATGTTGTACTGTACTAACATTTTCTTCAAATCAGAGTTTCATGGAATTGAGTTTGACAGTGTTTGAGTGCATACAGAACAGATACACTTTCTGCTTTATCATTATAGATGAAATAGGTTGGAAGGGTTTACAGGGTTTAAACAAATATACATATCGTAATGTGGGATACGTGTGATGTTATGTGCTGTACATGTGTGTGTGTATATTTATGAAGTACACATGGTGATGGTATGGTTTTAGTGTTGTTTATTCCCCATTCTTGTTTGATTAACTATTACTACCAGTTCTGAATAACTTACCTATGACTCGGGGAGGTTGGGTCTGGTAAGAAGAGACTAAACATAAAGCATAGTCTAAGTGTTAACTGATTTAACTACAAACAGTATTTTTATTTTCAAGTTAATGATCTGTAATGTGCAAACTGTACTACCATTGGGGTAAAATAACATTCCCTACTACAGTAGGTACATTGTCTGTAACTTTAAAATTTAAATTCTATTAGAATATTATAGTTACATAAAGAAAAGATATTAACTGTATACTGGGAATTAGAAAATTAAAACTATAATTTTATAATAAAGCATAGAAAATATACATAGGATTAAAAAAAAAAATTGACATTTCCTTAACTATTACCTCAGCATGAACAATGACAGGTGGAGGGCTGTCACCCACATGATGCAAAAAGAATGTAAGGCAGTAGTCAACTTCAGAATCAAGAACGGGTGTTATTAGGCGAGCAGTTACTTCAGCGCTCTTGCTTTTACCACTTGCTTGTTGTAGTGCTGCAATGTAGTGGCCAGAACCTAGTAGTGAAAATATACATTATAATGCAAGTACAGTACTGTATATATGAGGTTGTTGTATTTTCTTAAGAGAAACTGATAACCTATTACTTTATTTATTTATTTATTTACTCGATCATTCAGTAGTTTATTGTCTGTGATAATTGCTACAGTATTAAAATATTAATGGCAAAATAATGTACCAATGAAGAATATATTCATACATGCATTGTAACAGGAATTAAAACAGAGTAAATATAATGCTTGAGATCCTTTCTAAGCCATATACTGTAATTTGGTTGCTCACTGATATAAGATTCCATTGTGCCCCTCAACATGGGTTATGCATTAGGGTAGGAATACAATACAGAATGGTGCCACAGGAAATGTTCAAGCATCCCTACAGAGTCATAATGTGTTAAGGGTGACAATTCAATCCAGCCAGAATATGAGCATTAGGTCTTTCTCATTATTATCGTGTAGCCAGTTCCAACCTGTTTCCTGGCCCTTAAGGCCTTATGTCCCAACCCTGTTCTTCTCAGGTGGATTGGCCACCATTTGTACAGGGACACTTCCAGGCTATGTTATATTGCACTAACTTTTTATTTTTTTCTCGCTCTTTACTTAAATTTGTTACTTGCCTTTTTTCTGAAGCATTTCATGCCCAACACAATTTCTTCCTATAAAACTGTATTGTCAGAGCCTATGCATTTGATGGGACAATCAAGTGATTCTGCTCGGAAAGGCACTTTCATATACAGTACTGTACACTCAAAGCCTATTTTTTATGGAAACTCAACTTATTTAGTAATAATCCTTAATTAGTATAACTTAAAAGACAACTATACAGAGATAAAATAAACAATAAGATATATGAATATCAAGAAGGATAAGTAATAATAAGATGCTAGTCATTAAGTTGTACATGTTGTGAAATATGTTGAATAAAAGGTAAAGTAATTATCAGGAGACAACACTAAGTCATTACAACTACTGTATATAGTTCTTGGAAGAGATTTAAGGACAAGGATTATGATAATACGAGGGAAAGGAATGTGCCTAACTACTTGGATGGTTGGAGATTGAGCTCCAACCTGCAGGAAGCGCAACTGTCGCTCTACCATCCAATCCAAGTTGTTGATCATGCTGAATAAAAGTAAATGATTAATGGAAGATGTACAGTATATGCACATAAATCTTTATTCCCCAGAAAAACTGCACACACTTTTAAACCTATCCCTCACACATACATTAAGTTTGTGCACTGTTTTCAACCTACTATTATGAAGTGTGTGGTCAGACAATGGGTGATTGGATGAGGGAGGATTAGAAGCATTAACCCGTGCCCATGTTCCAACATCCTCGCCCACATCCTGTTTGAACTGGCATATTGGGTGACCATCATTTTCAAAGTCACACCCTACAACCAAATCTCCAATGAAGGGTGGTGGTGTTGTAGACACAGGTGGTACTGTAGGTGAAATGTCTGGTGCAGCATCTTCCGGTACCACTAAAAAACAAAAATAAAAATGACATCTGTTTATTCTTATCCATGGATTTAACTAGCATGCTCTTTGTTTTGGTAAGTGTGATAGTGAAGGAGTGAGTGTAAACTTACACATGGAATATGGTAATGGAGAATATTGGGTGCAGAAGTGTGTAAAGAGGGAGTGGATATATTTGTTTGTAATGTATTGTGTTACTCTCGTGTTTGAGGTCTTTATTATAAACACCTGTTCTATATTTCTGATATAAAGTAACATACATATACTAAAAGTAAGGAAGAGGAGGATCTGTTTGATTTTTAATATTGAGTGCCATTAAGAATAAACAAATTCTCCAGCATTTCCCCCAACCACTTTACTATTGTGCTTACCTATCAGTGCTTGCCAATCAGTGACTATTAGTGAGCTAGATGGCCAGCTCATCATGCCCAGCCTCCTGGCCACTTTAACCTGGCTCGCTAATTACCCCTCTCAATATCAACATTATCATATTTCTATTTAAAGTGATGGAATTGTCTTCAACAACCTCTTCCTTCAATGCATTCCACTTTCCTACCACTTGTACAGGGAATGAGAACTTCTTACATCTCTTTGATTCAATTGCTTATCCAGCTTCCACCGACGTCCCCATGTCCTACCTCTTTTTTATTTAAATAGGTTTCCTTTATCCACTTTATCTATTCCTCTTAATATCTTGTACGAAGTTGACATATCCGCTCTATTCTTCTCTTCTCTAAGGTTGTGAGGCAGAGTTCTCTCAATCTGTTCTAGTAACTGAGGCCTCTCAATTCTGGTAATAACCTAGTCACAAACCTCTGAAATTTCACAAGTTTCTGTTTATGCTGCACAAGGTGACAAATGAACATCTGGCATTATTAAATGGTAGGGTGCCACTGTGAACAACTGCTGAAGTGTAATGGTGCTTCTTTATTTGTGATCCCTCTCTTCTCTGACCTGATGGCTCTACATCTTATGAAAGTGAGGTACTAATAATAATGATCATAATGACAATGAAACAATAAGTTTTATCTGCGTTAGCCTATTTCCTCCTAACATGGGAACATATGTAACAAATTTTCTAAAAAAAAGACACTAATCCATTCACCATGTCATTTGTTCTAAATAGTATCACAGAAAACCACCAAAATGATAAAACCACATAAACCACTCATCCACAGTAGCACTCCACTGCTTCAAAAGATTAGGTGTCATGCATTCACTTGCTATTAGCTAACTTTTCCATTTAACAACCTAACTATTTCTTGTATTGTTCACACTCTATCCAAGTCTCGTCACACATGCACCCACCATGTCTACCTATCACCTTGACCCTCCTCTCTCCCATTCCTACCCTCAAGTTCACTCAAATACACTCTTTTTCACTACTTTATCATCATGTATTCATTCTACATGACCATACTAACTCTGAACACTCTTCCGATATAAAAGATTATCCACTCTCCTTGCAACTCACTTCCACAAGACTGTACTTCCCGCAGGATAGGATGGTTGACTGCAATGAAACCTTCTCTTCCATCCCAGGGCTCAGCCTGAATAACCAGCAGAAAGTTCTCTGGAGGATCCTGTAATGGAATTCATTTTTGCATTTTACAGTTAAAGATATAAAGAAAATAAATTTTAAGTTAAGTGCCTCCCAATTTTGTTAACTTTCATAACAAAAGTTTTACATGACCAAACTCAAAATACCTGTAGAAGGAACAGGAATACAAAATTTTGTTTTATTTTAATTCCAACTCATATGATCACCTGATATTTTTGTCCTTTTGAAATACATTAATTATCTTACATTACCTAATATGTAGAATAAAATTAAATATTTTCAGATTATGGAATAAAAATGATAAATGTTTCCTTATATTTATCTTGATACATTATTCAATCTTAACAACAACCAAAGCCTGTAAAATTTTGTACCTTAATAGGAATTTGAGCTTCATGCCAGTAACAGTCTGCATGCTGACGGGTGATTGGAAGTTGCCAAACAACAGACTCAGTGCCTTGGGTTATATCTGAGATCATCACTGACAGTATCCCTCCATGCTCAGAGCAAGCCTTCACACAAACAAAAAATACAGTATAGGCAAAGTATGGATTTTTTGTTTAACTAGAATGCAAATTATCATAGTACAGTATAATACATTGGAAAAACAGCTTGACTGTATGTACTTCTACCAAATTTATGATTATTGTATAATATTTACTTACCGAAAAGATAAACGTAAAGCACACAATATCTGAATACAGATTTTTAGGTAAAGTTGGACTTGTAAGCCGAGCAACAGATCCAGGAGTGTGATGGGGCCCAGCTTCAAATATGATATAGTGGTCTGGTGGTGAAGAGAGAAAAAATATGGCCTTGAGATTTGTGAAAGCTTCTTTCTGAGCAGTGTCCTGTAGCTACTTCCTTGTGTAACATCATACTGAGTCCTTAGACATGAATCATACAGTCAGACAGGACAATATTCTGGTGGATTCTCTTGATTTGCCCCAACATAACAAATCTAAGATCTTAACCTAACCAGAAGTGCATGAGCCCGAGCCACCCCACCTAACCTAACCAACCGATGCGTAGAATACATGGATTTTTGCGAGCCGCTACTGTTCATAGAACGTGGCATTTGGTATGTTGGTAACCATAACAAACCATAATGATGTAAAAATTGAAAGGATGGGTTGGATATTCAGAATGCTGATGTAGGAAATTTTCAAGCATTCTTACAGGGCCATATTATAATGAGGGAATCACTGGAGAAAACTCAGTTAATCTAGGAATTCATTGATTTTACAAGCTTTAGCTTGTGATCATAGGCAACTCGAAAAATCAGGGGCTCTCATTAACTATTGGCTGTGCTGCATGAGCCTTTCCATATATATTGTTACTAGGTGAAAGTGTCTCACATACCCTGGGGCTCACCAGTCATACTATACTCATACTATATTAACAGGAGGATAAAGAATTTAACAACAATTTATATTTATATAAAATGAAGGTAATAAACATTTAAGATCTGTTAATAGTAAAGTAGAGATTTACCTTGACTCAGTCAAATTGAAATGATGAATTTATTGTGTAATATATTTTATGTCAGTGTCAAAAAAATATAATACTGTACAACAAAATTAATAATTTCTGTACCATTAAAACTGTCACTACTCGATGGCCCATTCAAGGTATGTTTGCTGTACCCATCAGACACAAACCACTGAAGACCGGTATCGCTGTTGGTCCAAAAGCAGGTAGTGTTATCACTGAAGTTACATACAGCAGAACTTCCCCAGGAGCAATCTTCCTCTGTCAGTTTTAAGTCATCGAGTGCTATGACAGCATCTTCCCCAGGCCCTACTTCTCCTGTAAACACCACCTGAAATGTCAAATGAACAGAGTATATAACAAATCAAAATGAGAGATTTGAGGACAGATGCAAAGCAGCTATAGGGAAACCTTGAGTTCCACTAATTGTATTCAAAATTTACAAAAATTACAGAACATGACCAATTTATGCAAATAGAAAATTGTATAAACACAAATATTTACCAAATTACATGAAAATGTATTACATGGTTCATCAATTTTAAACACCACAATAATGAAGAATGCATATAGACCTATGACATTTCACATTTTCTTATACCCACTTCCATTATCCGTTAGCTGGTGGCAATATCACTGAAGTGGCATCTCCCTTTTTTTTAAACCTTGTCTTCCAGAGAAGAAAACAAATGGTGATTACTTCACAGTTAAATGACCAAATCAGCTTATGGAGTTTTTTGTTTGGCCAAGAAGAAGGGGGTACTTACCCGAAACATACCTGGAGAGCGTTTTGGGAGTTCTACTCCCAAGTCCGGCCTGAGGCTCAATATTATGAGGTACATGGAGTGAGACTAGAAAAGGGGTGACACAAAGGGCAAGACCAGAATGAGGGGGGACACAAGGGGTGAGATCAGGATAAGGGAACACAAGGGGTGAGACCACAATGCCACAATGAGGGGAAGATACAAGGGAGCAAGACCAGGATGAGGGGGTCACAATGGTAGAGCCCAGGTTGCTATGACACACATGGGATCTAATAACACAAATTACAGATATATAATAAAAAATTCTTAACTGCGAAAGTAGAGAGCAAAATACACTAGGAGAGAAGAAGTGGATACATACAGTATTTCATAAGTGAAATGCTACGTAAATATAATATGCCACTGGGGTAAGGACTGTATTACATTAGTTGATTAGTGGTTAACAGGTTAGTCTAGGAACTAAAGTTTATTCATCACAAAGACAAACAGGAAAATAAAAATAGTTAAGTATATAATGTGTATACAGGAATATAGATTAATTAAATCAAAAGAACCTTCACTTCCAACGATGTCATTAAGAATAACACAAAAGGGAATTAAAACATAAAATTTAATCTAAATTAACAATATAAATACTAGATGAATACCTTTATACTGTCTCCATAGTATTTATAGAAAGGTATCTGAGCAGCCCTCCATGCTGGTTGTGCCATCTTTAAAAGCTTCATATGATCACTGGTAAAAGTACCATTTTGCATTTCCACAAACACTGTAAAAGACATTAAACACATTACAGTTTTAAGGAAGATAAAAATAACACTTAATATTAAGAGGAAGCACAAAGAAAAGATCTATAGTTAAGGTGATTCAACTATATTTGAATATCTTTCATTTAAGAACTAATCTTTAAGAATAAAATGAATGCACTGTATTTCATTGCAATAAAATAAATAAAATGAATAAATAAAATAAATTAAAGCTAAATATATAAATAAACCAACAAGCATACATACATACACATGTTGTACCTAATAGCCAGAATGCACTACTTTGCCTACTATGCAAGACCCAATTTGCCTAATAAGCCAAGTTTTTCTGAAGTTATATATTTTCCTAATATTTTTTCTTATGAAATGATAAACCTTTCCATTACATTACAATATGATTTTATTAGTTTTTAATTTAAATTAAAACTAGCATAGAAATATGACCAAACCTAACCTAACATAACATTACTGGGTCAGTAATTCATGTTTGTAATATAATATAATAATATTAGTTCACATAAACTAATTAGATTTTTTTTTTGGGGGGGGGGAAATAACGAGATATACTGTATATATATAATGTGCATAGATTTCAATATAGGCAGATTTGCTAAAAAAAAAAAAATTGTAAAAAACTTGCCTATGAGCGTGGCTTCTTCTTTGCCTTGTGAACGGTAATAAAATCTGAGACAGCTAGCAGTCTCAACTTTAATTGAAGGAGTTCTAAGTGATGCAGCGAAGAAAGTCTTACGTCCGCGCAGTTCAAAGACATGGCCTAAAATTTACAAGAGATCTTGTATTAAATAATCAGCATAATTCCAAACTATTGAGTCAATACAGAAACAACTCCTCTGATATAAGAAAATAGAAGACATGGCAAAAGTAAAATATAAGTTAATTGTAGCTGATTGATTCCAATAACAGCTATACAAACATATGACCAGAATTATATAAATGCAATTGCAGATTATAATTCATGCAAGCTATAATTCTGTTGCAAAACAGTGCAACCTAAATCTCATTTTCAATATTTATTCAAACTAGCTTTACCTTGATCAGTGAATGTTGTGTGATCAGACATGGAAGCCATGATCAAAGCCCAGCCATCACCAAAGTCATCACGCATACCACATGTTCCTTCTTGCTCAAAGGAGCATGTCATGGTGTCATTGCCCAGTATTCCTGAGTTTTCTGGGGGAGTACATAATAAGTATTTACTAAAGCAGATTTTTCACTGCATGGTAACGTGAAAGAAATAACATAAATGAAATATAAACAAATTACCATATGCTGTTCACATTATGAAGTAAATGAAATTGGAAACCGTACAGTGAAAAGAAACCTCTTCAACTAATTCTGGACTTTTATAGAATATAAAAAAAGATAAAATGATTGGAGAAAGCATGCAAAATTACTAGAATTACAGTGCATCCTCACAACAAACCCTGCTCTATCGAATTCCTGGATGGTCCGAACAAATTGCATTTGGTACTAAATCTTGAGTAGAACATACAAATGTTCGATTAAGCGAGAATTGTTCGTCCGAGACATCACCGAGACCGAGAGTCAGGAGGTGACTGTCATCAACTATGATTCGCCAAAATGTTAACAGTCGTACAGTGTTACAATAATAGTCACATAGCTATGATTTTGATATGTAATTGTTCACTAATGATTGTTCTATCATGTGCCATGTTCAAAATGATAAAATACAGAAATAGATTTTTCTGTGATTTTGTTGTTGTTCATCCTGGCTGTAGGACCTCTGTTCTTTTCACATCAAGGGAAGAGATAGCCTGGGGCTGACGGGCAGAACAAATTCCATTGTGGAACAATCTGACCTCACTCCATACAGTTTGTTCAAGCAAGGACACACTGTATATATTTCTGTACGAGTGAACAAGTAATCACAAGAAAAATGAAAAAGCTAAAACCTGTCAGATTCCATGTACGAAATTATATTATATAGGCTATATAATGTTTCCAGGTATGAAATTATATTATATAGGCTATTTAAGGCTTACAAAGGTAAGTAAATTGTACATATGCCATGAAGAGTTTTGATAGCTGAAAAACATAAATTTATTTGAGAATGGATTGGCCCCAAGGTGCTCAGATTGGTGTTCAAGGCACCCCATGTATGGTTAACTAGTACTGTGCAGAATAGAACTTGATACAAAATACAAACCAGAAAACCACCAATGGCAGTATGGCTGAATTGTCCAGATGAAAAACTAAGTGAAAGCAAAGGTTAAATTAAATTTTTACAGCATAAAGTGGAGAAAATATAAATGTCAATCATTAATAGGAAATCAAATTTTGCTTGGCAATGAAGTGAAAATCAAACTTTACATAATGTTTTCTAACCTAAACATTTAGTTGGTGTGAACACAATGTCATCAACAGCAATGTTTGCAAGAGGGTTGTCACTCTGAGAACCCTGGAATTCTATGAGAAAAGTTCTGGTAGTGTTGATACCAACATAGGCTTCCATCCATCCAGCAGTCTGTGAACAAATAAGTTAGCGAGTGATCCACTGAAAATATTAATATGACAAAGTATAGTCAATTCCCAGCTAATATTGAGGATGCATTCACAGACATCCAGCGTTTAAGTTATTTAAGTAGAAATTTGTTAAAATGATCAAGAATTTAACAATAACAATAATCACACAGAAATCACATTATTGTGATTTATGAGAAAATCCACTAGGGTTGTGAGGTAGGCAATGCCAGGGTCGTAGAGAACCTACAACCCCGGCATTGCTAAGTCGCATGCTCTACTACTAGACCACCGCCGACCTGTACCAATTTGTATGACTTTTGTACCCAGTTGTATGACTTTTATATATAATAGAAAAAATATACATACAGTACTGTAAATTCATTCCTTATTCTATTTATTATCAAGACATATGTACATCTTTACTATCTGAATATAAAATGTTGCTTTACACATATATATATATGCTGTACTAACAATATTAATAAGATTTACAACTGTACCTGAAAGCCACTCCTGGTCCATATTTTAGTATTAAGGCCAAAGTTCTTGAGATGGACATCAAGTTTTCCCACATCTGACCCATCCATGTGGTACCACCATCGCATACACAAATCCTGCATTTACAGTACAGTCAATGGAGGAAAATATAACTATTATGAAAATATTTATAGAAATATTTGAAAACAGCAAAAGCTTGTAAGAATCAAGACAGAAAGATAACTGAGCAGATACTTTTATGCAACATGTATAACCAATTTCAAAGACTGTATATAACCACAGAAAGAGAACTTGGTGTGTGTTCACATGTCGAAAAATAACAATCAGGGTATGAAGTAATACAACAAAATTTAGGACAACAATTTCTGTTCCTGACTATCACATCCCATACTCAAGAAGCACTGACCGAGAGGGACTCCAAAAGATCTACTCATTAGCCCATTAAAACCTGTTACTGAATCTTCATGTTAAATCAAAATCTATATTAAATCTATTAATCTTTATAATCAAATGACTAATTTTCAACTGAACATGTACATAAAATCTATAGGTTTTCCCATCTGGTACTTGCCTTTCAATACATAATTTGTATAAAGCAATGTCTTTCCCCTTTTCAAATCAACATGATTAATGGACCCCTCCAAACAAACTCAGATATTAAAACTCAGTAAAAAAGACATACTATATATAGTTGTGATCTTTTACAGTTCTGTTATGTTCAATCTGCAGAGAAGGCAATGATTCAAATATGTAATTATATACAGTATATTGTTAAAGTGATAATTTATGAGAACGTAAAGAAAGAAACAAAACAAACCTTTACTGGAATTATTTCAGGGCTGGACACAATTGCAACACCTTTGGAGTTGTTAAATGTTGGTGTAAGGCTCATGAAGTAACCATCACCTAGAGAAACATGAATTATGTTTACAGAGAAATATTGAAAGTGCCTACATTATTAATACATTATATGAGTAAATGCCTAAGAGGTATTTGTCCAAGAGGTAAAACCAATTAACAAAACCCAACCTGTGCTATGATCTGCTAAAGGTCCAACATAATGTGTATCAGAGGCTCCACTTTGAATGCTCCAGCTGGCCTTTCCAGAGAGGGTTTTCCAATCACAGAAATCCTCATTTGAGAAGTCACATGATGCTGCACTGGGTGGTACTGAAAATATACACATGAAGCTAATTTATAAAGTTAAAATTTATTAAAATAAAATCAATTACAAGATCATTTCCCCCCATCACTCAGAAGACAGCCCCAGTTGAGGTTCAGCTTTTCCACACAAAACTCCCTCCTCTCACCAGTTTCACCCGACAAAGACATATGAATAGATCCCTGTTGTACCTGTGCAGAAAGTACTGTAACTATGCCCCGATTATCATGATCAAGTCCGGGATATTTGATGATACCGCCATAAGGAGTATTTAAGTGAAACAGAACATAAACTATGCTTTTAGGTTAAAACCAATCATGAATTTCCATATTTATAATTGTAAGGCAACTTGCAATGACATGGAAACTTACACAAATTCAAACAATGAACAAATAAAACTAACACAGTCAAAATGTTTACCGTACATTAAATTTATTATACAGTATTTAAATTATGAATGTATAAAACTTGGATTTGACAATACTAAATTACTGTACATAAAATGAAAGTTTTCTTATTATAATTACATATTACAATTAAAATTGTCATTACTGAATAAAAGTTATACTGTAGGACAAAATATACCAGTAGGTATTGGTGTGGACATTGCTATGGTGGTACTGGTAGGAATGGCATCAGGAGGAACCAGGGAACAGTCAGCATTGGTAAGGATCTCCACATCATCTAGGAATATCAAACCATCATTGTGGCCCAAGATCCAATCACCTTCAAGCCGCTCTGCTACAAAAATAACCTAAAAGAAACAAGATCTTTTTAAAATTAGCAAAGTTAAAAAAAAAAAAAATTGAAACATGATATACATATGATAGAAGGTTACTACTGTATACTGACAGCTTATACATACATATTTGAGAAAATATCACCTTACAGAAGTGTGTTTTCTTTTTACACATGATATTTTTTAGTTATCTGTAGTCTTGCAGGAATTCTGCCCTTTTCCTGAACACTATTGTATGTTTCTTAATAACTATTCACTTACAGGATTTTTTACATGTTTAAGTGCCAGTATGTTTTAGTCACCAGCCTGTTGCTATAATGCAACAAATTCCTCTGCTCACTAGGTCTGTGTCACATACCTAGCAGGTTTTAATAATGTCTAGTAAAAAATTGGTTCCATAAACGTCTTGTGAGTTGAAAATAAAAAACAGCATTGCACTGCACAAGTCAATATCAAATTAAAGTTAATAATTTTGTGTATTTAAATTCTGAATAGTAACATTATCCTTGTGAACATCATCAATAATAGCAACAACATCTCCTCTTTCATTTTCTTTAATGCTTGCATTAGGAGGTGAAACAGATATTATTCTGATTAGAGAAAAGCAAATATGATGGAATATTTTTATAAAAAGAATCTTTTTCCAGAAAGTGGCAACTGCATCATCAATGTACATCATCAATTTTCCATGAAATATTTTCAGTATTTTGTCTTTGGAACATCATAACACTTTTAAATTAATGAAATAATATGAATGCTCTGTTTCTAAAAAAATCAAATACAGTACAGTAATAAAACACAAAATTACTAAAACAGAACAACTTAAAATAATGTTCAGTAGGTTTAAGATAATTTTCAAATTATCAATGGAAAAAATGGAAAAAATATTTTAAAGGAGAATCTTTTTAACTTGGTAAGTGACAAGAGCATTGACCCAAAACTATGGCTCTGAGTAAACATGAAAAACACCCTTCTAAGCAGTGGTATGTAGTTTCTTTCTCATGCGGCTTCTTCTTGGTGCCATCACTGCTCTATGGGCATCACTTCTTAGCTAAGTGTTAACTTCTGATTCCCTCTCTTCCTCAAGAGGGGTCAGCAGTCCACCCTTAGAATCTCATCTTTTTTCACTGCCATCCGATTACAGGCAAAGAAACTATGTTGCCGAGCAGACACAGTAGAGACCTGGAGCCAGATTCACAAAGCAGTTATGCAAGCACTTATGAACCTGTACATCTTTTGTCAATCTTTGCCTGCTTTGTTTACACTTATTATTAAACAGTTAATGTACTCCGAAGCACCAGGAGACTGTTTATAACAATAACAACATTTGACTGAAGTTTTCATGCTTGTAAATTGTTTAATAAATGTAACCAAAGCCATCAAAGATCGAGGAAAGATGTACACGTTCGTAAGTACTGTACTTGCGTAACTGTTTCGTGAATCTGGCCCGTTAGGTGGAGTCTGCATTTGGCAGTCACATTTCATCATATGGGTAAATTCTTACATTCCTTTTAGATTTTGTGAAATGCACCTCTGTCAATTTGAGAAGTTCCCTGTAGCGTAGAGTGTATTAAGAATATCTTCTGTACAAGTGTTATAATCCTTTTCTCAAGGACAGAGTGAATCTTGCACTCAGAGCAAACTAAATGCAATAGCTCAAAAATGATGAACTAGTGATCACAGTGAAGAAGTAGGCAAGGGGGATAGATCACAACAATGGTGATAGCCATTTAGTAAAACATAACCAGCAAATATCCAAAAAATAAAGTCACTGTGGAAGATAATTAAGCATGATATCTGCTTATGATGATGCAACTATTTTCATGTTATAACCTTTTTCAACTTTTGTAATATCTCACCTGCATATTGCCCACTGAATAAACAGGTATTGGAAACTGTCCTTGATGCCACTGTTCATCACTTTGAGGCAGCTGCCAAACTGGGATCTCAATGTAATCATCAGAGAACTCAGATCTTGGAGCTACATTAACTACTAATGATGCTGGGGCATCTATCAACTTCTTATACCTGTCAAAATTAATTTGCAGATATTAGAAATGCATATAACATATAATTTTCCTCAAAATTGGTGATGGCTCTTTGAAAATTATGGACTCATCATTAGATAGTTTGCTTTGTTTACAACAAAACATAACCTCAAGTCTAACAATAAAATACAGGAAATGTTTTAATGAAGATTTCTACTAGCACTAAATACAAGAGAAAACATGCTATGATAAATTTTAAGCACATGGGGAGAGGTGTTCCTAAATCTTGCATGCAATGAATGCAGTGAGGAGGGTAAGGGTTTTTAAAATGTTGATTGCTAAATGTAAGTGCTTTCCTGGTATTCTCAAAGTGAAAGTGACAAGAGCAATGAAGTGTTTGCATAATATAGTGATGGATAGATAAAGCATTTTAAGGTATTATGACAATAAGCGTACTAAAATACATAGAAAGGGCATTATAGAATGCTCTAAAACATCTCGGCTTAACTTCTTTACAGCTAAAACAACCAATTACTATGTTCCAAACAGTAATACCCACACATTTTTACAAGATCATATGTGAAACAACACCCTTACCCTCAGTAAGTACAGTAATATAAAGTGTTTATAGCTCCGGCCATTGCCTCCCCTGGCAAGCTTGGAGCTACTGTGTAGTGTACACCGAGTGTCTGAAGCATTAGGGGGCCAGGACCTTTACATTCTCAACCTTCCTCAAACATTTTAAACAAATTTGTGCATAATCCACATGGTCAATGCTCCAACTTTTGTTAATGAATCATTGCTTAAAAATTAACAGGGAAAAAAATTGTTTTAAAAGTGAAAATTGCAAAAATTCAATTTGTTTTTACGGATCGGAAATTTCACCAATTTTTATTTAATTCATTGTTGGCCCAGAATGGCATACAAAGTTAATTTTCCCCCAATGAAAATAATGTTTGAGATCAAAGTTTACTGTAAAAAATAATCACTGTTGCCGTCAAAATATGCACCATTTTTTAGCAGAATTTTTTTTTAACTCCCAAAGTTAAGGGTTTATGAATAAACGACATGGATTAAACCTTAGAACTAAGAACTATGCACATAATAAATAAAAATGGTGAGAATCAGTCAGAAACTGGATTTTTCAAATTGTCTCAAAGTTGAAATTCCAGTTTTAGATATAACTGAGGTTCAAGTTATCTACAACAAATATGGTAGTTCTAACTTATGAATAGTCTTGTATGTTTTAATAAATATTGCTTGGCATTCATACTCAAATATGTGATAGTTGCAGGTCAATATGTGCTGAAATGAAGTCAAGAAAAAATAACCTCCCCAAAAAACAAAATATAGGGATAATTATAATGATTTAAATGATCTATATGAAGACTTTATATAAGTAATAGAGCCCTACTCTGGTTCCTAATCATCAAAACAACCCAAAGAGACAAAGAAAATTGAGTTTGAAATCTAAAAAAAATCAGCCAAAAAACAATTCAAGGTCGGATGGATGTAACGGTTTTGCCTTATTTTACTGCCTAGGCTCTAAAACCCATCCATCTTCCTGCACTCCTGATACTAGTGTTAGTAATTACCTAAATGTAATTACCCAAGTGTAGTTACGGAATGAGAGCTATGCGTGTGGTGTCCCATCTTCCTAGTACTCTTTTATCAATTGATGCTTTGAAACTGACAGTTTTGGCCTACATACCTTCTCACTTAACTTATTCCAACCTTTATAATGTCTTGTTCTTAAAGTTAAATGTTTCAAGAATCCCTTTTTGTCAATTTTGTTGATTCCTGTTACTGTTTTGTATGTAGTGATCCCTTCACCACTTTTTCTTCTATCTTCTAGCTTTGGCATATTTAACATCTCTAGTCTCTCCTCATAACTCTTGTTTTTTAGTTCTGGAAACCATTTCATGGCATGTTGTTGCATTTTTTTCAGTTTATTTTTGTGCGTCTTGAGATATTGGTACTATACAAATGCTGCACATTCCAATTTTGGTCTCACAAGTCATGAAGTTTCTTTAATATTTCACCATCCATGTATTATCTGCTAATAATGATATGTATCATATGTATTGTTGGATGCATTCCCTGTTGGACTTTGCCACCTACATAGCCTTATCCCCCCCCCACCCAAGTCCAGTAAAGAAACTTGTTCTAAGGTCTTCTTGTGGACCAAATGCATGTTTGCTACAGGGTTATTTCCCCAGCTAAGATGCTTAGGCTATCAGTGTGTGATTCTAAGCAGACTTTCCTATCATTGAGACTTCTTGGTACTGGTACTTGTGCCTGCCAGCTTTTTGCAGCCAATAAGTGTCCCTTCCTTCTGGTAGCCTCCTTTAAACACTACTCTATTGCACAGTGAGCGCTTCTCCCACTGACTCTTTCTTATCTGTTTATATACTCCTTCTTGATGCAATAATGAACTTAGTCCAGAGACTTCTTTGTGTTGACTTTATGTTGACCCAAAGTAATCTTCGTCTTCACTTTCTCTCTCTCTCTCCAAAATCACACCTCAACTTTAAGTGTTTCGAAGCAGACATCCCTAACTTGTACGATACATCAGTAATTTCATATTGATAATAATCATCAGCATTTTATCATCAGAATAAGCATCAGAATTTTAATACTGAAATAACAATCAAATTATAAACTGTCACTAACTTGATCATAGTTATATACCTCAGAAACTCTGGAATATGCACACATAAAACACAAAATAACTACTGCATTACCAAAACTGAACACAGTTTAAATAGGGCAGAAGAATCGGAGAATTTAGAGAGGCATTCTTGCCCACAAGATAACTTGTTGGTGTGACAAACATGAGGCAGGTGGTGGTGAGAGGTCCAATTTTGTCTTCCTCAAGTTTTGAGAATACCCATTCCAGGTAACCAGTGTTGGTCCATCCACAGGTATCAATCTCAAAATTACAACTCCCTGCAATTAAATATAAAGAGAAGTTAGCAAAATGTTGTCCAATATATAAAGTACAGTACAGTGCCTATCAACATCACATTTTAAAAGTGAAAGTCATACCATTATTAAATTTACAGTATATACAAAATTTAAGATTTATTAATATTAATTATTAAGTATTAAACAGTACCCAAAATAAATGGGACTAAAGACTAATCAAGAACCTTATGGGTGATGGCAATGCCATAAAAGTAAAGGTTGGCCAAATCTTTGGGCACATTTACCGTATGTGACAAAAAAGATGCCGCTAGATTAATAGTAATGTTGGGAGGTAGAAGTTATGGGAAACAGACTAAAGAAATTAAATCTCACATCACTGGAAGAAAGGTGACTGAGGAGAGACATGATCTCCACATAAAAATTCCCAGGAGATGGACAGGGTAGATAAGAATAAACTACTGTACTTGGTTTGAGTACCAATATAAACCATATTCATTAAAAATAATTTGCTGAGTGTCAGGGCCCAACAGGCTCAGGAACTTGTATACCAGACAATTGTAAGTTGAGTGGCATGACCAAAGAGCTGATAATCAATATTTGCAAGCACTATTTGGAGAGTACACTCATAATTAAACATAATATGGGCACACATATATGCACACACAAATAGGAAATTTCCTGTCCACACCAGGGCTACTAATGACTGTAATAAAGGTATTCATGTAAAAACACATAAATATTAATACAGTATGTATGTTTTTATAGTATCTATTCTTACCATGTGTAGGGGCAAACATCAGAGTTGTCAAGCTTGATGTCATCAATTTCTACATAGCCATCTGGAGTCCCACCAAAGAAAGCTTGGAAGACTACGTGGCGTGTACTTGTAGAGGAAGGCACTTTTCCTGAACCGAGCTGCCACCAGCTGCCAGTTCCCACTATTAATAATACACAAGAGGAAATTACATTCAAAATTATAGCCAAACTCTGTTGTGTGATGTTGCATAGGAAAATTAAGGGATGAATGCCCTCATCTTCAACTGCTCATAGCTGTAGTGTGTTTTTTTTGTTTTGTTTTTTTAGATATATACAAGAGTTGTTACATTCTTGTACAGTCACTAGTACGCGTAGCGTTTCGGGCAGGTCCCTGGAATACGATCCCCTGCCGTGAAGAATCGTTTTTTCATCCAAATACACATTTTACTGTTGCGTTAAACAGAGGCTACAGTTAAGGAATTGCGCCCAGTAAATCCTCCCCGGCCAGGAAACGAACCCATGACATAGCGCTCGCGGAACGCCAGGCGAGTGTCTTACCATTACACCACGGAGACTGTTATATTAGATAAGTTTCATCTTCTGAATTACGCTGTTTTAATGTAATTTTCTGTAATAATTTATATTTGTATTTGTGCTGTTTTTTCAACAATGTTCCCCCCCTCTTTTACCACTATTTTTTTTTGTACTCAACGCATTTTTTTCTTTTTACCCATTAGTTTTAAGCTTTAGTCAGTAGTGTTTTTTCCTGCCCGAAACGCTTTGCGTAATAGTGGCTTTAGGCATTGTATGTACTAGCTCTATCTATAAAGCCAACAAACTTTGTAAAATCTCTTTATGTATGTACCTTTGCCTAAATAAAAATTATTATTATTATTATTATTATTATTATTCTAGCCAACATAGTTTTGTTGGTGCTAAAATACTTTACTGTAAAAAAAAATTCTCCAAACAAAACTCCATCCTCTCACCAGACAATAGACATATGAATAGATCCCTGTTGCATTTGCAATTGCCAACACCACATCCACCGGGGTGTTGGTGGTGCCTCTTCCAGAACAGCAGGTGTACTTGTGTAGGGAGATGGTGGGGACTATGTTCCACAAATCCCAAAATTTGACAATACAGATGTTGGGGTTACTGAAATTTTCCCATTAACTGGTGATGACATGAGTGAAATGGACTATTTTATGGCATACACTCATGAACCAATCATGGAACATTGTTCTGAAAATTAACAGATATATTGCCGAACTCACTGGAACTGAGGACATATTACCACATTCACAACTGCAGCATTGGACGGACACCACTGTAGTTGAACTTTTATTTGTTTCTTGCCCTGTGAATGATGATGAAACATTCAGTGAAACATGTTATCCAGGATTATTGGAACAGAGACTCTGTGGTCCCGTCACCTATTTTCAGAAAATACCTGTCTCACAACGGGTATCTGTTACTTCTCAAGTGCATTAATTTTGAAAATAGTGAAAAGTGGAATGCAGATGACAGACTGTGGAAGGTGAGGCATGTCCTCAGTGAACCAAATGCGAAGTACAAAGATTTCACATCAAGCGAGCAGCCACATCTAACAGCCTAGTTGACCAGACCACCAACCAGGAGGCCTGGTTTAAGACCAGGCCACGGAGACGTTGCTCCTCGAAATCACCATAAGGTAACTAAAGGTAATGTAGCATAAACATGTATATATTGAGTGAATGAGATTATATAGTGAGAAAACCTCAGGAATATATATGAAATTTATTGTGAAATAAAACATTTTAATGTGTATACAGTATTTGTGACACGCATATATTTGTATGTATCAATGTTCTATAATTTTATTATATAGAACAGCAAGTTACACCCTAGTGAACAAAATCAGTGAAATAAGTTATGGCTAAATAGGTCAGAGACATTATAAATAATTCAACGACAATATCATCGTGGCAACTCTTGTGAACTGAATGGACCGGAAGACACTGCTGGGGCGCTCACTGCAGGAGTGAACATGAATTGGTGATGTCATCGTGAGATTTCTTCACTCATTCACAGCCATGGTAACATTGATTTTTTCCTCTGATCAGGAAATATATTTTAACAATATTAAAAAGAATTAGTTTTTTCTTGCGCACAGGAGGGTTGTCACCGATAAACAGGGGTGTAGTGCAGGGAGGTTACAAGTGAGTTTAATAAATCATCCAAGCCAATAAGTTTTTTCTCTCAAAATTTTATTAAAAGAAAAGTATGTAAAAGCCAATATGACTTAATTTCCCCATACCTTAATAATCATCAAGACTCACCTTCTACTGAGAAAATTATATCTTGTGTGTCATTAGTTATGGCTCGAAAAGCAGTTGTATCAACAGTTTTAAACTGGTACCAAAAGGTGAGGCAATTGGAATCTTCTAATATGTTTGGGCCATCCATGGTAGCTACCTGTCCACCCGTTGAAGCCTTCGCAAAGTCAAGAACAACATAGTAACCTATATAAGGAATTAAAAATTATGAGCATTAATAACTTATCTTATATAAATCAATTATGACTCAAAATTGCCAATATGAAACATCACTATAATACATTTACAATAGAAGACAACACACTGAAATCCTACCATAAGCAGACTGGTATGTGTGATCATCACTGGAATACTTGTGTGCAGACTCAGCAGCATAGGTGCGGAAGAACTGGAAGTCAGTTGGTGAACCCGACTGGTATCCTGAGAGAAGAACAATTGTTTCAAGGAACTGAATACATTTAAAGGTTGTATATGTTACAAGAGGAGAATCAGCTTCTGATATGCTGTATGAAGTGGGTAAAGTTCTAGCATTGTAAGACTGTTAAGTGGGATAACTCTAGCATTACAAGAAGTCAGCCAGCTTCTAATGTTGCAGAGAGTGGGTCAACTTCTAATGTTGCATAGAGTTGGTCAGCTCCTAATGTTACATAAAGTGAGTCAGGATCTAGCACTGCAAGAAGTGGGTCATCTTCTAATGTTGCATAGAGTGGGTCAGCTCCTAATATGTTGCATGATGCTGATCAAGTTCTAGTATTGCAAGAAGTGGGGCAGCTTTTAGTTTTTTATATGAAGCAGGACAGCTTCTAATATGCTTAATAAAACAGGTCAGGTTCTACCACTGTAAGAAGTGGGGAAGCTTCTAATATGCTGCATGAAGCAGGTCCTGTTCTAGCATTGCAAGAAGCATGCCCGCTTCTAGTGTTGCATAAAAGGGGTCAGGCTCTACCATTTCAAGAAGCAAGTCAGCTTCTAGTGTGCTGCATGAAGTGGTTGAGGGCCTTGCATTGTAAGAATCGGATCATAATCTAATATGATGCTTAAAGCAGGTCCAGTTCTGGTGGGCAGTATGAAGTGGGTCACATTGTAGCACTTGCAAGACATAGGTCACCTTCTTGTGTGTAAAGTGAAAGACATCAGGTCAGGGTTGTACAATATACTGCATATACTGGCATACAGTACCAGCATAATTATATTCGCAACAGAAACATTTGGGTTGAAGGGTGTATAATACTGTACATTAAAGATTTGCTAATTTAAGCACCAATTTTTAGTCACTTTTAAATCTATTTAGAGCCTCTGTCCCAATGTCCTTTGAAGAACATATTAGTACAATACAAGGCATGGCACAAATTTTTAATCTCCAACCTTCCATCTTCTGTAGGTAGCCTTTTTTGTTAACTGTGTTGTTCTAAAGTCTTGTCTATTGTCTACTCTTTCTATATTATTCATCAATTATATTTACACCACATCTCATTTCAAGTACTTGAAATGGAGTCAAAAATCTATTGCAATAAAATACAGATTCTTCCAATTACATTAGAGCAAATTCTGGCAGATTACCAGCTCCTTTAAGAAAATCTGCATTTGCAAACCTTCCATCAATATCTTAGGTGTCACAAGTCACATTCAATCTGTCAAGGAGGCCATACATTTCAGCAACTGCCAAGCTGTACATCCATAAAGTCCATATTCAAAGCATATTTAAATTCTTAGTTATTTCAGCTTTACAAAAGTGTCAGCTATCCTTGTTTAGAGTACAAATTTTGCATCTTGGGTAGCTCCCCTTCTATCCTGGCCTAGAGTACTGCTCTCACACCTTGGTTAGCTCCCCCCCCGTCTAACTTTGTCTAGAGTACTGCTCTAATATCTTGATTAGCTCCCCCTCTACTTTTGTCTAGAGTACTGGTCTCGCATCTTGATTAGTTTCCCTCAATCTTTGTCTAGGGTACTGCTCTCATATCTTGGATAGTTTCCCTTCTATCTTTGCCTAGAGTACTGCTCTTACATTTTGGTTAGCTCCCTCTCTACCCTTGCCTAGAGTACTGTTATTTTATCTGGAGCAGCTCCTCACCTATCAAAGTTCTTGATGCAGTTCAGTGGAAAGCTGTTATCTGAAAGTTCACCAACCTCAACATACCTCCACAATATAAGTCAGTTTGACTCTCGTATTCGAAGTTACAAGTCTGGCGTTCGACAGGACATCCTTCTGCTGTGATCACAATGTTATCCAAAAGAATGAGGGAATCTTCCCCAACAACTTGGGCTTCCCATTCTAGCTGTTAATTAAATTAAATCAGTTGATTAAAAATCTAATTATACCAAAATTGTAACTATAATGTTAATATTTAATAGTACAATACAGTACTGTAATTATAATGCTGAGAATTATTAATGAAAATAATTATACAGTAATAATAATAAACAAATAATAGTAATACACATAGTCTAGCTTGACAGAGCAGCAAACTATTACATGAAGGTGGGAACATAAATATAGAGAGTTTATTATTTGTTGACACAATACTTAAATTTTTTGAGACACTATCTAGATGTACAGAATTTCTAATAACATACCGAGTAGGCATCTCCAGCATTCAACTCAATATTAGCAGAGATCCAATCAGGTATTGTGGTGGTGTGTCGCTGCCATAATGCCTCACTACGGGTCTCACGAAAACTAAAGAACATCAGTAGCACACCAGACTCACATCCTATAAACCGGTACCTGTTGGTTTTTATAAGTTATTAGTACATGCAAAAAGACATACAAGGGCCTTTTATTAGTTATTATTCAATGCTTTACATTAATGAAAAACAGAGGAGCTTCTTTAATTAATCTGAAACAGCTGGAACTAAAAAAATTGTGGATTAGTGAATTCTGTGGTTTGTTGATACCTATCCTGTACCTAATGGTACGAGAATGCTGGGCTAACATGATACTGTATAGCTTAGCCAATGTTCTTTTAATTAGGTACAGCAAGTTGTGAAGAAAACACAAAGTGAAGAACAGAAGCCTGAGTTTATTCAATACTTTTCTATTTTAACTTCTTCAGTACTAACAGAATATAGGTTCACATAAAATAAGTGAGTAAGTCACTTGCATTCCTTTAATAGTCACCCCCACAAACTGGCCACTACTGTATTACCATTACCACCACTCCATAAGTCATCACCACATCAATCATCATCGCTGCACACACAATGCAAGTCAAAAGTGGCATTGTAGTTTTGACATAATTAAACTCTTGGTTTGTTGTTTTTGTCATCACTGTTATAATTATTATTATAACTGTTATTATTACTATTATTATTATATAATATTAATAATAATAATAAAACTACAATTTATACATAATACTACAGTATTTATACTTTTGCACTACAGTATGTAGAAGTATATCTTACCTTTGTTGATGATTCTTGTTGGGGGTATGGAAGATGGTGAGGAAGGGGGAGGAGAAGAGTTGTTAGTTTTTGGAAGGGACATCCCCTTCCATTATAACAGCAGTGATGATATTTCTGGGGTACACTCTCTCTCACATTCTGCAGACATACCACTAGGACCTGGTTGTAGCTCACTGCTTGCTTGTCTTACTAAGAATCTGTCTACAGACACTTGTTTTTCTCTACGTTTTAACACTTGTCTGTAGTGAGACATTACATTGTCTCACTATGAATGATCACTTGTTTTTCCCTCTTGTTGTGAGGATCATCATCCTCACAACTATTTTCTTAGGTTGAACTTTACCACTGACTTTCTTGGGACCCATGGCATGATATATAATAAGAACTTTTATGTTCAGTAACCAAAAAAAGCACAAAACAATGAAATTCCTCACAAAGAATTAAAGCAAGGTCATCACTTGGCAGTAGACACTGGTAATCTGAAGTGCGCCATGTGCTTGGTCAGCCCATATGTATATCAAGAAACTCAAGCATCGAGTCACATTTTTTGAAGAAATCGAGCTTGAAAACCGAAAAATTTGAAAACGGGCATTCCAAAACCGAGGTTCCACTGTAAAATTAATAATAATAATCAGAGAGTAATCACACTAACATGATGTATCAATGACAAAATCTGTAGGAGCTGTGATGAGGATTTGAACCTATGCGGTGGGTGTTCCCACGCACACACTCTAGTCAACTAGGTCATAACATGGTCCATGTTGTGGTCTAGTTGACTAGGGCGTGTGCATGGTAACACCCATCACATAGGTTCGAACCATCATCACAGCTCCTACGGATTTTCTCAACAATATTTATACCACCAGTATACATCTTTATTTGTAGTATATATAAATAAAGCATTAAATGTGATGAAACGCTCACTTCTGATGTACCCCTAGTGGCTCCCTAAGCTTATCTCTGGTACCACAATGCCTTAACCCCAACACACCAGGCCTAATATCTGTTGCATAGCAAGGCCAGGATCAGAATCTGGCTCACTATGAGGCGAGAGAAGCAGTGTCTCAACAATAAAACTAGGAAAGTACACCAGAAATCACAGGCACATAAAACAAGTGAATGCTTGAAGGAAAATAGGCACACTTAGGTAAACGAAGCAAATTACTATTTTTGCAGAATAAATAACCTGACTGTGATGGCCATTGTTGCCACCAAATGGCAGCCCAGGTCAGTTGAGGTGTCAACCAGCATACCCCCTCACTCTGGAGCCACAGTACAAAACTCCACTACTCCATAGTGAAGAAGGGAACAGGGCAGATTTTCCTGATAGGCCTAGAGCCCTACCAGAAAGGGCATCGCTACATTCAACCATTGATTTTTGGGAGGGACCTAGCTAGCTCTCTGTGGCTTCTTAATCTATTCACAGTGATGCCACTATAAAAAAGGCCAGAGGATCTCCAATGGGCTGACCCCGGGAAGAAGAAGAACAGTAGAGAAGGGTTATCTTGAGATGGTTTCGGGGCTTTAGTGTCCCCGCGGCCCGGTCCTCAACCAGGCCTCCACCCCAGGAAGCAGCCCGTGACAGCTGACTAACACCCAGGTACCTATTTTACTGCTAGGTAACAGGGGCATAGGGTGAAAGAAACTCTGCCCATTGTTTCTCGCCGGCGCCCGGGATCAAACCCGGGACCACAGGATCACAAGTCCAGAGCCGACCGGCTCCCCTCTAGGGCATAGTACAGTGCCTACTGTACATACTGGGGGCATAGGGTCTGGGGCATAGAACAGTGGCCATGATAAATTCTGGTAAAAATAACCACTCCCAGAACTAACTTTCTCTATTCATTTCACTACCAAAAATGAACATCAATGGTATACCATGCTTTACTGTATAATTTTTTTTTATTTTTTTTACCCCGAGGAAACAAAGTTCATATTATATAACATCAAATGTGTTTATATTTTCTTTTCCACGATAGCACTGGGTATTACTAATAATTATAAAACTGTAATTATGAAATAGGTTAAGGAAATTACCTGAAACTAATACACTGGAGGCCAAGATAAGTAATCTCAGGGGTTTTAATGACAGCTTTCTCTTTATTGCTATGTCCCGTGGCATCCATTAGCATGTATCCTCCAGGAGGAAGCTCAAAGTCATCTTCTTCATGTTGGTAAAACCAATCAAAATCGTCCGATGTAACCTGGATCATTGAACACATATCTTCTTCGAAGTCACAGTTGAAAATGTCACTAGCTATATAATGAAAACAAATGTTAATATTACATTAGTGTTATAATCCAACATAACACGTTAAAATAAATACATATATATCTCAGATAAAATTGATATGAAATATACAATAATATATAATATGAAAGAGAAGACTCACGTGGGTTAGGTGTTGTAGAAGGTAACGGTGTTGGTGTAGCCGCTGAGGGTAGAGTGACACAGTCACCAGTAGAAGTAAACAGGTCATCCAGGGCAATCCAGCCAGAGGAGTAGGACCCAGTTACCCCTTCAATAACAATTTCAAATTCTCCCCTGGTAGAGCCAGGAATGCCAACCTGGAAGAGTTGTTTGTAATATAAATATAATTATATTATATATACTGTATCAGGATATAAATAATGATTACTTAAATTTTACAATAAATAATATTAGACTGCGATATGAGAAGTTAATAGAAATAGTAATATTTATATTTATTTATTTATTTATATACAAGAAGGTACATATCGTTTATGAGAGTACAGAGGCTGGAAGTTTGACAATCTTGTATCTATCTTTTTAGTATATCTTTTTAGCATTCTTGTATCTTGATATCTATCTCTACATTTAATATAGCAAAACATCTAATAACTTAGTGCAGTATCTATACAACACTGTACCAACTTGCAATACTTAATCAGATTTTCAAACCTCATTACAATTTAAGACTAGTGTAATAATTAATAATAATCCTGCAAAACTATCAGTTTCAAATAATATAAACATAAGAGCTTTGTTGATTTTATCATATTCATTTTATTCCATAGGAAACAAAAGGAAGTTCTACAAAGTTATTTGCTTTGATTTATTCCAGGTAGGTCTACATGAGAGAAGAGTTTAAAGAAAGCCTAAATCATTATGTAACTTGTTGTGTCTTATCTACCTGTCCATAGAGCCAGTCAGGGCCTTGTTGCCCTGTAAGAGACCATATTATATTCTTGCCATCATCACTTCGTGATGAAATCTTCAGGCGAGCTTCATCATCTCCACTCATAGAATAGAAAAAACTGAAGCAAAATCCATACACATCATTTGGTATGTGGGAACTGACCAAGGCAGTAGCTGTGTTAGCGTGCTCACCAGAATCTTCCACCATTACATAACCACCTATTTGAGCAGAAAGAAATTATGTTAAAAGTTACGGGAAGTGAAAAGAAAGCACAAATTTTATATTACAGAATAACCTGCTTTACAATCTATTGAATGAAATGAAATACAATACCCAATTTTTAGGCAGAAGTCCAGGTAAACTCTGAGCTACAAAAGGCCATCATCTATAAAAACTCAGCTACTGTAAAATAATTATTTAATTGGCTTCTAACAAGAGAAAGGGAAGGAAGGACTGAAGCAGACAAGCAGAGTGGGCAGAGATATCTGTCAATCAGATATGTGATAAATGCATCATGTTTGTTCACTGCAGTGCAGTGCAAATCTATTAAAACCAATCAGTTTGTGCCAGATCCCAGCTAATTATATGAAAAATAATTGCAGAAAAAGATCTTTAAGTAATTGCACTATTTTATGGCCATAATTATTATGTTTTTATAATTTCAAACACCTAAATATATTTCTTTACAACAAATCCACAAGGGCCGTGATGAGGGTTTGAACTTACACACAGGATGATCCCAGACGCTGCCTTAGTCGACTGCACCACAACATGGTCAAATTGTTGGAATTGTGTAAAACTCTGGTTTGTGTCTCGGAGAGGCTGCAGGATCCAAGTGAGGTCAGTAGAACTCCCGATTGCAATTCTTTTGACCATGTCGTGGCATAGCCGACTAAGGCAGCGTCTGGGATCATCCCGGGCATAAGTTCAAACCCTCATCACGGCCCTTGTGAATTTGTTCATTTGATATATCATGCTATTGTGATTTCTGTGTGTATTTCTCTACACATTTTGATACATAAGTAACCTGGAAATTAGTAAATTTAAATATTTTTCTGATTTTTTAAGTTTTTTTGGCATCACATTCCCAATGTGTCTGCCATTGTACTAAGAGTTCCAGAGTGCATCCTCTCATATCCAATCCATCTGGAAACCTGTAACAGCAGGGGGTACATTCAAACAGAGTCCCATTTTAGAGCACTCCTGAATGTTACCGGTGAAAAAACATCACTGCTTATGAATTGTGGTTTTATTTTGCAGTCTGCAATAAAGTACAGCAGCAATACACGATAAAAGCAACACTAAAAGCAGATCAAATGCAAACATGCAAAAATAACCACACAGTGACTATGCCTTTCACCTTACTCCTGTATTATTTTTCCATAATGCTATGATGCCCTAAATATGTTGTAGCAAATATTATGACACTGTTATAAATTAATTATCTCACTTTTATTGGCATGGAAGCAAACTATGTTTTAGAATGCCACATTGTCTCGCAGTCAACTCTACTCTTATGCCTCATATAATTCCTGTTGTCAGGGACAGGAAGACTGTGTATATATATACTTAAGTCTTGCATTGAGGTCCTACCTAGGTTGAACTACTAATAACCTTTCCCCAGGATGCAACCCACAACAGTTGCCTAACTCCCAGGCACCTATATTTACTGCTCGGTGAAGAGAGGCATTAGGTGAAAGGAAACATTTCTGCCTGGGAATCAAACCCAGGATCCCTGATTGTGAGTCGAGGAGGATGCCAACTGTGCATACTATATAATATTTATTGCTAAATAGTATTTAAAAATCAAGCACTGAATGAAGTGAAACAGCCTTTTCTGGTGGAGGCCTCAGTTGCTCACTGTGATAAGTACTTGGGGAGTTGCTGAGCCACTAGAAATATTAATAAACTGATCAGAAATAAATAAATTAAAGATTGTTGGTGAGAGTATACTACAAAACAGCAAAGCCTAGCAGCTAGAATAGCTAGAACTGACCTGAAGAGGTATTGGTGGTGTGGTCAACTTTTGGACCATTACTATGGCTCTCTCGTCCATCAGTTAGCTGCCATACAACATCCTCAGACATCTCCACATGCCACATGCACATGTGAGCATCTTCAAAAGTGCAAGATCCTGGCTGTGGAGTAATTTTACCATATAAAACCCTGTATGTGTAGCACCTTCAAATACATATAGTTAGCTAGAGTAAACCAGGTTACTGTGCCTAACACAATATCCATATCATATATAAATGGGTCATTATGAGATAAAGTTTTGTAATTAAATATCTGCTTTATAAGTGGCCCCACCTGTGGACAGGCAGTGGTAGTAAAGGAGTAGTCATCTATTGCTATCACAGACTCGCCAGCATCTGCTGAAGCTGCGCCCACTTCACCACTTACAACAAATCCAACAGTGGCAAGATGTGCATTATTTTTGTAAGTCTGCTGTATAAGTGTCCAGTTCATAGTACCTTCTTTATCATTCAACTCCACAATTGGTGTAATGATTCCTGAAAATTCCACCTAAAAATGAAAATAAAGACATTATGAAATATGCAATGCATACCATGGGGATATATACATGCAAACTATGATATATGTGCAGATAAATGGCTATGGCTAAGCATGTCAATGCTCATATTTTTATACTTTTCTGTGGGGAGCCCTGTCGGCTCCCTGAAGCTATCCGAATTGGTATGTGCTATATTAGTTTGAGATCATCAGTCACAGGAGTTCTTATTCCTACCGGGGACCACGAGCCAGAACCTGGCCCCCTCAGAAAGGGGCAGGGAGCAATGGCCTCTCTGGGGAGGGGGGGGGGGGGCATGATTTAATTTAAAAGTACATTTACATTTACATTTAAACTTTACATTTTAAAGTATGTCACAATTGCTATCGACTGGGAAAGGATCCAGAAAGATAGGCAAATCAAAACAGTCCACTGTCTGGGTTAACTTGTGCAATCTACATCTGAGAAGATCAAAATAACTCTCCTAGCAAGAAACCCAACAGCAATACTTCATGCAACAAGCACTCCTACTTGTTAGCATTACCCACCTACCCCCACCATTAGGGAGGAAGGGGGAGCCAGTAGCCACCACTCCAGTGCTTGAACTGATGTGCTGGTGGTCAAATCACTCACCTCTGACCTCAAGATCCTGTTCCAGAAATTTGCCCTATGTGGCTGTTCCAGCAGTGTATGATGTGGTTGTCAGGTGTCTTAGAGTACAGGAGCACAGCATGCGCCTAGGGTGATTTTCCCTAGGTGCTCTGTGAGTACTACCTTTGCGTGTCAGGGCAGTACTGTCCCTGGGGCGTACCTTCCCTAGTAGGGTGACCTTCCCTGGGGCAGTACCTTCCCTATAAGGTGACCTTCCCTGGGGTGATCTGGAATCACTCCTCGTTTGAGGACTTCATCGCTTGATGTTATCTTCGCCCTTGGGGTATGTCGGGGGTCTAAGGCTTTCTGTTTTGCCCCGGGTAGGAGTGTGTTACTGGCTGGGTGGGGGTGCACTGTGGCTGGCGTAGCTAGCTTTACTTCAACGCAGTAGCCAATGTTTCTCACTGATTGCCAGTTTGTTTGTTGTGTATCTTCGGGGGGTTTTGTTTTCATTATATTTTCATTCTCGCCTTGTTTAGACAGAGGAGGTCTGCTTAGCTTCTTATTAGGCAAGCCTAGGATGTGTTGGTAGTCGTCCTCTGTTGCCCTCGAGGTTTCATAACTGTTACTGGTGGTTAGTTTGCCTGCTACCTGACAGGGTTCTACCAGCTTAGCTAGCCTCAGTGCCTGGGATTCCCGTAGGGCTAATTCATCCTACAGGCCCTGGAAAACACCTGTGGGCTCAGTCGTACATTGGTTACTTCTTCCAAACCTGCTCTCGCCTTGTGAGAATTCAAAGGTTGTTCATTGCCCCTGCTTCAGGGAAACAATCATCCCTACTATCTCCATTACACTGCCTGTTGGGCTGGGAATACCACCCACCCAAAGTCTTGCACCTTGATCAGGGATAATTTTTTTTGCAAAGTCAGTTTAAGGAGTATTACTTAAAGTCTTAAAAGTTTACATATTGTGCAATACATAGCATATAGGCATTGTTTTCAGATATTATTATTAATTATTATAGACTGGGAGTAAATGTATGATGAGAAGGTGACAAAAAAAAGCACAAAGTTTGTTTAAAAAGGAGATGGTTAAATAAGATGCATTAGTGTTAGAAAGGATATCATCACATGCACGTGATGATGAACACAAAAAAGAACAGCAATGAATATATTATGAAAGCATATTCTTAACATGAGAATACTTTCCTACCTGTGAAAGTGAGAATTTAAATAAAGATGATGATGATTCTCTATGACATACTTCAGAAATCCCCTTTAACTTGAGAGTAAAGAAATGCATTCCTATCATAAAAATAATTACTGAATTGACAAAATAATTAAATATAATTGAAAAGCATAACAACTCACCAAAATGCTGATGTTGCCAATGCGGACCCCACCGAAGCGAATGTAGTAGAGCTGAAAGCAATAATCACCTGCTGGCATATTCTGGAATGGTGGTAACTGCAACATAGCCTTTTTTTGTGTTCCTGATCCCTGCATGATTGAGGTTAATTCCAGGTAGTGGCCATTGGGTGCATTATATGAATGATCACTTCCTGCAGCTGAAAGATAATACAGTACATGTCACGTAAATTCAGATAAATATTGGCTGAAAATTCGCATACTTTGGAGGTTAATATTTCACATATGTAATACATTAAAGGTTACTGCATACAATATTTATTATTGTATTATAAAATTCTGAACTGCATACATTGAATGCAGAAATAAAAAATATGTTAAACTTATAATACATACTTTGTACTCAGTATCTTACACATGATTCCGGTGTGTTCCTAACCATATCTTCCCTTTAAGTCCTCAGAGTAAAGAACTTGGTAAAGCAACCAATGAGTTACTTATAACACAAGAAACATTATAAATATAGTATTGTGACTGGCAAATCTGGCAACTCTTTGAATAAAAGCCATTCATAAGCTAAACAAAAATTATGACAATCCACTGCATCTCACAAATATCTATAATTGTCTTGGCACAGTATTGTGATTGGCAAATATGGCAACTCTTTGAATAAAAGCCATTCATAAGCTAAAAAAAAATTATGGCAATCCACTGCGTCTCACAAATATCTACTGTATAATTGTCGTGGTACAGTTGCGTTCGTTCTCAACTCACAACTGGAAATTCAGGCCACACAGAAATCAAGGCGTGTCTGGGATCCTCTCGGACGTAGGTTCGAACCCTCGTCACGGCCCTTGTGGATTTGTTCAATGGAAATTCAGGGTTCCATTTCCAGTTGGGACAGAAATGGTTGGGCATATTTCCTTTCACCTAATACCTTTGTTTACCTAGCACTAAATAGGCACCTGGGAGCTAAGCAACTGTTGTCAGCTTGCATCCTGGGAAATGTCAAAAATTCAATCTTGGAGGACCTTGATACAAGCCAACAAAATGAATTATATGTGATAATGATGAAAGGAACAGACTGTAGTTTTAGAAACAGTACAGATATAGTATTTAATATTTACAATAACAGCAAACACAAAATTAGCTTATTTTGGAGGAGTTAAATGTAAATTCTATTTGTTTCATGATATTAATTAAATATTTCTTAGTTTCCCTTTTACGTCCTAACTTCCTAAATGTCAACTTTAATGTCAACCTATGTTCTGCTCTTATTGAACATAAATTACTAAACCTGTACTGCTGCTGTTATCTGCTGTGTAAAAATTTAAAAACTGAATAAAAAATAGTATTCTTTTTTTTTCTGTTAAATTACTATCTGTTGTTCTGCTAAAATTGTCGCTGTTCCATTCATCGTGTAATAATTGTCATTTAACTTTCTCTTTCTCTAATTCAATTCATTATTATTTTTTATCTCATTTAGTTTTACGTCTTTTAAGTATTTTCACACATTATGCCCGAAACACTATATGTGGCTTTAGGCAATATACTGCTGTTTTTATGCTTTCCAATGTAATGACTGGCTATTAATTTTAATTAGTTTCATTTTACTGCTATTTTTATTTTATTGTCATTGTTTATAAGTATCTCAAGGTGCGTATGAGAGAGCATGTTTATTTTAGTGTAATGTAAAGGAACTTTCCCGCACTTTCGGGTAGCTAAGCTTTGCTCCTCTTGAGCCCCTCATGTCCACTCCACTCCATTTCCCAGGCCTGGTTCTTGAGGAGTGAGAGTTTGTGGTGCCAACCTCATTGTTGTGAGAGGTTTACCTCAGTTTTCTCTCTTGGCACTGTCTCCTGATAATTCCCTCTCTCCTCACCATGGAGATCTGTGTAATCATTTCTATGTGCATATGTTGTATATGACCTCTCATGTGTCTAAATAATGTACATGTAATGCATGCAGTTAAATGGCTTCTTTAAATCTTTCAATTCAAAATAGTTTCTTTTACTTTTAAAGTGCTCCTTAACTATACATCTTTATAAATAAAAATGGAAATGTTAGTTTGTTCAAAATCGCTAATCTCCGAAAGTTCTTCACCAATTGCTTTGAAATTTTCACACAACATTCCATTTGCATCCGAGCGGGTTTTTATATACATAATATATAGATGTCAAGTCTGTGACAGGAAAAAACATGCTTCCTTTGAAAAACTGTTTTTCATGTGAGGGAAATCTTCGAAACCTCTTTACCGATTGCTTTGAAATTTTGACACAACGTTGCATTCGAATAGGCGAGTGTTTCTATATACCTACTATATATATACCTCACCTGCGACAGAAAAAAACATGCTTTTTTTTTAAAACAGCGCCATCTGTTGGACATAAGATCAACACACATTGTAATCTCCGAAAGTTCTTCACCGATAGCTTTGAAATTTTGACACAACGTTCCATTCGAATACGCGCGTGTTTTTATATATCTACTATATAGATGCCACATCTGTGACAGGTAAAAACATGCTATTCTTGAAGAACAGCGCCATCTGTTGCATGTAAGAGCAACACATGCTATACTACATATGTTACAAAATACATTTCAATGTTTCCAATTGCATTGATAAATTGAATTTTCATAGATTTCAATTTATTTTCATTTTGATTTAATTTTTTGTGACATTGTGTTGGAATTCAGCTTTGTTGTTTACCATACCGTTCATTTTGTTTGGGTAAGTATAGATGCCACACCTGTGACAGGTAAAATCATGTTCTTTTTTAAAAAACGGCATCATCTGTTGCATGTAAGAGCAACACACGCTATACTAAATATGTTACGATTCCATTTCAATGTTTCCAATTGCATTGATAAATTGAATTTTCATAGACTTCAATTTATTTTCATTTTGATTTAATTATTTTGTGTGACATTGCCTTGGAATTGAGCTGTGTTGTTTACCATACCGTTCATTTTGTGAGTATAATTTATTTTTCATTTTTCATTGTTTTTCTTTTTTTTAACTGTTCTTATTTTTCAGTGATAGGATCATCAGATCATTTGATGTTCCCAATTTTCTGACGGGAACATCACATCATTTGGGAATGCATCCAACGAGGAAGTGGGTAATGGTGGGGAGGAGGAAGGGATGGGAGTGGGGGATGGTGGGGAGGACGAGGGGACAGGGGAGAGGATAATGGTGGGGAGGACGAGGGGACAGGGGAGGGGGTAATAGTGGGGAAGACGAGGGGACGGTGGAATGAGGAATGCTTGGGAGGACGAGGGGACGGTGGAATGAGGAATGCTTGGGAGGACGAGGGAACGGTGGAGTGGTGGATGGTGGGGAGGGGAAGTGGTGGGGACATGAGGGGATAGGGGAGTGGGAAATGGATGAGAGGATAAGAGAACAAGAGAGGGGTGAATCGTGGGGAGGACGAGGGATGAGGGGACAGGGGAATGGAGAATGGTGGGGAGGACAAGGGAACAGGGGAGTTGGGGATGGTGGGGAGAATGAGGGGATGGGGGAGGGGAGAGAAGATAGAGAGGATAAGGGGACGGGGGAGTGGGAGATGGTGGGGAGGACAAAGGGTCAGTGGAGTGGGGAATGGTTAGGAGGACGAGGGGATATTGGAGTGGGGAATATTGGGGAGGACCAAGGAACGGGGGAGGGGGGAATTGTGGGGAGGATGAGGGGACGGGGGAGTGGGGAATGGTTGGGAGGACGAGGGGACAGGGAAGTGAGGAATGGTTGGGAGGATGACGGGACGGGGAAGGGTGGGAATGGTGGGGACGACTGGGAGACAGGGGAAGGTTGTCGTGGCTCAGCAATGCACATGCGTTGCTCAGCCGCAGCAACGCGTGGCCGGGTACAGCTAGTTACATAACTGTAAGGAACCCCCTCCATCTTTACACTGAACTAAAAAAAACTTATGCTGTATTATATTAAATTTAACTGTTTATTTACTTACCTCCTTGAGAGCCATTAACCCAGTCCCAATTAGCATTATCTTCCTCAATCACCTGTCCCCAGTCACATAAGTCAGCCTCTTCAAAATCACACTGGCGCTCAGTCCTGGTGCCAACCTGTAAACATTAATCAATGAGGATTTTATAAAGCTTTATCTTAATCTTTATGATTACTGATAATTATAAGTTTGTCAAAAAGGTCTAGAAGCCAGTCACTTATAATAGAAGACTAATTTGGAAAACTTGTGTCCACAATTCTGCACTTTGAAATATTTAGATCTAAAATGCACATGAGACACACAACTGAAATGCAGAATAAACTCAATTATCGAAGCTGCCTCCTAAACGTTTCATCATCTTTTCAAGAAATCAGCTTCAGGGCTGCTTTAGAATTAATTTTTTATGGGAAAACCCAAATTAATCAAAATATACTTACTGCATTGATTCATTAACAAATTATCTGGTACAGCTTGGTGTATGTTTGCATAGTGCTCTAATAATTATAAGAGTTAGAGGGGGTTTTCCTAACCATATTAATCACATTCAAAATAGAGGGACCAATGAGATCACTTTATCAACTTGAGCAGGTTAGGTGTACAGTATATAAGAAATGTTAAAGGGCTAATTATACATTTATAGCAATATTTTACTGATACAGAGTCCATTTTTGTATTTCTTTTAATAGGAAAGTTATTTATTAAATTTTGTATAATATAATAAACTCAAATTTTTCTGGACCTCTTATGAATTTTGACAGGTCTTTGCCTTCTATACCCATGATGGTGAAAAATGTGAGTCATAATAATTGTGAAAATCCACATTAATATTCCAATAAATGTCCAGTTTACTAACATCTACATTTTCACAGGTGACATTGTAGTAATATGTGTCATCAAGAGAGACGTAAGAGTCTTCATGATCTTCCCCAAGAACAGCTTCCAGGATTAGTTCCAAGCTTTGGTTTTTAGTATTGATGTCCACCTTAGCTGGCACCCACTTGTTACCTTGACTGCCTTTCCTACTCCAGTTGTTGACTGCATTCACTTTCATCTGTTGGAGAAGACAATGGATATTGAAGAAAAGTTATCTTTACCACTTTACTAAGTGCAATTAACTTTAGCTCTACATTAACCCCTGAATGACACACCTGTTTTATATGACAACCCTTTGTTAAGCAAGAAAACTAAATATGATAAAAAAAATTATTTCTAATACTGTATTGTTAAAATGCATTCCCTGATCAAGGGGAAAACATTTAAAAATCTTTTTACCTATTTTGACTAAGATGGAGTAATGTCATCAGAGATTCACAAACATTTGTGAATCAGATGCCCTGAGGAGGCCGCATGGTGCCTCACGGCGCAAATATATTTATAGTGATTTATTTCAGTGTCATTGATTTGTTTTTTACTTTTTTTTTTTGTTTTTATATTATACAGTAGTGTGTACAGTAGTTTCAAAAATTTCTACAATAAAACATGTAGAACATCGATTCATCGATCCATCATTGCCATCGTAGTACTGAGGCCTTTATACTCGGGAGGAAATGCCCACGATTTTTTCCAATATGGTGTCTGTTAACTGGTGTCCTGAGGAAGCAGGTGTGAGCCCTGTATACCTATGTGGGAGCTTTAAGTCTTATGTTAGACTTAAAATTTTAATAAAATAAAACCACTTAGAATGTACGGTAGAGTGACAATCTCGCTTCTTGCAGGTTGGCATTCAATCCCTGACCATCCAAGTGGTTGGGCACCATTCTTTTCCTCCTTCCCATTTCAGATCCTTGTCTTCATATCCCTTCCAAGTGCTATATATTCATAATGGCTTAGTGCTTTCTCTTGATAACTGCTTTACCTTACCTGGAGTGAACGATACAGCAGAAAATGCAGAATAGAGCCAGTGAAGAGTAGAGGTGCCACATGCATAATCAGAGAATACTGTATGAGCATCAGAGTGTCATGGTTGTTCATAATCATCCCAGCAAATATAAGAAATTTTGTCAGAACAAAAGTAAAGTTTTTCAAAAACAAAAAAAAAAATTAGACAGTTCCCTGCAAGAAATGCTGGACCAACAGGTTTGTAGTGGATATATGGCCTACAGGCCACTCCAAGCAACAGTCTGTTGGAATAATCTCTCACAAGTTAAGCTTGTGAGAGACTGGTATCAGATATCAATTCCCCAGGCCAGGCTTGGCTTGGTGAGTTGAACTACCAGAACCTACCCCCCCCCCAGGTAAAATCCAGGTATTCAACTACATCTTCTCATGCAGGTTCTCCATATTTCTCATCAATCTTACAGTTACTTGGTCTAGAATAAAAGAAGCTTAATTACTCACTGTGAGTGTGACAGTGTCTCCCCATAGGAAGTACCAGAAGACAAAGCACTTAATCTGAGTACTTTCTATGCTAGGGCTCGCCAGGACAGACACAACTTCAACCAATGCATCAGCATTCCGGAAAGTAGTGGAATAGTGTCCAGAGCCTGTGGTATGATCTCCCACTGGACCTATGCCTTCTATATTCAGAGCACCCTGCCAAGGAAAAATATCTATTTTAAACAATTATTATGTAGTTATTTAATAAAAAGTGTCATAGGCAGAATCAGAGAACACTGTATACACATCAGAGGTCCACAGTTGTTCAGCATATTCCCAACAAGTCAGAAATATTGCCAGAACAAACATGGACATCTTCAAGAGAAAACTGGATAGTTTTCTTCAAGAAGTGCTGGACCAACCGGGCTGTGGTGGATATGTGGGCCTGCGGGCCGCTCCAAGCAACAGCCTGTTGGACATAGCTCTCTCAAGTCAAGCCTGGCCTTGAGCCGGGTTGGAAAGTAGAATTCCCAGAGCCTTATCCAGGTAGAATTTTTTTAGTCTTTGATATTATGTTTGATTGTGCAACTTACAAGGATTCAGTATAATTTCAAATGTAAAACAAATTGTTTATGATAAAGTTTTGGTGAAAAATTAAAGGAATGAAAAGATCTTTATAAATACAGAAAATTATGAAACAAATTACCACAACAAATTATCATTATTCCAGAATAACAAGACACACTCTAGGCTGTAAACTAGCAGTTTATAGTTTTTTTTTTTTTTTTTTTTTTTTGAGATATATACAAGAGTTGTTACATTCTTGTACTATACCAAAGCCTGAAGATAGAAGGAATTGAGGTGATATGATCACTATGTACAAAACAATAATAAGACTAGAGAAAATTGATAAAAAGGAATTCCTGAAACCTGCAACTTCAAGAACACGAGGTAACAGATTCAAGCTAAGGAAACAAAGGGGCAAACAAAATATTTGAATGTTTCTTTAATACAGTGGTAGATGGTTGGAACACGCTAAGTGAGAAAGTGGTAGATGCTAAAACCATCAGTAGCTTCAAAGTATCATATGACAAAGAGTACTGTGAAGATGAGATACAACGAGCGTAGCTCTTATCCTGTAACTAGACTTAGATAATTACTCATAACTATTTTCATATGAGGTAGCTTAATAAGTAAGATATGAATATTTAATTTTATATTTTAAAGAAGGGAGATAGATCACTGGTATCAATCGGTCAATTATTTTAACATCTAATGAGGGAAAATGATTTAAGATGGTAATAGCAAATAATATTCATACTCATATTGAAAAGAACAGATTAATGCGAGAGCATGTTTGACAATTTTATTCTCATTTATTTCAAATACAGTACTGTATATTTGAAGCAGTACTTGCCTTGCAATCAATTTCAATCTTTCTCAGACATTGACTACTGACAGTGTAGTACATAATTCATCCTAATAGAAACGTGTGTAATTTTGTATTGAACGTGACCTTAAAAAGTACAGTGCTGTATATGACGTACTACAAACTTAGATCTAACCTTTACGATGGTCCACTTGAAATCTTGGTCAGAAAGATCCTGCCAGTCACAAAATGCATTAGTTGAGTCTTCAAAATCACAGAAGAAACTGTATCCAGGAGATGGTGTTGGGACAGGAGTAGTTGTCATGGGTGCTGGTGTGCCTACTTCTGCTTCAGGAGGTTCAAAGATACAAGTCTCCACATTCTTCAGTTCAATGCCATCTATAGCAATGGTGCCATTTCCAATATTACCTATTATCCCTTCTACTGTGATCTGAGATAAACAAAAAAATTAACAATTAAAACAGTTTAATTAAAACAATTATTATAATTGTGTTCATTGCTGTCTTCTTTTATGTGCTAGCCATATGCTGTACTGTGACTACCAATTTTTGTCAACTACCATCCAAGCTGTCATTGCAATCAATCTTATATTGTTTCTGCTGTATTGTGCCTACCAATTTGTTGTCAACTACCATTTTAAGCTGTCATTGCAATCAATCATAGCTACCTATGTGCTTTAATATACTGTACCTATAATTTTCTCTCATCTTCTTTTTTTTTCATTCCATGTAATCTGTTATCATTTTTTTGTCTATAAATTTTGCAAGTATTTACCTGTACCTCCTTAAAATTTTCTTAGATTAAGGGCCTGCCCGAAACGCTGCGCGTGCTAGTGGCTTTACAAGACTGTAATTACCATATTTGTATCCTCACATTCCTTATGTACATTCTTGTATATGCATAAATAAATAAATAAATAAATAAATAAATAAACAGTTATTATTAACATAAATATAAGTGTGCTGCATTTTTGTATTGTATTTGGCCAATGCCTATACAATATCGTTACTGCATTTAACAACTTTCACATTTAATACAAGCAGATTTACAAGGGTGTACTTGCCTAATTGTGTTTACAGGGTCGAGCTTCAGTTCTTTGGTCCAGCCACTCAACTTTAAATCAACTGGTAAACAGTTCCTCCACCTATTAAGCTACAGTATATCATATCTACATATGAAACTGTGTATGAAGTCTGCCTCCCCACCTCACTTTTTAGAAATTAAATTTGTTCTCTAATTTGAAGTTGAACAAATTCTTTCTAATGTATCTGTACCACCCCTGTTAAATACTTTGTCCTTGTCTGCCCTATGAATTCTCGAGAATATTGTATATGGTAATCATCTCTACCCTAAATCTTCTGTCTTCTAGCTATGTGAGGATTAATTCCTGTAGCCTTCACTCATACCTCTTAGTAGCCTTCTAAGCCTTAGCCTTCTGACACTTGTCTCATAGCATGCCTCTGATCTTTCTCGAACTTTGGTTTGTGTTTGACTGGATTAAAAAACCAGATGTCAGGAAGAGCATTGATAAACAGTTAGGCAGGACACTAGTCAGCACTAAAACTGCATAAATCTATTCAAACATCCTTGAAGGTCCATATAAGGTCGAAGAGAGCATTATAGAGAAAAGCTTAATCCAGCCCAGAATGACTGTCAGAGATATAGCAATAGACTCAAAACCTACCGAATCTACACTTGGTATCACAAATGACCACTACGTTGCACTTCTCAACAGCTCAATTAACTGCCTAGCCAATATTAGCTACCATCATTAGTTATAGCTGGATTGGCTGTCTCCAGAATTTCCAAGCACCTGACAATTATCCTGGAGGACTTCATATTATATTTGAAGTCCTCCAGGTGTAATTCTGGAGGACTTTTTTCTGGCCATCAGTGCCAGAAAAAGTTTGCCTGACTGTTTAATGATTGTATGATAGTTGCTAGATCATACACCTTGTGGAGCAGCAAAGTACAAGCCCAGAAAAAATATTATCATTGGTGTATGGATGCAGTGATCCACAAAAATACTGAAAACTGCCACCCATTCCCTGCAATGAAGGGTGGTGTACAGTATTGGGAAGGTAACCCATCTTCCGTGATTCAGCCCCTCCAAAGACAAAATAACTTATATGAATTGACTTATTGTACTGTCTTCATTTATTTGATGACTGATTGATGACTCCTGATAACTACTGACAATGGTGATTATTGATGATGATTATTATTAATCAATAAGATTATTGATGATGAGGAGTCATCACTAAAATCAGAGAGAAGTAAATGAAAATAATATACAGTAATCAATGAAGTACACTGTACTATACTAGAATATGTAGAAATTCCTAATGTAACTATTCTTGAAAGGATTACAAAGTTGACAGTTGTTATAAGCTTACCATATTAAATGCACCAGCAGGAGGGACAGATAATGCTGCATATTTCCATTCTGAGCCCTCGGTCTGTGGGCCTGCAAGCTCCCATAATGTCACCTTAGTAAAGTCAGGGCCACTATTATCAACCTTTAAGCGTCCTACATTTGATCCCCACATATTATACCTGAAAGAGAGAAGAAGGTTTGGCAATGCAATACTGTATACCTTGAGATACAGTTCAGCAAAATGTGTTATAATTGAGACACATGTTGTGTTCGTATCTATGTGATTTTAATTACCAGTATATATGACAATTGATAACAATAGCCTATGATGTGAAGCAAAGACAAAATATAATGCCATTAAAATAATATGACCCTTCCCATCAGACTTGGTGGCCTTGGTGTCTGCATGGCCTCCCAGATTACTCTACCAGTCTTCCTTTCCTCCTCCCATGCATCCAATGACCTTGCAAAAGAAATCCTACTATAACCACTAGGGAGAGGATTCATAAACAGTCTTCAGTAGGGATACACAATCCTACTTTCATTAAATGTTCAAATCAGTGGGATGCCCTTGCAGTCCCAGCACCCGAACCAGACAGTACAAAATATCCAGTTTTCTATGTAATTTTTAATTAATACAACATAAAGGTTCACAACACTTTATAACAGTAACAACCAAATAATTTATTCTCACTGATAGAAAGTGTATTATTCTCAGAATCTACACTAGACATGTTTGATTAAGTGTAACAGTTAACTGAACTCTTAAAATTAAACATATAAGCCAAAACAAGGCCACTGTGTATGAAGGATGAAATGGGTTGGTGAGACTACGACTGCTTCTAAGACATATACCAGTACAGTATTCAAATGTGAAATGTGGTCTGTAACAGTTTACAAACTACTACACCAATAGCATACAACACACTTAAAATCATGAATGTGAAAGAACGCTTTGTGCAAATTTATCCATCTTATTGAAAGGGAAGTGAAAAAGACTTATTAAGCACAGATAGAGATGAAAGTAATATCAGAAAATCAACAGGCAGTGTAATACAAGTTTTAGCGAGAAAGGCTGCACCCTGCAGTGTAAATAATAATAAATGATTCATAGCAGACAATGAAGTCCATGAAGTACAAGTAAATTCTAAGATTTACTGTATGCCTGAATAAAGTTAATATTTATGCTTACAGATAAAGTCTGAAGATAATAGGTCAGAAAGAGAAAGTCCCTAAAAATGCATGAAAAAAGTTTAAACTATAACAAATTTATTTGAGTATCTAATGAAATATCAGTGGACATATAAGTTAATTAAAAATTGTGCACTCTTAGTGTTCAAATTGAACAGTTTTATAATTATAAGTTAACATGCCTTAATATATCAATATTTAATAAATTGTTGTTACTAAGCATATTTATAATACTTGTATAAGACTTTCTACAACATAATGCAATACTGGATATTTTTTTTTTTTTGCAGTATAAGGTACTTGGCTCACCAGAAGGAGAAGCAAGCTGCCTCCAGCAGTTCCACTGGCTGTGACTCTAGTACTGCTGATTTATCTGGGGAAGCTGATGTGTCAATCCTAAGTGCCAGAAAATTCCCCGATTCTGTTTGAGGAGAATGAATTATTGTATTAAGCATGAATACTAACGTCTATAATTGCTAATGTGTCCCTGTGAACATCAATTTCATGAACAAGTTATATAATAAATAATTCAGTCATTTAATTATTACTATTATCATTATTCGTAATATTGCTGTAGTCATTTAGCTTTAACAAAGTGATATGTAAAGATACATATGTCAAGAATGATAAGTAAGGTGATTCCTCAAAATAAACCCAGAGCTCAAGCATGACTATACAGTACTTACATTAGCAAAAGATAAAGATCATAATCATCGTAAAAATGGGATAATCATACTCCAGATTGTATTAATATTGTGTAACTTGGTTTCCTAATAATATAAAATACTGAATATTATATATATTCAAGATAAAACAATTATTGTTTTTCAGTGAGCACTAGTAGCAAATACTGACCATTGGTATGATCATGAAGGTCTCCTGCCACATTGACAACTTCCCAATCCAAATCATCACTATAAGACTGAGTCCAAAGACAGAGGCCATCATCGAAGGTGCAAGTGGCAGGGTCAGGACAGAATCCCGGTGTTATCATTACATCATCAATAGCAAGGGATCCCCACGTGTCCTTTCCAGTGAATGCCTCAAACACCACCTGAGAGTTCATAGTATAATAAGTAAAATATAAATCATTATTTTTTATAACAAACAGTAAATGATTGTTTCCTCCAACTTACCAAAGAGTATTTATGAAATCTACTAATGTATATCCCTATACATTTTTAAGACTCGCTTTAAGACTACAGGACTCCCCCTGCCAGGGAATGAAAGAAAATCAATACAACAAAAAATACTAGGCTACTGTTCCCTGGTCCAAAGGAGGCTACTAGTCCAGTACCAAAAGATGCAGGCAGTGTGTGGACAAGCTCCATGTAGCAGGCGAGAAGAATGTGCATGATTGTTGCGTCCTTGGGTCGCTGGTGGAGCATTTAGATCCGGTTAATATTTGGTTAATATTTGCTATTCTGCTGCTTATATTCTCGGGCAACACCTCACCTCATTCATCTCCAAAAGTTGACAGGAATATTAACAATGCATTTGAAGCTAGTATGTTGCAACCCGTTCTCGCAAATTCGTAAAGTCAATATTGACTTATTAAATAAGTGCATAGGTGACATATTAAACATAATAGATACCCTTAAAAAGCTTCATAGAAAACACCGACCTTACCTAACCTTGTTAGTATGTTAAGATAAGCATCTTATAGCTTCGTAATTACAATTGTTACTTAACCTATTATAGGTATAGGTTAAGTAATAATTGTAATTACGAAGCAATAAGATGCTTATCTTAACATACTAACAAAGTTAGATAAGGTCGGTGTTTTCTATGAAGCTTTTTAAGGGTATCTATTATGTTTAGTATATCACCTATGCATATTATTGGGATAATCTACTCGCTACAGAACCCATCTTATAGCTTCGTAATTACAATTGTTACTTAACCTATTATAGGTATAGGTTAAGTAATAATTGTAATTACGAAGCAATAAGATGCTTATCTTAACATACTAACAAAGTTAGATAAGGTCGGTGTTTTCTATGAAGCTTTTTAAGGGTATCTATTATGTTTAGTATATCACCTATGCATATTATTGGGATAATCTACTCGCTACAGAACCCAGGACAAAGCGCTCGCGAAACGCCAGGCGAGTATCTAACTACACCACGGGGACTGCAAATGATGATTTACAATATGATACTGCTGTTTGGAATGCCAAACAACAGTATCATAATCCAAAATCCCGAAATAGAACCAAGATCCGGCGGCTCCCAGGCAGATGTTACAGGACGTCCAGACGTCCACCCGTCGTCAAGGTCGAACCTGGAGTCCTGTTTGTGTCACGTATGACTTACAAGAAATTTTGGGTCATCGGTCGCTCATCAAATTATCAATCAAGCTATCAAAGCTTTCAATGGACTTTAATGTGCCTACTAATCTTTGTCAAAGACACAAGGCAATCATAGAAAACGGGAAGAAAAAGCACACATATAAATGATGTCTCAATTGGAATATAACTTCGCTATAATTATCTGGCAGTTAGACTTATATGGGGAACTAGAGCTCATGGAATGTAAAGCACCATCGATGCTGTAACAAATATGCTTGATTTGATACAGCTCTTGACAAAAATTTGCACCTAAAGGACTATATATTGATCTCGAAACGCCGTTGACCATAGCTCCTGTGCCAGATAAGTTACGGGCTCACCATAGCCCGTGCTACTTGGAACTTGTTCCGAGTAGCTGAATCTCTAACAACAACAACAGGTCATCTCATCAGTCTCTCTCAGGTGCTCAGGGATTACATCTTACGGCCTCAACGCGACGCCTGCCTTCAGATGCTTCGTGTACAGGTTGTAATGTTTAGTGTAGATATTCAGTGACACCCTTATTTTTGTGTTAACGTGAGTGTGTGTATAAGTATTTTTGCTTTAGTGTGTTAGCCAAGTGTTTAAAGTCGGAGGTCTTGTGTGTATTTCATATGTTATTTATCTTGATTATAGAGTAAACTGAGGACAATTTGGGGTGAGGACAACCCACCGTCTTGTATTAAGAAATGTGAGGGGTGAGGACAACCCACCATTTGTATTAAGGGTGAGGACAATTAACCCACCGAAAAGTTGGCGTCAAGGTTGACGAAGGTGGAGACGGAGGCGCCTCGCCACTCCTCCCGGAAGGACTGGTGTTGAGTCCACAGTGGCAGACTTTGCGTCTTGTTCTGTACTGCGTATATCTGTTAACAAAAAATATCTGTAGGCTAAACGAATTTTAAATTTAAACCTTTTTTTAAAGTAAATATACTCATTAAATATATTGAAGAGAGGTATAAGGTCATGGTGAGAGGCCTTACCGTGAGGGTGGCCACGTCCTGGCCCAACATGTAGAACCAGAAGGTGAGGCAGAAGGTCTGGTCCTCGGGGCTGATGGCTGGGGTCACCAGGTGGGCCAGCTTGCCTTTACCCACCGTCGACACGTCCAAGTACATCGTGTGACCTGGGTCAGAGTTGTTTGTGTAAAGTTCCCTCTCACTAGGCTATATAAACACAGACACAGCTATAAGGGTTATCGTATAGATCATGAATATTAGCGACATTCTTAAGGTATCGTCGGAGCCCATAACACCCAATGTATATTCAGCCAGGGTATAGGGTAGTGAGTGGATTAAGGTGTAGGCATCCTCCTCCAGAACTTGCTGGAGGAGGATGCATGGATCTATCTTGAGGTTATCTTGAGATGATTTCGGAGCTTAGCGTCCCCAAGGCCCGGTCCTCGACTAGGCCTCCTTTTTGTTACACCCCCAGGAAGCAGCCCGTAGCAGCTGTCTAACTCCCAGGTACCTATTTACTGCTAGGTAACAGGAGCATCAGGGTGAAAGAAATATTTTGCCCATTTGTCTCCGCCTCCACCGGGGATCGAACCCGGAACCTCAGGACTACGAATCCACTCAGCTGTCAGGCGCTGGAAGTATTTGCAGGGTCAGGACCTGCTGTATCGGAGGAAGGATGTAGGGATGTTAATGTTTGATAGTGTAGATAATTTTGGAGTGCATGCTAGGTTTGGAATGGAGGGGGATAATATGGAAATGGAAACACAGTTTATTGGTCTCTGTCAGCAGTGGATGTTGATTATAGCTGTGTGTCTTACTGATTCTGTCAATTCTGTGTTCCCTATCTGTGTGTAACAGGTGTGTTCCTATACTGTAGGCTATAACTGAGCAAATAAGATGTATGCAAGTGTCTCTATAAGCTATATAATTGTGCAAGCGAGTGTGTGACTATAGGCCAGTAGTTCTCAACCGGCCTATGGAACAATTTCAAAGGGTCCATAGGACTAATACTACGTACTGTTTTCCAACAAAATAAGAAGCATTTATTGGTGGGGTGTTGAACTGAATTTCTCTTGTTATTATTTACGTGCAGTTTTAACTGAGAATAGCAATGCAGGACCTGTGACACGAATGTATGTATTTGTTGCAACAATGGCTACTGTCAGTTTTACTTGCTCGATTTAGTTTGCTGTAGAGGTTCACAGGTGAGAACCTGGCTACATGTGTCCACAGGTGAGAACCTGGCTACAAGTGTCATGTGGCTACAGCGCTATGTCATGGGTTCGTATCCTGGCCGGGGAGGATTTACTGGGCGCAATTCCTTAACTGTAGCCTCTGTTTAACGCAACAGTAAAATGTGTACTTGGATGAAAAAACGATTCTTTGCGGCAGGGGATCGTATTCCAGGGACCTTAGGATTAAGGACCTGCCCGAAACGCTACGCGTACTAGTGGCTGTACAAGAATGTAACAACTCTTGTATATATCTCAAAAAAAAAAAGTGTCCACAGGTAAGAACCTGGCTACAAGTGTCCACAGGTGAGAACCTGGCTACAAGTGTCCACAGGTGAGAACCTGGCTACAAGTGCCCACAGGTGAGAACCTGGCTACAAGTGTCCATAGGTGAGAACCTGGCTACAAGTGTCCACAGGTAAGAACCTGGCTACAAGTGTCCACAGGTGAGAACCTGGCTACAAGTGCCCACAGGTGAGAACCTGGCTACAAGTGTCCACAGGTGAGAACCTGGCTACAAGTGCCCACAGGTGAGAACCTGGCTACAAGTGTCCACAGGTAAGAACCTGGCTACAAGTGTCCACAGGTGAGAACCTGGCTACAAGTGCCCACAGGTGAGAACCTGGCTACAAGTGTCCATAGGTGAGAACCTGGCTACAAGTGTCCACAGGTGAGAACCTGGCTACAAGTGTCCACAGGTGAGAAAGTTGTTGGAAAAGGGAGACTGAGACTAAAGATACCTGGATGGGAACCACTGCTACTACTGGCTCTACAACTGTACACACACACACGCGCGTGTGTCCCTACAGCGGGTAATAATTAAGTATTGCCTGAAATGAGTGTATACGTATATGCACGCACTGTACCGCATGTAATGTGCGCCTCCTGCTGTGGGCTCACCCAAGTGGCTGTCGAGAGTGTGGTCGAGGTTAGGAGAGCTGGAGCCCCACGTCCAGACGGTGGTGTCCCCTGGCAGGGAGTTGCGGAAGCCACACTCCTCCGGGGTCTCGAAGTCACACCACAGCCCGCCACCCTTCACCTCTAAAACATAATAATAATAATAATATTACTAAAAATAGTTGTAAATATTAAAACAGTTAATCATCAAGATGTTGGCGTCTTAGATAATAACTTTCATAGAAATGGTTGGGCGAGTTTCCTGTCACCTAATATACCTGTTCACCTAGCAGCAAATAGGTACCCAGTTATATATATATATTGTGTGTGTGTGTGTGTGTGTGTGTGTGTGTGTGTGTGTGTGTGTGTGTGTGTGTGTGTGTGTGTGTGTGTGTGTGTGTGTGTGTGTGTGTGTGTGTGTGTGCGTGTGTGCGTGCGTGTGTGTGTGTACAGCGTACCTTCGGAGCAAGGCTTGTCGAGCAGCTCCACACTGGTGAAGGCCATGGAGCCCTGCCACTGGCTGGTGACCGTGCCCTTGATGGCTATCCTGAAGGAGCCAGCCTTAGAGAGGTCCATGTTGGTCGACTTCCACTGGTCATTTGAGCCATCGTTGACGTTCATGAGAAAGTCAAGATCTTGCCCAAACTCACTGAAAGTGTCCCGAAAAGTTTATAAAAACGGTTCAGTGGTAAATAATAGCAACATTATTTGTCTTAATAAGTAGCAGCGAAACTGACATGAATAACTTGGTAATTAATATTTTACGAATTATATGAAAAGCCGAGTACTCCATTAATAGCCCGCTAGTACCAACAAAGCCAGAAAATAACATTAAAGGCAAACTGGAAGTATTATCAAGAGCCGTCAATACAGTTTGAAGTTTATATTCTTGTGGCTTGGCTACAACAACTACTACTACTGCTCATAATAATAATAATACACAGAAATTAATCACACTAACGATTAATAATAATTAAATAATAATAATGACTGCAGAATATGATGCGGGACAAGAGGCAGCAGAACTAACTCTTGGATAACGACTGAGAAATGAGCTTCGTATTGGGTGACCATGAACCAGATGAGTGAGAGGCAGCTGCTCGTGCTCTCTGCTATGGTGAAGACCGGACTTCTCATCACTCCCAGGTAGTACTGATTCGACTCTGTCCCCTCCAGCACCAGCTCCATGTCGCCTGCTTCATCTGTGTCAGAGATAGGTAAACACTGAGCGAGGCGCTGGTGCGGCAGGACGCTACTTAACGCAAAACAAGGAATATGTTAATTTAACGTGTGTGTGTGTATAGTATCCTTCAGATGACTTGGTTATAAGAGGATGGTCAACTCACTGTTGTGTTGCCAGTGAATGCCTCGGGCGTCCACGTTCACCCACCCGCACTCGTCCTCGCTGAAGTCGCACGTCACACTCTGCCGGACACACACATGTACACTTAGTCAAGGAACCTACTCACAGCTTCATGTACACATATAGTCAACCACGAATTTAAAGATCTTGTTATTTGTAGTAAGATATCAAAACATCAAACAACTCAAAACTAACGTAATATGAAGTGTGTATCAAAAACAATTTGTCATACATATTTAAGCTACAGAAACTTTATTTTAGATACTCATAATAATATATCTACTCTCTACCTGTTCACCACGCGAGGATGGATAACTGTAGCTGTGTAAGTAAACACTAATGTGAAGATAACAATGTTTACAAGACTAAAATGATTACTTTGGCGTTCGGAAAAGCAACAATACACAGCTCTATACTGACACTTGTGATGAAAACTGAAGATAACATAGCAATAAAGTGTGTAGGCCCATAATAAAGTGCATAGACCTACCCCAGGTGGAGTGAGGGTGGAGGATGAGGGGGCTGCGGTGGCGGCTGTGGGCAGGTGCGGGCACTCCCCTGAGAAGCGAGTGAAGGTGAAGTCGTCCACAGATATTTTGGCATAATCCGAGTTTCGCATCGCGCCTAGTAAGATCTGTGTGCAGATTAGAAAAAAAAATCCATATATGAAATTGCATGGTTGTGACAGCGAAAGTCTGAGTAAGTAGGCAGGCAAAGGGATGGTCATCGTGTTACCAATACAATAACTGACATAAAAACAGGAGTTACGTCCCTTGCAGCCCGTCCTCTTAAGGGGTTCCAACACCAAGAAAACGATCAATGTAAAGTGTCCTCTTCTAACCTACCAGAGGACCCAAAACAGAAAACGGGACAGTACGTCACTTTCGCGAGCCGCTTCCATTTTCAAATACGACTAATTTTGGCCTTGGGTAACTGCATACGCGCGAAATGCGATGTTCTTAGTAGGAGGACAGGCTGCCCCCTGATCCTTGATTCCCTTAGTGCACTTATATTCTTGAACAAAATTTATGTTTAAATAATTTATTTAAAGAGTTGCCGTTATTTATGAGCTTTGGGCTCGGCTATATTACCTGATAGGATGTTGAAATGAAGAGCTTGGTCAGTATTGATGTGAACCTGTCCCTCCATCCACTGACCCTCGGAGGCGGTGTCCAGCCACACCTCACTCTCCTGGCTACCGTCTCCCACCTTTATCCACAGGGCGTCATCCACCGTTCCCTGCACATTACAAAAGGGCATTTAGTGTCAACATTATTATATTTCCATACTGCAATTTTATACTCTATTTTGAAATATATGACGAGGGCTTATTTACATACAAGTCATAAGTAATCACAAGAGAATTCAGTCTTATTTTTGGAACTGTACCTCCCACTGTCAGTGACTCTTCTAAATAAACTTAGTCGATACCTTTATAATATTTTATAGTACAACAATTATATAAATATACATGAGCTATGCAACCATTTTTTCAGTCTTCTTAAATTATAACGTCTCCTATCTAAATGATGTAAATACTATTCTTATTTCTCTGCTCCACATCTCGCTGAACTATTCTGGAGGAAGTACCACGAACAAGGGGCGAACCTGGAGGAAGTACCAGGGGTTCTCGACCCATCTGGAAGTACTGACAATGCGGGATTCTTCTGAATTAAATACCATGTGATATAAATTCAACAGTAGGAAGTAACATAAATGCTGTACTCTCTAGGAGGAAGTACACTGCAGTAGGTTCTGACTCATCTGGAGGAAGTACTCTACAAGCTCGGACTCACCTGGAGGAAGTACTCTACAAGCTCGGACTCACCTGGAGGAAGTACTCTACAAGCTCGGACTCACCTGGAGGAAGTACTCTACAAACTCTGACTCACCTGGAGGAAGTACTCTACAAGCTCGGACTCACCTGGAGGAAGTACTCTACAAGCTCGGACTCATCTGGAGGAAGTACTCTACAAACTCTGACTCACCTGGAGGAAGTACTCTACAAGCTCGGACTCACCTGGAGGAAGTACTCTACAAACTCTGACTCACCTGGAGGAAGTACTCTACAAACTCTGACTCACCTGGAGGAAGTACTCTACAAACTCTGACTCACCTGGAGGAAGTACTCTACAAACTCTGACTCACCTGGAGGAAGTACTCTACAAGCTCGGACTCATCTGGAGGAAGTACTCTACAAGCTCGGACTCACCTGGAGGAAGTACTCTACAAACTCTGACTCACCTGGAGGAAGTACTCTACAAGCTCGGACTCATCTGGAGGAAGTACTCTACAAACTCTGACTCACCTGGAGGAAGTACCAGAAGTGGAAGCAGAAGTTGTCGTGCTGTTCAGGGATTAACATCTGGCTCTGGAGGATGGCCAGGCCCTTCTGGGTGAAGGCAGTGTCCGCATAGAGGAACTTCCCTGTAGGGAGGGACGCACAGTTTACTCCACGAAGCAGCAATGGCGCTCGGAATACGGTAAATATATACTTTCTCGCGAAATATGATTATGAATGATAAGTATGATATATGCTTAGAAAAAATATGGGAATACGGGTTGCATATGCGATTATAGTGTTAAAAAATGAAGAGTTACTAAGCAAACGGGCGAACAAAAAACATTAAGGAAACGGGTAATAAAGAAGAAAACAAGGAGGAAAGAGCAAAAGCATAAAGAAAGAGCGGGTCTTTCCTCTGTGGTCGTCTTTACCTTCAGCGTCTCCGGTGTGGTCGGCGTCGGGAGTGGCGAGGTCCTGGCCGTCGACGCCGCACCCGATGATCCAGTCGGCGTCGTCCGACCTGTTGCCGACACCCACCACGTTCTGCCACCCGCACGAACCTCTCGAGAAGTCGCAAGTTCCTGGGAAGGCGAGGACAGGTGACTAATATTGTATTTTCACTAAAATATGTTGACAATTTAATGATCAATGAAGATTAGTAATATAGTTAAGGTGAGAGTATAAATGGAAATGTTATGGTGATGTAATAACTTGAAATTTAAGTGATATAGTAAATGTAAGAATGGTACTATATGGTGTGCGGTACTCACCAATACCATCACAGGGCTGAGGAACGATAGTGATGTCGTCTACTGCAAAAGTGGCATGATCCTCCCTGGCGCTCTGCCACGCCTCCCACACCAGATGGAGCTCCTTCGTAGCAGCAGCAGCAGGAACAGGCACCCAGGCACTCAACCATGTGTCAACGTAGCTGGCTGCGGGTGTAAGGTGGTGCCTCTGCTTTACGCTTCTCTATATAACACTTGTTACCGTTATCAAACTCAGTTTTATTGCTGTTCTTTGTAGTAGTATTAATCAAAGATGCATAAAAGTCATTCATTGTTTTTGTTATAATAGGCCGTAGGCAAATTATAGTTTGGCCCGCAACCGAGTATAACGTTAGAGAAAGTAAGCAATTATTAAAAGAAGGCACCAAGCCAGGGAGACTATGTAGCACCATCAGAGTCGCAGGATAATAACGTTAGAGAAAGAAATATGTAAATCTAAGATCAAAATAAAGCTCCAAAGATGGTTCCTAAAAGACTGACGACCATAAGTAATAGGGAAAATATGGGTGAACGTTCATGGCACAAGATGTTTGTCGTCATAAAACCCAACAAACTACTATCTTGTCGATCCATAATAAGATATACCTATACTATCCCACTCAGTATTTCTTGTGTGACTGATAGCCGAGCTATAAAAATGCTGTCGGCTGATTGATATATATTTTCTGAGCATCTAGTAAGCCACTGAAAGATGTTGTTATCACCTAATTAAGACACAAGCCAGTGACTCGCGCGAAAGTCCTCCGAATTACCACAGTTTATAGCAAAATGTATAGATGGCATACAATGCAATACTGCAAGCAGGAAACTGAGCCTAATTCTCACCTCTTTCATACCAGAGCGTGTTGTCTAGGCTTCCGGATATGTTAACTAACACAGAGAGCAAGTCCATGTTGGTGGCGCCATTGTGGACGTACCAGAAGGAAGCGCACTGCTGCACACCTTCGGAATGATAGATATTTGGGGAGATGAGGTGGCCCACGACGCCTTCTGTGTTAGACGGGTCCAGTGCCGCCTCCATGTAGTGACCTGCAGGAAATGGCAGGTTTGTATTACTCCAAATTTCAAGAAGCTACATACAATTTAAGAGTGTTATTTAATTTGCGAATGCTTATAAGTGGAGAAGTACGAACCATAACCAGTGTTGTAAGTGTGGTCTACGGGGACGTGGTGCGTGTTGTTGTCATGGCGAGGGAAGACCCGAGCCCAGCTCCCTGTGGTGGTGAACCCGCAAGCCTCACTCTCCTCAAAGTCGCAACCTTACCAAGAAATGACAAAATTAATTGAGCAGTAAATCTTTGACCCAGTATATCCAGATACTAATTATTTTTTCATGGTGCTGAATAACTGATTTTTGGTTAACAGCTATGGAGAAGTTACTATGAGACTAGAACTCTACACTTACCATTACTGTTGGGGTCGAGGGTTGGCAAGACGCTGTCGCACGACTCAGCCAGCATAAAGACATCGTCCACAGCCATGACGCCCTCGCTGTTATCACCAAGTACACCCACGAACTCCACCTAGCAGCACCCTCATAATTATCACCAAGTACACCCCCAGAACATAAGTTATCATATATAAAAATAAATCTTCCATACTTGATTTTAAAGTATTCATTTACGCTAATAGTTTGGTGGTTATCGTGTTGAAATCAAACGTCATGCACACTGGTGGAGAGTAATGATAAAATTTAACAAAGGGGCAGCAGTGATACGGAAAAAGACTGAGTGGATGGAAAATAAGGCTTTTAAATGCTAATTTATGAATCCCATTTCTTGCAGCTACGAGGAGTCTACGAGGAGTGCATCATCCATGACAGATCTTACCATTGTGGAGCCGTCGACGGGGACGTTGACAGTGGCAAAGATCCAAGTGAGGCCTCCGGGCTGGCTGCGAGTCCACACGCTTTCCTCCCCTCCGTCACTCCTCCTGAACACAATATAAAGGATAATATACCAATATTTATTTGGTATGGACTATTTAGCGAAGCTTATTTTCACATGAAACATGGGTGGGAGCTACGTAAGTGTTATAGGTCAGTCGGTGTCGGCCTCAGTCTCATGTTTTAATAAATATTGGCCTCTATACCAACCCAGGCGATTTTCATGATCCGATATAAAATCTGGGGTTGAGTTTACCGTAGAGTTTTGGTATTTATTGATCACTGATTTTTGGTGATTACTTGATTACTGTGGCATGATCTCCCACACTACATCACCGAATGTCCAGTTATTAGACCATTCAGACCAGTTGGCATGGGGTACCTGGAGCTTTGCTATTACTTTATTCACTCTCGTGTTCTTGAAGATATCCTCATATTGCACCCAAAATTTACCAGTGCAGGCTACTAAACATATGACCCTGAATGACTAACCATCCTGCGAGATGGGGACTTTTATTACCACTGCTACCTTATTCCCTCTTGTGTTGATGATATCCTCATAGTGCACCCAAAGTCTGCCAGTGCAGACTACTTATCACATGCCTCTGTATGACTAACCATCCTGTGTGATGGGGATTTTACATGATTCATGATGATAATATAACAAAATAGGAAATCTATTTCGCAATCAAATACTCAATATATAGTAATATAAATATATTAATGCGATACAAAATCACATCAGTTTAAAATCTTAAAATATATGCTAAGCAATAAGGTAAATGATTATTTAATGGAAAAATATTTCCGTTACATTTAAACAAGAATTAAGTAACAAAATTACAAAAATAAACTCAAAACTAAATGCAGTAATAAGCCATTTATAATAAAAGGCATCGGTAAAATTTCTGAGGTAATAACAAAGTCGTATATAACATTAGTGATTCAAGCAAGTGTTTCAGCTGAATATTATAATTACTCAGTAATTATGTTAGGGGCGGAGATTATGTTAGCTATATAAAGAGGTAAACTAGTGTAAAAAATACATATCCCTGAAAATAATCGTCAAAATATTGATATTATAAAGTATGAGATCAAAAGGCAAATCTGAAAGTGCAATCATAATACTGTTATGAATGCTGCTTGTTGCTCGTGGTATAGAATCTTAAAAACATGACACATGGATGGAGGTGGTAAGAGAGAACGACTGTGGTGAGCACTCACGTGACGAGGACGGAGAGGTCGCCCCGGCCTGCGGACTCTATCATGTACCAGAAGGAGAGGCAGCAGAGGGCGCCGCGGGCGGGCAGCTGGGGCAGCGCCGCCCTCCCGCTCCACCCACTTAGTCCTTGTATCGACAGGCACGACAAGTCTGGTCACATATACAAAACAGAAATTAGATATTATTCATATACTAAAATTTATATATTAAACGAAATATGATTAACCATTTTGTGTCTACTGGAACTGAACTTACCAATTGTGTGATAATGGTTAAAACAAAATTATAATAACGAATGCTGTAGTCAATGATTCTGAATGGTGATGGGCATCCCATCTCTTTAGATTTAAATAAATATATATGGAATTTACTGAAACACAATTCTTGAGAAGACTGCTCAAACACCACATAGAATCGATTTTTTTATTTACTACCTATGGCCAAAAATTATGAATCGTCATGTTCTTATCTATATATATATAAAATAAAATATGTCAGTGTGTTTGTCTGTATGTGTGTTTGGAAGTATTAAATGTTGGTTTTGTTTTCCATGAGGTTTTTCTATAGTTCTTCAGCTGTTCATAATACTGCATACTATGCTTTGAAAGAAAGAGAGAGAGCCAGCCAGACAGCCTGCCAACCAGCCAGCCAGCCAGCCAACCAACCAGCCAGTCAGCCAGCCAGCCAGCCAGCCAGTCGCTCAGAAGCAAACAGACAGCAAACAAACAGAACCAATAATTTAGTGGTATCTACAAAGTTCATCGTAAAAATTTAACCAATTAATTAACTTCCGTTTTTGGATGTTTAACGTATAAATGTGAAGATAATTAAAGGTTTTGAGTATAAACAGGAGTACGCAGAGTTAGTCCACGGTACACTTGTACTCATCCACCTAGACATTGTTTCCATCAGTGTTGTCACCTGTGAGAAGCCTACGAATAAATTACCTGGTAATCAAAATAGGCCTTGTATCGCTGGATGTTTTCATCCGTAGGCTGGACATGTATATGAATGAATTTAGCTGGGAATAAATAGGAGCTGCCTCGCAAGAGCCAATAGGCCTTCTCTAATTTTCACTATTCTTATGTTATATATGTCGTATAGCATATACGGTCTTCGGTCTTCGGTCTTCGTAGTCTGCCAGGTCGCTTGTTAATGCCGCGCTCACCACTATGCTCTTGCCTCATGACACTTTACCAAACAGGTGATTTTGGTACACTTTATGTTTAGGTAATATTTCTGATCGACATATTCTGACTTTTCAGTTTCACGATGGCCTGCTTACTGGTATTGACACTTCTTTGTTCCTCCTGTTGAGAGACGACAGCAAAAGACTCCATATACAAATACCACACCAAAAATCAACGCAAGACCTTGTGTTACCCCTCCTAAGGGGCCTGACAGCTGAGTGGACAGCGCTCGGGATTCGTAGTCCTGAGGTTCGGGTTCGATCCCCTGTGGAGGCGGAAATAATTGGACAGAGTTTCTTTCACCCTGACGCCTAGCACCTGTTCATCTAGTAGTAAATAGGTACCTGGGAGTTAGACAGCTGCTACGGGCTGCTTCCTGGGGTGGGGGTGTGACAAAAAGGAGGCCTGGTCGAGGACCGGGCCGCGGGGACGCTAAGCCACGAAATCATCTGAAGATAACTCAAGATAACTCCTGTGCATGAACTAACGATGCAGTGACACACAATTGGCCAAGAAACAGCTGAGCAGCCGAATGTTTAATTACTTGTAATCCTCTAAAATGGCGGGACATATTACATAAAGGGTCAGTAATTTCATCACGGTTCACCTGAAATTAGTGTAAATTTCCTAAAATTAAAACTAAAGGTTTGTACTTTAACCTCGTGGATATAGTTACATTACAAATCTAATGTACCGAGGTACAGAGCCAAATCAACAAGAACTGTTCAAATAGTTACTAATTGCATGTTTGTTCATTTGGCTCTGTTCTCTAGCACATTTTCGTTTACTTTTCTCTTCACTTGTGGACACGTCAAATACTCAAATGAATGATTTTGATAATATGGTCTTTCAATATCCCCCAGTCACTAAGACAATTAATTTTAAATCCACCACGAACACAGGATTTCTTTCATACTTAAACTCTAACATGTGTTGACTAAAGTACACAACACGAGGGTATTGAATACCATGGTTATGTTGCGTGGTGTTAGCCCAGGTGGTGAGCAACCACGTGGCTCGTCCCGTCAGCACCAGGCCACACATGTCACTGTCGAAGTAGCAGTGCCAGAGGACGGGGGACGCCGTGGACCTGGAAGCAGCGGGCCCACTCTTCACCTGCCTTAGTCGCCTGGAAGCCAAGTCATCAGTGGATGGCTCCTGGAGACTTTCGACCTCCCGCGCTGTTAAGAATAAAGAATTGTATTCCAATATTATGTTACCCTCATGTAAACTGCGATGTTTGTAGTCAAATAATTAAAAATTAATTACATAATTGTAAAGAAGCTAATTAAGCCGTAGATGGCAAATAAGCTGAGTCTCTGTAAAAAGTTATAGCTTCTCGAAAGCCGTATGTTATGTATTAAAAGTATATTCGTTATAATTAACATGATAAACAGACTTTTATATAATCTACAAAAAAACTAGAAACCTGACCTGACATAAATTTTCTTATTTTTCTTTAATTCTAACAGGTAAAACTAATACTAAAAAAAAATTTTTTATGTATTCCGTATAATGTAAATTTCAATCAGTGCAAACAGATTTTTTGTATAAAACTTGTATGTGTTTACTATGCATAGATCTATTTATACATTAATGATGTATGAATTCATCGAGAAACATAATGATAATTTATTTCTCAGACCAGTGAGGTGTCCGTGTGTAGCACAGGCGTCACAGTCAGTCACACCATCTCTATCCTTGCAACATCTTCACTGCTAACTTGTGCTTCCCCAGAACACACCCACACACACACCCCTGGACCCACCCTGGAGTATGCGGCCCCAGCATGGACCCCGTACCTTGTCAAGCACAAGAGGAAGCTGGAAAAAAGTTCAGAGGCCACTAGGCTAGTCCCAGAACTAAGAGACATGAGTTATAAGGAAAGGCTGCGTGAAAGACCTCACGTCGCTGGAAGACCAGAAGAGCTGGAGAATCATGATCACCACATACAAAATTCTCAGGGGAATTGAAAAGGGTAGACAAGGATGGATTATTTAACACGGGTGGTACACGCACAAGGGGACACAGGTGGAGGCTCAGTACCCAAATACAATAGAGCTCGAGAAGCTCAGGAATCTGTACACCAGTAGATTGACGGTTGAGAGACGGGACCAAAGAGCCGAAGCTCAACTCCCTGCAAGCACAACTAGGTGAGTACTAGGGGCCTCGCGGCTGAGTGGACAGCGCTCTGGGGTCGTAGTCCTAAGGGCCCGGGTTCGATCCCCGGCATAGGCAGAAGCAAATGGACAGAATTTATTTCACGCTGGTGCCCCTGTTCACCTAGCAGTAAATAGGTACCTGGGAATTAGACAGATGCTACGGGTTGCTTCCTGGGCATGTGTGTATGTGCGCGTGTGTAAGAGAAATATATGTAGTAGACATAATAGAGGAAAAATAAATTGGCTAGAAAGGCGGGGACCAAGAGCTAATAGCTCGATTATACAGATACAATAGTACACACAAATAGTAAATACACCATGGACAGTAAGCAACCTCATTATCACATTTTTTCCAGTCAGATTTTATCTTCGTTACATACACATGTCATTGTAACACTCATTATTATTGTCAACACTCCCGAGGTAACCCAAGAACCCGAATTTCTTGGGATATTAAGATTACCGTTGGTAGGTTCCCAAAGAATCGCTGAGTCTTTGGAATCGAGTTTCAGTTTTGAAAACAGAAGATGGTTACCAAGACTCAAAATAAATGCGTATTACTTTAGCCTTAAAAGCAAAAATTATTCCTCAAATATAGAGTATAAAGGTTACATTGACAGAAAAAAAATGTGGAAGAATATACATTTTACATTTCACATAAAGCAAGTGAAGGCCTTTCATACCTTTCAAGGCGGCTACCAGCAGCACGATAATCAGCCCAAATGTCGTCTTTTTTCGCTTCGAACTCATGGTGACGAAGAGAGGCCTAAATAACCTCATAATATCTCTATATATCACAGAAAAACTTGACTTCCTCTTGGTCAGTATTCACTAGAACTTGAAAAATACAATCACTGTTCAGAAGTAAATGAGTTAGCGACGACTGAGCTGCTGAGAGCGTTGATGTCCCAGTCATCGGCGGGTGAACAATGGCTCTCCCAGGGGACGGACCCATCCAGGTACTCGTCTTATCTCTGGTTATTGTTGTTGTTGTGAACATGTTCATATATTGTTTACATTTTAGTTAACAGTTAGTGGGTGAGATAACAGAAGCGGTATGGTAATGAGGACGAGAGGTGTGAATGATAAGGAAACAATGGGGCCCAGCACGGTGTACTGATATCCACACACCTCCCATCATGTGCCGTCACTCTCCACGCATCTACGTTTATTTTACCCAATTAATACATTCCAGAATAAGTTATAATTCTGCTTTATTTATTATCGTAACTGTTATATAATAAAACAAGGTATTTAATTCACTATCTGGAGAATCTGGAGATTTAATTCAATATGCTGGTTATTAATAAAAATATGATGTTAATTTGATATAATTTGATTGAATAAATACTAAATCCATATCGGGAGAAAAGTAAACAATGTATACTATGAAAGACAATCATAATACACAATAGTAATGGGAAAAAGAAAAGCTTTTTCCATGTAAAAGGCGGAAGTGATTTCCTGATATTATTGAGGCAAGCTAGTGCGTGCTGATGATAATGAAATTATTGTAATAATTATACCTTTATTTTAATAAGAATATACATATTATAATTAAATAATATATATACGTTATATATATATATATATATATATATATACAGTATATATATATATATATATATATATATATATATATATATATATATATATATACAGTATATATATATATATGTCGTACCTAGTAGCCAGAACTCACTTCTCAGCCTACTATTCAAGGCCCGATTTGCCTAATAAGCCAAGTTTTCCTGAATTAATATATTTACTATAATTTTTTTCTTATGAAATGATAAAGCAACCCTTTTCTCTATGTATGAGGTCAATTTTTTTTTATTGGAGTTAAAATTAACGTAGATATATGACCGAACCTAACCAACCCTACCTAACCTAACCTAACCTATATTTATAGGTAAGGTTAGGTTAGGTAGCCAAAAAAAGCTAGGTTAGGTTAGGTTAGGTAGGTTAGGTAGACGAAAAAACATTAATTCATGAAAACTTGGCTTATTAGGCAAATCGGGCGTTGAATAGTAGGCTGAGAAGTGCGTTCTGGCTATTAGGTACGACATATATATATATATATATATATATATATATATATATATATATATATATATATATATATATATATATATATATATATATATATATATATATATGTAATGAAATAATGTATGAAATAAGAATAATTGCTGAAGCACTTTCGACCTTCTCAGGTCAAGTTTTTGACAATGATCCAAGAAAGTTGAAAACTCTCTTGCAAATTAATTATTTAATTAGTGGTTATTCCGCATTTAATAGATCTGCGATTATTGATCTATCTTTGCATATATATTTGTTTGGAAGAGACTACAGTGCTGGCGCTGATGAATTTGCTATTCAAGCATTCGATGCGTCTAACAATCTTCTTAGCATGAGCGCCAAGTTGGGTGATTAGGTTACCGAAATTTATGGTCAGTCTGGGTTTTAGGAGAATAAAACACAACAAGAATGTATATGATGTATTATCCAATCCTTAACTGTAACCACTGTTCACCCAGGAGTGAATGTGTATCTGGTTGTTAAACGGTTTGGCGGGTCGTATTCCAGGGAAAATTAGGATTTAGGACTTGGCCGAAACGCTATGCGTGTTAGTGGCTTTGCAAGAATGTAAGAACTCTTATAAATATAAATAAATAAAAATTAAGTCTGCTGTCGTTTTGGTCTTATAGTAGATTACGAGTTCAACTTGACCATAACCAGAACGGTACCAAATGGGATATTAAATCCTTCAAGAATCGGACAGAGATCTTGGGGTTGATATCACACCAAACTTGTCTCCTCAAGCCCTCAATATCAAAAGGATATCCTCTGCGGAATATGCGATGCTGGCCAACATAAGAGTTGCTTTTAGAAACCTATGTATAAAATTATTCAGAATATTGTATATCACATATGTCAGACCAATCCTATAGTATGCGGCTCTAGCGGGGAGTCCACATCTAGTAAAACACAAGACGAAGTTGGAGAAAATTCAAAGGTATGCCACCAGACTGGTCCCAGAATTGAGAGGTATGAGTTAGGAGGAACTGCTACTGGAATTAAATTTCACATCGTAGAAAGACAGAAGAGTTAGGGGAGACATGATTTGCACTTACAAAATTCTAATGGGAATTGATAGGGGTAGAGAATGACAGACTAACACAGGTAGTACTTGTAAAAGAGGATACAGGTGGAGACTGAGTACCCAGATGAGCCAAATAGTGATTAGAAGCAATTTGCTCAGTAGTGAACAAATGGAATTTGAATAATAGGACTTAAGGTGGTGGAGACAGACGCCATGCATAGTTTTAAATGTAGCTATAATAGGGCCCAATAGGCTCAGGGACCTATACACCACTTGATTGATAGTTGCAAAGCCGGACCAAAGAGTCGACGCTCAACCCCCGCCGGCACAATTAGGTGCGTACACACATACACAACTACTGAACTATCCCTGATGCAGATTAAGACAAACAAAATCCCTCGCCTATAAGTATGAATTTTAGACTGGGCCAGTTTCTACAGGAAGAGTGAGTTTTATTATGAGATTTTGGTTTCGCACACAGCCAGTACATTTTACACATCAAACTTGAGGAATATTTACCAACTCGCATTCCTCCACGGGAGCATTTTGTGCGTCAATACATACCCTTATAAGGTTGCTGTGTGCATTACCCAGTAAAAACCTATATTATTATTACTAACAGCAGCAATATCAGTAGAGGTAGTGATGGAAGTAGTACTGTTAGTGTTAGTAGCCGTGGTAATAGTAGTTGAAGTAGTACCAACAGTAGGAAAAGCTAAAGTCGTAATAACAGACACAAACATACTGACATTTCCCTTTACTCTGGGCCAGCACTAGGCGGTGCTGCGATCTGCATTTCCCGGGTCTTCATCTACTCGGGTGTACCAGTCTTTCCGTCCTGCTGACTTGTCGTTGATGCTAAACTGCATCAAAGCTAATATACCTTCCTTGTGAGCAATGTCATGTTCTCCTCATACCACTGGTCTCCACAATAGCCATGAGAGCTTTGGGTTTAGCTTGGTCTTCTTATGATCGTTACTTCCATGGTCATCTTAGGTCTCCGTTACCGCCTGTGGTCTCCTTGGGCCTCCGTTACCGCCGTGGTCTCCTTGGGTCACCGTTACCGGAGTGGTCTCCTTTGGTCTCCGTTACCGGAGTGGTCTCCTTGGGTCACCGTTACCGCCGTGGTCTCCTTTGGTCTCCGTTACCGCCGTGGACTCCTTGGGTCTCCGTTACCGCCGTGGTCTCCTTTGGTCTCCGTTACCGCCATGGTCTCCTTGGGTCTGTGTTACCTGTGTGGGCTCTGGAGGGCTGGTAATGTTTCCCCTGCCAGTTTCCTCGCCGCGTTCCACAACTCGCAACGGGTGTGTTTAGTGTGTCAATAATCTCGATGTTCTTTTTCTCTGAGAGTTTGAGCTTACCTGTCCGTTAAGCTGTCACTCGGCGGTGTTCCGCTCCCTGGCCACCGTCCGTTTGTTTGTTGGGCTCTTGCTGCTAGATCTGTCCATCACCGCCAACCCAGGCGACGTGATTCATTGGATATTTCGCTAGGGGCTTAAATTCTTCCATTTGTTTTCATTCCTGGATAAAAGCCCTGGTGAAGTAATTGAAAGTGATGAGTCTCCATGGGCACTCGAGCGCAGGGCCGTCAATGGCGTCGGTCCGACTTCCAGGGGGTTAATAAAGACGGCAACCCTAGGTCCAGGAGTCTGGAAACCGGCCTTCTGGACGCCCTGGCTTCGGCTGGACTGCTCCTCTCAGGTCTCGAGTGCTACTTTGTCAATGACTTCCCTCTCCTGTCTTGTATGTCTTGTTGGGTTGTTTCATGTCGTCCTCAAGTTCCTTCAACAGGTCCTCGTGAGGCCAATGTTTGTCATCGGCTGATTACTGATATATCACAGCGCGGCGCCTCGCTCCTACCCACAGAGTCGGTGAGTGATTCTCCCACACCCACAGCGCTGCGGGCGGCTGCCTCGCTCCCACCCACAGCGCTGCAGGCGGCTGACTCCTCCCACCCACAGCGCTCCGGCCGGCTGACTCCTCCCACCCACAGCGCAGCTGGCGGTTGCCTCGCTCCCACCCACAGCGCTGCAGGCGGCTGCCTCGCTCCCACCCACAGTGCGTTGGCTGGCTGACTCCTCCCACCCACAGCGCTGCAGGCGGCTGCCTCGCTCCCACCCACAGAGCTGCAGGCGGCTGACTCCTCCCACCCACAGCGCTCCGGCCGGCTGACTCCTCCCACCCACAGCGCAGCTGGCGGTTGCCTCGCTCCCACCCACAGCGCTGCAGGCGGCTGCCTCGCTCCCACCCACAGTGCGTTGGCTGGCTGACTCCTCCCACCCACAGCGCTGCAGGCGGCTGCCTCGCTCCCACCCACAGCGCGCTGGCCGGCTGACTCCTCCCACCCACAGCGCTGTAGGCGGCTGCCTCGCTCCCACCCACAGGGAGGCGGGCAACTGCCACGCTCCCAGCCAAAGCTTGCATCACTGCTAATTTATAACACGATGCCCATGGCGCTAACTAATGAGCAGTAGCACTTCCAGCACCAATCATTGCAATGTACGCACTTGATGCCTGAAGTTATAACCCGCGTTCGTGTACCTACAGGACCAGGCCACATTAACAACCCCCTGCGTTGTTCTTTATTACTTATTCATGCAGCTTTATTATGGGTGTTAATAAGCACTAAGTGATATATATTTAATAACGAGCCGGGATTGTTCTCACTGGTGTATTTATTGTTAAGTTTACCTTGAACACGTCGAGATATTGAATGGGTTCATACCTGGGATAGAGTGGTGTTTTTAGCTCGTTTATTTTGCACCACACACCCATCATATTAGTAGCGGACCCCTTACCTATCGCTGTGAGTGGCAGTAAAAAAGTTTAGGGGGGGAATATAATGGGCTCAGGAACTCATTATAAACGAACTATATAAAATGGGTTCCAAATTAATACTAATTATAATAGCTATACGAGACCCCAACCCTCCCCCTTCCTCAATATTCGTAGAGGTAAGCAAGCTGCAGAGTTTGCTCACATATACATGAAGAGGGTATTGAGAGTTTGGTGGTGGGGTAGAGAGGTGTGGTGGGGGCAGGGTTCGGTACCCCCCCGCCCCGGCCTCTGCCTGTCACGGCACCCGCGCTCCACTCTCCTAACCAAAACATTCTCAATCCTTCTTCTTTATTCCATTATAAATTCTGGAGCCTCTCGAAAATACTTTTAATTCGTGAGTGCGGTAAAGGTGGCAGCTTGGCAGAGCCAGCCAAACCCATCACTTGAGGTGTGAAGCCTGGTGTCGGGAGGCTTCGCTCAAGCACCGCCTTGGGCTTCACTCATCCACCGCCTCGGGCTTCACTCAAGCACCGCCTCGGGCTTCACTCATCCACCGCCTCGGGCTTCACTCAAGCACCGCCTCGGGCTTCACTCATCCACCGCCTCGGGCTTCACTCAAGCACCGCCTCGAGCTTCACTCAACCACCGCCTCGGGCTTCACTCACTCTCAGTACCTTCTCGTCCTAGTCGGGGTCTTCTTGGTTCTCTACGTCTCTCTCGCACCAACTATCAATACCATTTTAATAATTAAAACAGTCGTAAACTTTTCATATAAAATAATCTTTATGAATGCAAACACTGCCACTACCAGCCCTGTCATGAACAGTGACAGGGCAGGTAGTGACAGGACTGGTAGTGACAGGACTGGTAGTGACAGGACTGGTAGTGACAGGACTGGTAGTGACAGGGCTGGTAGTGACAGGACTGGTAGTGACAGGGCTGGTAGTGACAGGACTGGTAGTGACAGGGCTGGTAGTGACAGGACTGGTAGTGACAGGGCTGGTAGTGACAGGACTGGTAGTGACAGGGCTGGTAGTGACAGGACTGGTAGTGACAGGGCTGGTAGTGACAGGACTGGTAGTGACAGGGCTGGTAGTGACAGGGCTGGTAGTGACAGGGCTGGTAGTGACAGGGCTGGTAGTGACAGGACTGGTAGTGACAGGGCTGGTAGTGACAGGGCTGGTAGTGACAGATCAGGTAGTGAGATATCAAGTAGTGACAGAGCAGGAATAAGGGAGGGGTTGATAGAGGGGTTGAGAAGGGAGGGGAGGACAGTGGCCGCGGGAGAGGTGGAAGTTGAAGCCTCCTCCCACCTCCATAATGTAGCCAATAAGACACTGAGACAAAACAACATTTGCATGATGACGGCGGCTGGCAGAACTCCCTCACGCCTGTACTGCTTCACTCAAGGTCTGACTGGATCACAGGGAAATATACCGGATCCCTAACAACTGTACCGGATTACTAAAGATTCCACGGGGTCACACAAAACTGAATTATTTGGGACTAAGTCACTAGGGAACTTCATTAGAATACTCGTGATTCTACTGGATCAATCAGGACAATGCTGGTTGTTCTAGTGCTATTGGATATATCTCGACTCCTCTGAATCAAGCAACAACCTACTGGATCATCCAGAAGTATAATAACCTACAGGACTGTACCACATCACTCATAGCATCACTGGACCGCTCAGGACCCAACAGAAGACTAATGATTATCAAGTGCCTTAACTGGAACCCTTACAGGCTTACTGGATCACCATGGACATATTCCCTCACTCAGGACTAAATTGAACCACTCTGGACACAAGTATGACTCTACTGAACAGTCATATGACTATATATATCCAGTCATTACTGGATTTATTAGGGATCTATTTTATCCTAGACCTACAGGATAGATAGAGTAGTAGAAGTGCTCTACTGGACCACTCAAATGGTTATCAGAGCACTTGATATCCTATTGCATAACCTAAACCCCATGTGGATCACAGAGAGCCTTTGTGGATCACAGAGAGCCTTTGTGGATCCCCAATTCCCTGGTAGACCGCTCAGGCCCCTGTAGACAACATGACGCCACGAGACCACTCTGGGTTCTATACTCACTCAGAAAAACACTGGACCACACAGAAACGTACGGGTCTAACAAGAGCATTACTGGATCACCAGAGTTAATGGCTCATCGTGGACCTTACTGGCTCAGTATAGACTCTGTTGGATTACTTAAGATCCAACTGGATCTCTGGTGACCCTGGTATGTTGGTCATGGTCATGTTGGACCACTCAAGCCATTGCTGAGTCACTCAGGGTCCTACAAGGTCTCTTACGACCCTGCTGGATCACCTTTACTGTGTTATTCACGGTAATTCATGCTCTATGTGAGCTACTCACATCTCTGATGGGTCACTCACACACTTGTTCACTCAAGATCGTGTTGGGTCACTTGCACTCCTCCTGGGTCCCTGAATGATCTGATGGGTCACTTATGACCTGCCTGGGTCACCGAGGTCGCTGTGGGGAGGGACGTGCACCACACACCCTGGTCACTGTGGGGAGGGGCGTGCACTACACCCTGGTCACTGTGGGAAGGGGCGTGCACTACACCCTGGTCACTGTGGGGAGGGACGTGCACTACACCCTGGTCACTGTGGGGAGGGACGTGCACTACACCCTGGTCACTGTGGGGAGGGGCGTGCACTACACACCCTGGTCACTGTGGGGAGGGACGTGCACTACACCCTGGTCACTGTGGGGAGGGGCGTGCACTACACACCCTGGTCACTGTGGGGAGGGGCGTGCACTACACCCTGGTCACTGTGGGGGAGGGACGTGCACCACACACCCTGGTCACTGTGGGGCTGTGCTGTGTATGTGTGTGTATTTAATGGGTCCCACCTTAACATCTGCCGGTTGTCTAATTCAGTGACTCCCGATCGCTTTGTGTCTCGTTACACTGGCTTGTTAAACTATGGATGAAGAAAGTGTGCTCTTGCAACCCCGCGGCCAGTTTTCATGCACGCCCTCTTGTTACGTCACTACTCAACATATTGTCTCCCTTTAATCTATTCCCCTGAGTATTTAATGTCTGGATCAAGTCTCCTCTATTTCTTCTTTCTTCCAGGCTTGTGAAGCTTAGCTCCCCTAGTCTATCATGGTAGCTCAATTCCCTCAATTATGGGACTAGTCGTGTAGCGAGCTTCTGTTCTCAATCTTCCATTATGGTTTATGACGTGTGGGTTCCACGCTGGCGCTGCATATTCAAGCACTGGTCGGACATATGCTATGCCAAACATTTTTACACATAAATGTTTAGGTTTCTGAAGGCTCTCCTGATGACCACCAGCTTACCACTTGCTGCTGGAGTGATTCTACCGATGTGTGTCTTCGGAGATAGACTTGGTATTCTGCCTATTATCATTACTTTGTTTAAATTTGGATTTAGGTCCAGTAGCCATTTGTTAAATCGTCTGCTGCTTATCAAATGTTTCCTGGAGTCTCTTGCAGTCATCGATGCTTGTCCTGGATTTCCTTATCAGATCTGCATTATCAGCACAGAGTTTAGTGCATCAGTTGTGTCATTTACGGATACAAGAACTGTTTCTCGTCGCTGAACTTTGTGGTACTCCATTTATGGCGTTCCCTCAAACTGATATTTCCTCTCTTACTCTGTTTACTATTCTTATGCTCTTCTTTAATTTATCACTCATTTGTGTACTCTGCCAGTTACTCTAGCCTGGTTGTATAGCTTGTGTTATATACCTTAGCCTGGTTGTATACCTTCTTGTACAGGGCAGTGTCAAATACCTCCTTACAATCAATTAATATACAGTCTGCCACCTTTCCCTTTCTTGTCTGCCTGAGCTAAGTAATTCTTCGTAAAACGTACGAGTCTTATAAATATCTTGGAGTTGAGGTCAGTGATACAAATGTTATCAGCAAGCTTCACAAAAAACTTGTTGGCCTCACAAAACTCTGATGAACAAAGGATCTGGCATTAACTTAAATATGCTCGTAGCTTTTGTATTGACTTTATATGATCTGTTATTGATTATTATGCCTTAAACCTTGTTAATTATTTTCCTAAACAACTACAAGGCCTAGATGTGGTGCACAATGATGCCATGCGCATAATCCTGGGTTGTCCCAAAAATGACAGATTTGTTAACATGAGAAAGAAAGTAAGACTACCTTCAATTTATGACAGAATAGTTCTATTTAATACTATGTTTTGTGCCAACATTTTGAAAAATAATGAACCCCCTTCCTCCGCTCTATTCAAATTAAATTGAGATTCTTTCTAAACAACTCTGACTGTACTCCCTTATCCACTGGAGTACCTTACCAGCTACACCTGCCTGTCTCTCCAGCTTATGTACCAGCCTCTTATGGGGTACTATGTCAAAGGCTTTCCGACAATCCAAGAAAATGCAGTCCGCCCAGCCTTCTCTTTCTTGCTTATTCTTTGTCACCTGGTCGTAGAATTCTATTAAGCCAGTCAGGTAAAATTTACCCTCCCTGAACGCATGTTGGCGATTTGTCACGAAGTCCCTTCTCTCCAGATGTTATCTTGAGGTTATCTTGAGTTGTGTAAACTATGTGTTGCTAGTTTTTTTCTCATGATCTTCTCCATCACCTTGCATGGTATACAAGTCAAGGACACTGGCCTGTAGTTCAGTGCCTCTTGTCTCTCACCTCTTTTTGTATATTGGGAACACATTCGCCGTCTTTCATATTTCTGGTAGGTCTCCCGTCTCCAGTGACCTACTATACACTATGGAGAGTGGCAAGCAAAGTGCCTCTGCACACTCTTTCAATACCCATGGTGATATCCCGTCTGGATCAACAGCCTTTCTCACATCCAGATCCAACAGGTGTCTCTTGACCTCATCTCTCGTAATTTCGAACCCTTCCAAGGCCGCCTGGTTAACTTCCCCCTCTCCTAGCACAGTGACCTCACCTTGTTCTATTGTGAAGACCATCTGGACCCACTTGTTGAGTTCTTCACACACCTCTTTGTCATTCTCTGTATACCTGTCCTCGCCTATTCTGAAGTTTCATTACCTGTTCTTTCACTGTTGTTTTCCTCCTGATGTGACTGTGGAGTAGCTTTGGTTCAGTCTTGGCTTTGTTTGCCTATATCATTATCATAATTTTTCTCTACTTCTCTTCTCACACTAACATACTCATTCCTGGTTCTCTGGTATCTCTCTCTCTGCTTTCTGGTGTTCTGTTATTCCAGAAGTTCCTCCACACCCTTTTCAAAAAAAAAAATCAAATTCAAATGTTTATTTAGGTAAAGTACATACATACAAGGGGTGATACAACTATTGATGAATTTATAGATAGAGCTAGTACATACAATACATAAAGCCACTATTACGCAAAGCGTAATAGTGGCCCTTTTGTTCAGTTCCTTTGCTTCCATACATGCTCTATTAAACCATGGATTCTTCTTTTGCTTCTCGGATTTTTCCTTTTGGGCCGGGATACACCTATTTACTGCCTCCTGGCCCTTTTGGATGACATAGTCCATCATATCTTGTGCAGACTTAGCTCTGAGTTCCGTGTCCCATGGTATTTCCCTTAGGAAACTTCTCATCTCATAATTCCCCTTTCGATATGCCAGCTTTTGTTTCCTAGTTCTACCAGGTACTCAAAGATCAATACACTGTGAACACTCTCTCTCTGATTGAGAGAGTCTCCCATGATTAGTAGTTCAGATACATTCCTGCTAGCAACTGTGTGTGTGTGTGTGTGTGTGTGTGTGTGTGTGTGTGTGTGTGTGTGTGTGTGTGTGTGTGTGTGTGTGTGTGTGTGTGTGTGTGTGTGTACTCACCTAATTGTACTCACCTAATTGTGCTTGCAGGGGTTGAGCTCTGGCTCTTTGGTCCCGCCTCTCGACCGTCAATCAACAGGTAGTGTGTGTGTGTGAGTGTGTGTGTGTGTGTGTGTGTGTGTGTGTGTGTGTGTGTGTGTGTGTGTGTGTGTGTGTGTGTGTGTGTGTGTGTGTGTATGGGTGTGTGTGTATGGGTGTGTGTGTGTGTGTGTGTGTGTGTGTGTGTGTGTGTGTGTGTGTGTGTGTGTGTGTGTGTGTGTGTGTGTGTGTGTGTGTGTGACATGGGGGTGCAAATAGCAAATACACACACACACACACACACACACAACACACACACACACACCCAGGAAGCAGCCCGTAGCAGGTATCTATTTACTGCTAGGTAACTGGGGCATCAGGGTAACAGAAACTCTGCCCATTGTTTCTCACATGAAACATGTGAGTCCGGGAATCGAACCCCGGACCACAGGATTACGTGTCCAGCGTGCTGTCCACTCAGCCACCGGCCCCCCCTGACACACACACAGCCCTCCCCCCCCCCACCTGTGTGTGGGGGGATGGGGGAGGGGGGGGGGGTAGAGGGGGTTCGCCGGGAGGGTCCAGCGTGGCGGGGTTGGCTGGCCAGTTAGCGGCTGTCAATGTGTGTACCCGGCGTCAGGCGGTCGGGGTGGAGAGGTCGTCAGGGGCCCCGTGCTGACACCAAGGGCCCTCCAAGTCGCCGCTGACAAGCTTCGCATACACACACACACGCACGCACGCACGCACGCACACACACACACACACACACACACACACACACACACACACACACACACACACACACACACACACAAAGAGTCCCAAAATGTTGCTGTTAATGGACTGCATTAACACACCCCCAGATAACTAAGTCTCATGTTTTAACACAAATAAAACACGTAGCTAAACTATACCTTGCGTCGTCGACTGTCCTAGCCCTCGTGCTAGTAGGCTACTCCTAGTAGTGGCACTACTGGTAATAGGTAATAATAGTAATACTAGTACAACCTGCGCCCCGCAGGAGCCTGTGCCAGCTGGCGGAGGATCAAGAAATATCTGGAGTCAAAATAAGGTTGAAAGAGAACGTGGGGCCGCACTCAGACCAAAGATGGCGGGAGGACTGTGTGGTATGGAGAACCTGCCTGGTAACCTGCCCTCACCCTCCACTGCCCTCACCCTCCACTGCTCTCACCCTCCACTGCCCTCACCCTCCACTGCTCTCACCCTCCACTGCTCTCACCCTCCACTGCCCTCACCCTCCACTGCTCTCACCCTCCACTGCCCTCACCCTCCACTGCTCTCACCCTCCACTGCTCTCACCCTCCACTGCCCTCACCCTCCACTGCCCTCACCCTCCACTGCTCTCACCCTCCACTGCCCTCACCCTCCACTGCTCTCACCCTCCACTGCTCTCACCCTCCACTGCCCTCACCCTCCACTGCTCTCACCCTCCACTGCTCTCACCCTCCACTGCCCTCACCCTCCACTGCCCTCACCCTCCACTGCCCTCACCCTCCACTGCCCTCACCCTCCACTGCTCTCACCCTCCACTGCCCTCACCCTCCACTGCTCTCACCCTCCACTGCTCTCACCCTCCACTGCTCTCACCCTCCACTGCTCTCACCCTCCACTGCCCTCACCCTCCACTGCCCTCACCCTCCACTGCTCTCACCCTCCACTGCCCTCACCCTCCACTGCTCTCACCCTCCACTGCTCTCACCCTCCACTGCTCTCACCCTCCACTGCTCTCACCCTCCACTGCCCTCACCCTCCACTGCTCTCACCCTCCACTGCTCTCACCCTCCACTGCTCTCACCCTCCACTGCCCTCACCCTCCACTGCTCTCACCCTCCACTGCCCTCACCCTCCACTGCTCTCACCCTTCACTGCTCTCACCCTCCACTGCCCTCACCCTCCACTGCTCTCACCCTCCACTGCTCTCACCCTCCACTGCTCTCACCCTCCACTGCTCTCACCCTCCACTGCTCTCACCCTCCACTACTCTCACCCTCCACTGCTCCACCTGGGACACCTCTGTGGACCGGTGTATGTCTGAGCAGAGTACGGCTACAGGAGGCGTGATGTAGAGGACCAGTGAGGGTCTACAGATGTGTGTGGTGTAGGTGTGCAGGGTGTACTCGTATGTATGGTGTTGGTGTGCAGGGTGTACACATGTGTGTGTGGTGTAGGTGTACAGAGTGCACATAGGTGAGTGGTGTACATGTACAAGATCTACATACTTGTGTGTGTGGTATAAATGTGCAGGGGTGTACACTAGTGTGGTGTACAGGTAGAGCTGTATGCACAGGTATGTAGTATAAATGTACAGGCTATACACAGGTATGTGGTGTAGATAATTAGTTGTGTACACTGGTGTGTGGTGTAGAGTGTACGAATGAGACTGCTGAAGCATCATTCATTCTCTGTTACATGTAGTCGAAGCCTAGTAATACACCCGATCAAAAATAAACAATTATCACCAACCCGTCCTCATCCAGCCCTGTCCTCATCCCAGCCCGTCCTCATCCAGCCCGTCCTCATCCAGCCCGTCCTCACCCAACCCGTTCTCATCCAGCCCGTCCTCATCCAGCCCGTCCTCACACAGCACGTCCTCACCCAGCCCGTCCTCATCCAGCCCGTCCTCATCCAGCCCGTCCTCATCCAGCCCGTCCTCATCCAGCCCGTCCTCATCCAGCCCGTCCTCATCCAGCCCGTCCTCACCCAGCCCGTCCTCATCCAGCCCGTCCTCATCCAGCCCGTCCTCATCCAGCCCGTCCTCACCCAGCCCGTCCTCACCCAGCCCGTCCTCACCTAGCCCGTCCTCACCCAGCCCGTCCTCATCCAGCCCGTCCTCACCCAACCCGTTCTCATCCAGCCCGTCCTCATCCAGCCCGTCCTCACCCAGCCCGTCCTCACCCAGCCCGTCCTCACCCAGCCCGTCCTCACCCAGCCCGTCCTCATCCAGCCCGTCCTCATCCAGCCCGTCCTCACCCAGCCCGTCCTCACCCAACCCGTCCTCATCCAGCCCGTCCTCATCCAGCCCGTCCTCACCTAGCCCGTCCTCACCCCACCCCGTCCTCATCCAGCCCGTCCTCACCCAGCCCGTCCTCATCCAGCCCGTCCTCATCCAGCCCGTCCTCCCCCACCCCGTCCTCATCCAGCCCGTCCTCATCCAGCCCGTCCTCACCCAGCCCGTCCTCATCCAGCCCGTCCTCACCCAGCCCGTCCTCACCCAGCCCGTCCTCATCCAGCCCGTCCTCACCCAGCCCGTCCTCACCCAGCCCGTCCTCACCCAGCCCGTCCTCACCCAGCCCGTCCTCACCCAACCCGTCCTCATCCAGCCCGTCCTCATCCAGCCCTTCCTCACACAGCCCGTCCTCACCCAGCCCCTCCTCACCCAGCCCGTCCTCACCCAGCCCGTCCTCACCCAACCCGTCCTCATCCAGCCCGTCCTCATCCAGCCCGTCCTCATCCAGCCCGTCCTCATCCAGGCCGTCCTCATCCAGGCCGTCCTCTACAATAATACACCACACAGAGAAATCACATTATGGTGATATATCAATTAATAAATCTACAGGAGCCGTGATGAGGATTCGAACCTGTGTGCCAGGTGTTCCCAAGCACGCTCTAGTCGACTGCGCCACAAAGACCCAGCGAATAGGTTCGAACCCTCATCACAGCGTTTGTGGATTTGTGCTTTAATACACCGCTTTATGACGTCAAAATTCCCAACGGACAAATAGAAGGGCACTACAAACCATTGCGGCTCACAAATATTCACGTTTATGTGGTCGATAAGTTCGAGCGTTTTAGTACACCATTTTTCTGTCCATTGTAGCAAATCGAGAGGACGGGCTGCATCATCAACAAGCTCCAAATGCTCATTAAGCCAACCACCGAAACCCTTCTTTATTGTGAGTCGTGTGAAAGTATCTTATTCACATGACTCACAACCTATCGTGTATGTATTTTTCGAATCACACCTCTAAAATGCTTCATCCATCTATTGCAAATACAATTACTACCAATAGAATCTATCTAACCGAACGTAAGTTAGACCTAATTATTCAACACATTTGGTTTATAATAATATTCCCATATTTTTGAGAAAATAAACATTTTTAATACGCAGTAGCTGAACACTTCTGAATGCGTCTTTGAGGGTCGCCAGCCCCTTTAACGAGCCTAGCCTGACGACAGGTTGCAGGAACTATGGATATCACGTGAGTCCGTGGTCACAGGTGTGATAATTTGAACATGTCTACATATATGGTATATTAAGTTCGACGACAAATTTATTACAATTATGAATATACACTGGTCCGGTAAGAGTTTATTGTTATTACTTAACACATTTCAATCCGAGTACTGGCGTAATTCTTGAGCCTGGGGATAAACATGGAGTTTAGTGTAAACAAATACCAGTATTGAGATATACTCGAACTGTGTTTATACATTAAATCTTGAGTTGGTGTAGAACTTGCAGAGGTGTTTATCAATGATCAACTTACCACAAGAGTTAAGAAAGAAGTAATTAAAAATGCAAATTTTCACTAGAGGCAGAATCTTGTTTTTACGGTGTAAGGAATCCAGAAAAATCTATTTACACTTTGCTCTGCGTGTATAATGGTGTTTAAACATGTGCGTTCGTATCTGTGTGCAGTGTTCGTGTGTGTGTTCGTGTTCGCGTCAGTGTCGCCTGACTATGCCTGTGGGCCTCAGTGCATGCATAAATCAATATGTATTCATGTATAATAATACGCATACTTATGCACACATAAAATATTATTAATGAATCCAGTACAAAGACTGACACTGACAAGGAAGTATACTGAGTATACTGAGTCTTGCAGCATATGAAGAGCGCGTCACCGGATAGTTTTGTTTCATTATATGTTGGAGTTTAAGACTGACAGGTTCATAATATTCCTCCACAGTGCGGTGTGGAGGAGGCCGCAGGCGCAATCTTTGTGCCAAACTGTCACCCCCTTTGTAAGGCATCTTCAACTCGTATTCTAAGAATGTATAGGTACTGTTTCAACTACATTGGTAGAAAGGGTGTTCTCTGTGTGCGTTTTGGGCCAGATGGAACAAGTAGTTTCATGGTTACAATATTTAGCAACATGGCCGAATCCTTGGCATCTATACCACATTGTAGGCAAGAATTCCAAGACAGTTACTGGCAGGGTGCAATTCTTTGCACCATGCCGGTAGGTAGGGTGCAAAGAATTAATAGGAACTTTGGAGCGGTGTGTCATCTTTCCAGGTGATAACAATCGTGTTTAGTGGATTGTGTTCGGCCGTTATGCGCTGTTGACAGTAGGTACTTCCGCTGCATAAGCAGTCAAATCACGGAGATATGATGTGATTGATTGATTAATGAAGATTAAGCCACCCAAGAGGTGGCACGGGCATGAATAGCCCGTAAGTGGTGGCCCTTTCGAGCCATTACCAGTATCAAAAGATGATACTGGAGATCTGTGGAGGCGCAACTGCACCCTGCGTGACGGGAGATGTCTCCCGGACCAAGTGGTGACCAAATGGTGATATGATGTGACGAGGAACTCTTTAAATGAGTTTGTGCCATGGGGAGAGGAGAGTCAGCGTCAAGGAATTATATACCACCCATTTCGCCTGTGAGGAGACGTCTTGATGGCCCCTAGATACAAAGATGTAGGCCGTGTTTTTTTTTTATTAACATATTCAGGTACATCTGTATTTCTGCAGCTACCCTAGGCTATATGAAGGGTTGCGTAGTGCATGCCAAGAGCTAGGTGTGTGGTGCTAACAAATCCCCATATGGCAGGATGGTTGGTCATACAGGGCCATGTGATCAGTAGTCTGCACTGACAAATTGTCGATACATTATGAAGATATCCTCAAGAACACGAGGGAATAAAGTGATTGCAAAACTCAAGGTAGCTCACGCCGGCAAGTGTGAGGAGAAGGGGGGGGGGGCCTATAATGACTGGACATTCAGTAATGTAGCGTGTGAGATCATGACCCAGTTCCTGCTCACAGAGTTCACACCTTGAGTGCTCAGGATGAGGAAGATTCAGAGTGCCAATGTCCTCACCATATAAACTTGCGGCACCACACGCTCTATTTCACCATATTCGTCCATGACGATATATGTAGCATAAGAGCATAAGAGTGTGTTAGTCTGGTCCATAATAAGGACTGCTGCGGCACTAGAGTGTGTTGGACGCCTGCAAGACGGAAGGTAGTGAGGCTGCGGCCAAACTGAACCCTGCAGAAAATACTGAATATCACGGTGCGTGTCACATACATTACTGCACTACAAACTTATACGGAATGGTATTGGTGGTGGGAGAAAGTATATTTATTTTGTGTTGGATATATAAAATATGCTCACTCTTTGTTACTACACTGACAAAATACATTGACTGTAAATATAACTGGCACAGATAAAATAATGAGTCGGTAGAACTGGGCACAGAGAACACTTTTTGACAAGTGTTGCTGGTACGCTATATATATATATATATATATATATATATATATATATATATATATATATATATATATATATATATATATATATATATATATATACATATATATATATATATATATATATATATATATATATATATATGTATATATATACATATATATATATATATATATATATATATATATATATATATATATATATATATATATATATATATATATATATACACACACACACACACACACGAGTCTGTGTGTAAGTGTGATGTGGCATAGCAGGTATGAGACTATTTATTCATGACTGTTCATGACTGTTATGTGCAGTATTCACTGTGAATAATCTTCGACCTATAGTAAGCCTAGCTTGGCATGCTGTTGCTCTCCCTAAACACCTCATGTACAGAAATAATGTTTTCATATATAAATGAAGAACAATGCATTATTTTGATGGCTAGCAGTCGTTTGATATTTAAATTTAAAATGCGCTGGTGAACCATATTGCGAGGCGCGCATCCGTCGTTGTAAGCAACTGACACGCGTATCGCAAGACCTTCGAGGGGTAATTAGTTGTCAGAAATTTTGTAGGAAGACAGCCTGTAACAATAACCAGTCCTTATGCCAAACTCAAAACTTAATTATAATATTACAAATTACGGTTTTGTATTTAGTTCTAATCATATATATGCGTGTGATAGCGGAGAGGGCGCGCGTTACCGGGTAATAAAGGATCTTTAGAAGTAAAGTAGTATATAGCTAACACTGATATTTTCTCAGTTCTATGATAGAATTATTCGGTATGACACGAACTTGCATTTAAATGCGAATTTCATGTTATGTTACCACGTAAGATCATTTTCTTATAGTGAATTAAGGTTACTTTAGTCAACCATACATGATTTCCTGGATACTTCATAAAGTCAGATGTAACTTCAAATGTTTAAAATTAAAGGAAAATATGTTGCCAATATTTCCTCCAACATATTCCAGGAAAAGGAGGAGGAAGAGGAGGAGGAGGCAGACGAAGAGAAGAAGAAGGAGAGAGAGACAGAGAAAACTTTCCATATCTTAATTGAAAATGACTCAGCTGGAAGCCTTCAGGGTTCAAGTACTGAGCGCGTGAAATACATTTACTGTTAGGTGGTGAAAAGGTTAAAAATTCTGGAGTTTCTGGGGTGAAAGAACTTTACAATAATTGTTTTAGTACAGCAAAAGTACATTATGTGTGTGTGTATATCTAAATGATCAACCAGAATAGTACTCAGGCTACATTTTAATATATATATATATATATATAAAGTACATTTTTAAACCTTTCAAAAAGGTATAAACGGAGACATGTAAGCTAGCGTGTATTTAGTGCAGCAAAATGGCTAAGAAACAATTAAGTTGGTTATAATCAAGGGAAACAAGTGAGGAGAGAAGCAAGAGACAAGAAGGTATGCACCTTGGTCACATTGCCATAGTCTACTACTGACAAAAATACATATTCATCGTCTGAGATGGCGAACAGGATAAAATCTATTTACAATGGTTTCAGCTGTCAAAGTGGGTGTTTACTGTGGCATGCTAATAATATATGAGGTTTGTTAACGTGAATAGACAAAATATTGACCTTGCTGCGAGAGAAATATAGTGTATTGTTACGGCCGACGCTAAAACACACGTCGTCTGTTGAATAAGACCAACATCACAGATTTCTTGGGCAAACACCAGCGAACCTTCTTGGTTATTTGAACCATATCCTAGACATTAACTATAAATATAAGTAGCCATATCAGCCACTTTTCCCATAGGTTTTCTCACCTTTGCTGTTGCTGACCTAATGTTAAGAGCCTACATGTAATTATATATATATATATATATATATATATATATATATATATATATATATATATATATATATATATATATATATATATATATATATATATATATATATATATATATATATATATATATATATATATATATATATATATATATATATATATATAGTATGGGAGGGAGGCGGCGTGACCATGGCTGTCAGTCGGTTACATCACGAGGCTCCAGGGGGCCACTCACCAAACACTAGAGGCGCGGCCCTTCACACACTCCGCTGTCTCAACCCAACTCACGCTCTTCCAGGGGAGGCTCTGTGCCCCCTGGAGACTGTGGGACGTCTTGGCATCACGCTGGCCATAGTGGCGGGGCACCAGCTCCTTAAATAAGCACCTCTGAGGTGGTATACATATATATAATGAGAAAATATATAATGGGTGAACTCCCCCAACATACGCATTACCGACTGTACCATGATGGCCACATATCACATACTGACATAATATTTTTTGTCCTAAATTACATCACGTTATTTTTGTATTTGATTGTTTGTAAATATAATGATATGTGATCAGAATGGGAACTAGTGGTGAGTGATGGTAACGTCTGGGAGCCGGGTGGACCATTCCTTCCCTCCCGTCCCATTCCAAATCAATATCCTGGCCTCTTCCAAGTGCTATATAGACGTAATGGCTTGGCGCTTTCTTCTCATAGTTCCTTCCTTTCTTCTTCCTCCCCCCCCCCCCCCCCCGGGCGACTCTGCCTCCTGGTCAACCAGGAGCGACGCTCTTAGTTAAATACAAAATACAAAAGTAATGCTCTTTTGGTACCAGAATTATGAACTAGTCTGAGTTTAGACGACATTGGCATATTGTGAAGGAGGAAGGGAGAGGGAAGGAAGAGAGAAAGAAGGAAGAGAGAGGGAAGGAAGAGAGAAAGAAGAGAGAGAGAGGGAAGGAAGAGAGAAAGAAGAAAGGTATAGAGATTATAGGGAGAGAGAGATTGAAGGGATAGAGATTGTATAAAAGACAGAAACAGAGACGGAAGGAATACATATGCGAAAGCGGGTTTTTGTTAAGTTCTTAAATTCTGATTGCAAATCAAAAATCATTCTATATTATGAGAGTATTTGAGAGAAGATCACTGGGACACCCGCCCTCGGGCACACCCGACAACCATGACCTCGGACGTGTCGGTGAAACACACGACACACATCTGGCGTCGGATGCAGATGTACTGAACTAGATTCATTTGAGAGGGAGAGGAATCTCTTCCTGAGGCGTCTTAGAGAGGCGGCTAAACAGTAATTTGTAAAGGCAAAAACACGAAGCAAGGAAGATGTACAAAGTCAAACTCCTGCGAAACATTGACTGGACTAAAATTATGATCAGCGGAACGTTTGCAGTTTGGTTCAGAGTACAGAGACGACGGAGAATGGTGAGGTAGATCAGAAGTCTGAATTATATTATTAGTGTTTAAATGAGTTTTATAGAAGAGAGATGATAGGCGCTTCCTTGTATAAGGTGAAGGAGCTTTATGAAGATAGTGAGGGACCTTCGATAACAACTGACTGTTATTAAAATTAAAAAGCAATGGCCAGATATCCAGCTGAAGAAGCAGTGACTTAGTTATAAAATAAGTCTGCTTGTGGTAATGATGTCACTTATTTGTTCATTGTAAAAAATATAAATTGTAGAGAATTCCTTCAGTAAAGTTTAGGGGAAGCTCAATTGCAAATCAAAATGATAATAATAATACAATGAAAGAATTACTGGTGCTGTTTTTAATTAAATTATGACAGATTTATCTCCTTTTTTATATGAAAGGACCGTCTAGTTAGTAATGAAATGTTATTTGGTGAGTTCTCTGACTCCAGCTGCAAAGACAAGCTTCCTTTGTTGGTGATACTACAAGTTACCTGATGGATAACACTGACACTCCTGCTGAAGCTGACTCTGTACCTACACCAGCAACACTGACACACCTGCTGTAGTCTTCCCTACACCAGCAAGACTGACACACCTGCTGTAGTCTTCCCCACACCAGCAACACTCACCCACTTGACCCCTTCAAGAACCTGATAACCTTCATCTTACTAAAGAATAAAAATAAATCTTTAATAGATTCGTTAACATTGATTTTCTAAATGACACACCCGCTGATAGATGTACACTCACGGACACAAACCGCTGGTCTGGCCCAAATATATCTCACTGTTATTCCCATTGCTTCTATCGCAGAAGAAGCCGTAGCGGCCATTGCCAGAATGACAAGAGCTTTAGCTAGTGCTGTATTTATCGTGAACGGGTCGTGGACACAAGTCTTTGTGTTACCCGACTTCTGCAGTACCAGCCCGTCACCCCCACAGCTCCGGCCCCAGGCTGTGACAACCCCCACAGCTCCCCAGGCTGTGTCAACCCCCACAGCTCCCCAGGCTGTGTCAACCCCCACAGCTCCCCAGGCTGTGTCAACCCCCACAGCTCCCCAGGCTGTGTCAACCACACGCAGCCATACACATCCATACATAACCACACAACTCTACCGTATTATTGACGTGAGTATGAATATTGATCACAGTCAGGCTGAACTATAGAGTAGAATTGTACGTACAGTAATTGAAATTTTGGCATATATATATATATATATATATACACATTAGCTAGCCAGAGGCCTGAGCCATAGAGAATGAAAAGCACATATTTATACAGAACACAGCCGTCCGTCGTGTGAAGATATGGCGCGAACTATTATTTTACTCCGAAGTTTTGCAATATTATTCTGAATGTGGTATTTGTGCAAGGTAACCAGGGCGGGATGTGATCTCATATCAAGAGCCTGAATTAAGCAAACATCGGCAAATAAAAGTGGAGTGAGTTGTCGAAATCCGTTTTGCCTCACAAAGAGAGACAAGTTCCGACCTCTTCAACACCCCATGACACACATTTGTACCCCGGCCTGCCGCAAGCCTACCCGGGTACTGCGGAACGGGAGAGAGAGGGGGGGGGGGAGGTACTGCGGAACAGGGCAAGGGGTACTGCGGAACGGGCCTGGGGTCATGGGAGGGGATGGGTCTCTCCGGGGAGGGGGTAGGGTGGAGGACGGCCCGCAGGACCCCAATGGCGGCCTGCCTAAGTTGACTCTTTTACGCTTCACCGCACACTTGTCTAATGCCCACCACTAATTATGACACCAGCCAATCTACTCCACTCTTGGCCCCTCCACCCGTGGACCCTCCACTCGTGGCTCCTCCACCCGTGGACCCTCCACTCGTGGCTCCTCCACCCGTGGCTCCTCCACCCGTGGCTCCTCCACCCGTGGCTCCTCCACCCGTGGCTCCTCCACTCCACCCCTCAGGCATATCATAACTACCGGCAAGAAACTCTCACGATTCACAGACTTTTAAACAAATGTTAATGAAAGAAAAAAAATGTGCGAATATTTATACAGTAAAAGTTTATTCACGAAGTAAAGCAGATTTGTTATATGTGCGTCTTTTTTATTTTGTATTTTTCACACAGGCGGGTACAGGAACAGACGACTGCTGACTCCTGTTAGCACGCTGAGAGTGTTCCCTTCCCATAGCTCATGGTAAGCCTTACACACACTAGTTTCCCGGGAACGCGGCCCAACATTCTGTTAAATATCATGTACCTAATTTTAATGTACCTAATTAAACTGTTTGGTTCGGTGGACAGAGGCGAAAGATAAGAATTGGTGCCCAGTCAATCCTCCCCGATTGAGACTCGAACCCAGACCAAACCGACCGGGAGGCGCGGAGGTCTCCCTGTCTGCAACTTGTCTATCTATTTGCATGTCTTCCTGTCTATCTCCATCTCTGCCTTTCTGGCAGTTGTTTCAGTTAGACGGTTTATTTGTCGATGTATTTTTCTTCATATAAATGTGCAGATCTTTTAAAACATAAATACTTTGTTTGGCGTGGTGGGTTAGACGCTGTATGATGTTTGGCGTGGTTGGTTAGACGCTGTATGATGTTTGGCGTCGTTGGTTAGACGCTGTATGATGTTTGGCGTGGTTGGTTAGACGCTGTATGATGTTTGGCGTCGTTGGTTAGACGCTGTATGATGTTTGGCGTCGTTGGTTAGACGCTGTATGATGTTTGGCGTCGTTGGTTAGACGCTGTATGATGTTTGGCGTCGTTGGTTAGACGCTGTATGATGTTTGGCGTCGTTGGTTAGACGCTGTATGATGTTTGGCGTCGTTGGTTAGACGCTGTATGATGTTTGGCGTGGTTGGTTAGACGCTGTATGATGTTTGGCGTCGTTGGTTAGACGCTGTATGATGTTTGGCGTCGTTGGTTAGACGCTGTATGATGTTTGGCGTCGTTGGTTAGACGCTGTATGATGTTTGGCGTCGTTGGTTAGACGCTGTATGATGTTTGGCGTCGTTGGTTAGACGCTGTATGATGTTTGGCGTCGTTGGTTAGACGCTGTATGATGTTTGGCGTCGTTGGTTAGACGCTGTATGATGTTTGGCGTCGTTGGTTAGACGCTGTATGATGTTTGGCGTCGTTGGTTAGACGCTGTATGATGTTTGGCGTCGTTGGTTAGACGCTGTGTGATGTTTGGCGTCGTTGGTTAGACGCTGTGTGATGTTTGGTGTCGTTGGTTAGACGCTGTATGATGTTTGGCGTCGTTGGTTAGACGCTGTATGATGTTTGGCGTCGTTGGTTAGACGCTGTATGATGTTTGGCGTCGTTGGTTAGACGCTGTATGATGTTTGGCGTGGTTGGTTAGACGCTGAATGATGTTTGGCGTCGTTGGTTAGACGCTGTATGATGTTTGGCGTCGTTGGTTAGACGCTGTATGATGTTTGGCGTCGTTGGTTAGACGCTGAATGATGTTTGGCGTCGTTGGTTAGACGCTGTATGATGTTTGGCGTCGTTGGTTAGACGCTGTATGATGTTTGGCGTCGTTGGTTAGACGCTGAATGATGTTTGGCGTCGTTGGTTAGACGCTGTATGATGTTTGGCGTCGTTGGTTAGACGCTGTATGATGTTTGGCGTCGTTGGTTAGACGCTGTATGATGTTTGGCGTCGTTGGTTAGACGCTGAATGATGTTTGGCGTCACTGGCTTAAGGCAAAAAAACAGCCTATGCCTCAAATAGTACACATGTATACTGTACTAAGTTCAGGAAGAGCTAGACTTGGGTGTAGCCTTCTAGTGTGACTCTAGACAACCAATAATGCACTATGTAAACTTTGATATGGGTGAACCAGGCCAGATTTTGTACTGTCATCCATTGTAACAATAGATACAGTTATTTGCGGATGACAGGTTGCGATACTCATAGGTCACTTGTTGCAGGCTGTATCCTACAGGTAGTTTAGCTACAATTGTCGGGAGTATTGTAAGATAAAATGGTATTGCTCAACGGCCTTGCAACTGTCGTATTATGCTATGCATTACAAGTCCGCTGTAATGTGCAGCAAGGGAAATATTATTAGTTTAATGCAGGCGATAAGTCAGACAATAACGTGGCTTGAAGATATGAGAACTAAACCAAACACCAGAAGATGAGGAGACGACGACGACGTTTCGGTCCGTCGTGGACCATTAGCAAGTCGTGTGTTATATGACCATTATCACACGCCTTCATACTGGTCCAGGACGGACCGATACGTCGTAGCTTCTCCATCGTCTGAGTTGTGGTTTGGTCATCATTTCTTCAGCCACGTTATTGTGCCTCATCGTCTGCTTAACAATAGCATAATGGTCACAAACTGTACCAGGGAACAACACACAACACCAGGTAACCGTGGAACCTCAGGGAACAGCGGAACGCCAGGGAACAGTGAAACACCAGGGAACAACTGATCATAAGGTAGCAGCAGAACGCCAGCGAACACACATTCATCCGTTCAGCCACTTGGTGCGGACCTGCTGATCACTCTCTATACACTCTACTATCACCTGCTGACCACTACCACCACTACCTGCTGACTACCATCCCTACCTGCTGACTACCACCACCACCTGCTGACTACCATCCCTACCTGCTGACCACCACCACCACCTGACAACCATCTCCTGCTGATCACACACCCGGCAACTACACTGGTCAATCTTGGAGACTCTGCTATAATATATATTTGCCCAAGTTGCTATATGAAGGAAAAGCTTGCTACTGACAATAATATCAACAATTAAACATTGTGTGAGTATATCCTGGACATTTAACCCCAGGTCTGGCCAGTACTGTCTCCGGCAATAGTATACCAGTTTACTTTTAACGATTTAACTATATATATTAAACTTAAACTTCCAATGGGGTTTTTCCTCGCGAAATGAATTCCAGAAAGGCTATTTAGACAGTCTTGTCGTGACAATTCCTGGAAGGAAAAAGTAAGGTGAGTGTATCACTAGACGGCAGCAAGACTCTGGAGCGCTCCAACAAACGAAACTATAAAGCCTTCAGCCCACGGGAATATGTTTTGACCGCCAACATTGTCTAGGGAGAGAGAAAAATATCGGGGCACCAAATTAACCCCCCGGTGATGGATGAGGCACTCGTCCTGCTCTTGTGCTGGACCCATGTAACGTTGTCTCCATATTTATACCGCAAGCCTGTTGACTCGGGCAGCGCGGACAAAGCCTAGTGACGGGCCGGAGACAGCCACCCGCACCAACATGTTACAAAAACCCTCTCAAAAAATCCTCCCACGGAAGATAAAGTATTTGTCTTTGTTATTCTTATTTTGCGTGTGCGTGCGGCTCAGCGGTGGTGATTCTCGTCTTTTTTTATATCTGGTGAGAATGGATTGGTAGAGCGTTCGGGATAAAATAGTTTTAGGCTCGGTTGCTGGTTTATATTTAGGGTCTGACCAGCTTGTGTCAACACTCCTGGATTTTCTTCTTTCCTTTCATCATCATTTCTCGTCCTTCCCTCTTCCAACTCTGTAGTCTTCTTCGTCGACTTCTTGACCTCTATTATTACCGTTCTTATTACAGCTTCCATCACTCGTTATCATCTTTGTGTTGATATTATTATGTTTTTTTTATATCATTCGGCTCTCACTCTCACGATTTTCCTTCTAATGTCTTACGTCAAAATTGTACCCATTAACACCACCAAACACACCACCTTCAACACCACACACCACCAAACACACCACCTTCAACACCACACACCACCAAACACACCACATCATTCACAACACCACCAGCTCACCACTTACCATCTCTCCACTTCACTCAATAAATACAAGGCGATAAGGATGAAGAAAGGAGCACAGGACCGAACTTAACAAAATCAGTGAGATACAAAGATCGGGGGCTTTACACAATACCCAACCTATCTCTGGAAGAACACATAAATGTAATCACATCAGCGTCATACACAAAAGTGGTGAACATCTGAACAATCTCCAGGAACCTTAACTGGGACACTTTCAGAATATCTATATACACTAAATGTCTGACCAGCGTTAGAGTATGCAGGACCAGCGTGGAGTCCCAACCTCAAAATGCACGAATCTAAGATCGATAAAGTATATAATTTTACTAGACGACTAGACCCAGAATAGAGGGACCCGAGCTACGGAAATAAAGCGAGCGAGGCGAACTTAATAACACCTTAAGATAAAGAGAAATGGAGGGAGGAGATACAATATATAAAGACATACTGTTTAAGGTGCGTAGCAAAGTAACAAGAGGAGAAACGTTGAATCTCAGACACTGTGATGTGAGGTACTGGGGTGAGCCACAGGGACGTGAGGTACTGCGGTGAGCCACAGGGATGTCAGGTACTGGGGTGAGCCACAGGGATGTGAGATACTGGGATGTCAGGTACTGGGGTGAGCCACAGGGATGTGAGGTACTGGGATGTCAGGTACTGGGGTGAGCCACAGGGATGTTAGATACTGGGATGTCAGGTACTGGGGTGAGCCACAGGGATGTGAGGTACTGGGATGTCAGGTACTGGGGTGAGCCACAGGGATGTGAGGTACTGGGATGTCAGGTACTGGGGTGAGCCACAGGGATGTGAGGTACTGGGATGTAAGGTACTGGGGTGAGCCACAGGGATGTGAGGTACTGGGATGTAAGGTACTGGGGTGAGCCACAGGGATGTGAAGTACTGGGGTAATTATAAGAGCTGGCATGACAAGAAGGCAACAGGCCGGGAGTCATTGCATGAGATGACCGTAGGCGGTGCCCAGGAGCTAAAGCTCGTTCCTGAAATCGTTCTTAGGTAAGAACCATCACAGTAATGACACCTCAACCACATCAATATTTCACGAGAGCCGCGCCATTAACATCACCGTGTAAAGTCAACATCGTCTACCACAGCCATCTACACCATCAACACAGTCCGTTGTCATCATCTTTTGTCACTATCACCATCATTATCACCACCACTACAACCATTACTGCCACCAACACTACGACAATCGTCATCATTACAGCTACCAGCATCAACACCACCTCTACGACCATTACTGCAGTCATCACCACCACTGCCACTATCACCACCACTACCACTATCACCATCACAACCATCACATCACAACACTCCTAGGACTAACCTCCGTCTAACAACATACGCGCCAAGATGTAATGAATTTTGCGGTGTTTTTAGAGCAATTAGCCTTCTTTGTCTCGGTGTCTCGCTGGCGGGAAAACCAACAAGGATTGTGGACAGTTTTCAGTTCATTTGTTTCGACGGGTACACACTCCGACAGGGTCCAGACTTTGATTTCTCCTCTTTTGTTTGTCAGACTTACAGAGCGAGCACCCACCCCTCCCCCTCCCCCGTCGCCATGTCGAGATTAGTAGTGTTATATGTCCTTCCTAGGCTCCTCTGTTGATCTGTTTAATACCATGTTGCAACAGAGGAACCTCGTGCGGTGGACTGTGTGTGTTTGGTGCGCCTTCCAACCCACAGAGGGTTCAGTGGGTTGGAAGGGCGGGCTAAGGGACGGGCTGGGGCAAGTGCTGGGTGATTCTAGAGGTTTATGTTGAGTATTCTAAACTAGTTGTTCCTCAGAAGTTTCCACGTAGCGCTTTGCTGGCAGCGATATACCAGCCCACCGTTAAGACAAAGGGCGGTAGTGACTAGCTGTGGTGATGGTGGGGAAGGCAGCGGTGGTGATGGTGGGGGAATACAGCAGTGACTGTAGCGGTGGTGAGGGTGGGGAATACAGCGGTGGTGATGGTGGTGACTGTAATGGTGGTGATAGTGGGGAAGGCAGCGGTGACTGTAACGGTGGTGGTAAGGAAGGTGGAGGTGAGTGCAATAGTGGAGGTCGTGGAGAAGGTGGCAGTGACTGTAGCGGTGGTAGTGGTCATCGTTGCGCTGGCTATGCGGTGAAATGGTGGTAGTGACGGTGGGTGGATACAGTTCTCTCACACAAAACGTTGCAGTGTTCCAACAATACAATACATCAATAACCCCCCCCCCCTCCTCCCACCCCCTTACAACTTAGGCAAAATAACATTCAGAATCTAACCAGAATCTTGCCTCCTGGGACAAGGGTGCCATGAGCTTTCTCAAGGAATTCGGTACTATTGACACTACCAGTTTCCTGTTTCAGCGCCTTAGTGTGCTGATCCAGAGGGACAACGCCTTCTGTCTCGTTAGTTCCTGTCCGGTTCTTGAGGGAGGGACTTGTAGAAAAGCTAAATGGTCGAGACTGTATTTTGTGAACCATGTAGAATACCACCCAGCCCCGTCTCTTCTGGGTCGGAGTCTGCATGGACGGTATTGGCTCAGGTACATTAACTTACTAGTAGTGAGTACTCCATCGTAGATATGATTCGGGAGTTGTAGAGCGTTTTAAAGCCATAGAATCGACTACCCTACCCATCGAAGCCGTAAATGCCAAGTTTAATACTTTAGTTAAAAAACATATTTGAAAAATCCTCAAGAATAACGAGGGGGACTTCGACAAGCCGCTGGCTTCCTAACCCCCATCGACACCACTAATGCGGTCCTCGGGTAAACTCAGGTAATGCATCCTCTAGCGTCTAGGTGATGCGCAGCGCTCCTTAAACAAGTTAGTTTTTTAGAGCATTTGGGTGAAACATTTTAAATGTCTTGTGAAGGTAATTTATGGGTTATGGGTTGTATACAAGTGTTTTCCGGTCTCATCTTACGACAGGACGAGACACAGCGCCTTCTTGAGAGAGTCATCATTTGAGTTTTATCTGAGGAAATAATAATTGTATGGGGCAACGATTTTAGGTCCTAAATTTGTCATCGGCAGCATTTACACACTGAGACCCACAACAGGACGGGTCAGCTGCCTTGTACTGGTAAACCCCTTTGACAATACGTGCATTCTGGGGTTTATGTACTAACATGTACAATGTTCAGTCTGACTGCTAATATGTGGCAAAACACCATCCCGGTTGTCATTACTGTTAGTAATAATATCAGCGTCATTATAACATTGTTTACTCGTCAATTGTTTCTTTTCCCATATAGCTGCCTGGAGCTATGCGGATCTTGCCTTCACCTTACATAACTTGCTATGACGAGGTGAAGTTACAATACTTTATACTTTATAAATACCATCTAATGGCATTAGTCATTAATTACAAGGTGTTTGAATGGCTAAAGTGATCTTATACATTCGTCGCCAGCCTCATGCTAAAACAAGTTTTATGATTTTGTGTATTTCGGTGACACAAGCCTCGAAATGTATGTGTGACCCTATACACACATTTCCATAAATATCTGCTATTTATATATGAAACATCTGAATTTGTTCTCGAACAAAAATAACTTGGCAAAATGGTCAACAGCTTGCAGTAAAAGGTTTCATTAATGTGAATTTTGGGTTCTTTGGTCTCAAATACAGCTCAATGTGCATTCATTTGCACAAGAGAGAGAGAGAGAGAGAGAGAGAGAGAGAGAGAGAGAGAGAGAGAGAGAGAGAGAGAGAGAGAGAGAGAGAGAGAGAGATAATGCATGTGTGAGGATCAAACTGACCGTTGTGGCAGTGTGTACTATGCAAGCCTCATTCCCCCATCCCCGTCATGCCTGTTGAGCGCGCTCGTGTTCTCCCTTAGGAACAAATTTGTTCTCTTTGAACATTAGAACAGTCATATTCTACTGATTGCAAGAACCAAATAATTGACGTTTTCTGAATGCTACAATATTGGTGTTCTCTAAGAGGTAGAACACAAACAATAGTGATCTTTGGATATTAGGACAAAATAAAGTTTTTTTTTGTATGTACGTGTTACAATAAAAGCAGTGGTATTTTTTAGCTGTTAGGACAAAAATAGTGTTATGTTCTAGCTGCTAGGACAAAAATAGTGGTATTTTCTAGATGTTAAGATAGAATCAGTGGTGTTTTCAATAAGTTACGACAAATCAATCTATTTTCTAGTTGCCAGGGCAAAATTAATAGTAATGAACAACGCTGAAATTTCCACTACCCACAATCTCCATTACTGAAACGAAAAGGTTCCATCCAGAATGCATGTCTATCATCTAAACATACATTTTGCATATCAGTATCTGAATAGATTAATATTTGAACAAACGCTAAAATCTACTGACTCGGGGCTGAACATTTCATATCCACCGATTCCGTGAGGGTGGGGGTAGCATAGAGGCCGACCCCCTTCCACTTTGGGCAAGGGGTCCGACCCCAACCCACCTATGCCACTAACCGTACACTCACGCGCCATCATGCAAAGTTACGTGAGGCTACCCCCAAGCGTCTGGCGTTCAACCTTGGACAGACACACATTCTATATTACAGATATATATTTGGCCCTGATGACGCCCCACTTACATTCTCTTGAGAAAATCCAACGTAAGATGAACAGACTGATTCCTTGTATTTGGGACCTCCCTTGCGAGGAGGTAGGGAGCTCGGCCTACATTCCCTGAAGAAGTGAATCCCTGAATCCCTGAATTCCCTGAATCTGAACTCTGAAGTTCAGATTCAGGACCGATATCTGAACGTTTTGGTCTGGCAATATGGTGGTAGAGGAGTGGAATTGGTTACCGACCAACATCATAGAGGCACAGGGTATATAGCTTCAAAGATAGGCGTGACAGTTACCTGAGGGGGGGCGGGGGGGTTGACACCGCTAAGAATGCGCCGACAGGTCCGGCCTCAACCACTCGTATATTTGTCGAACCTACTCCTGGAACACTCCAGTGACCTCCACGTCCATTGTGTTCCCTGGCGCCGTGATCAATAAATCAACAGCCTTATTTCTAAGCCAATATTTACCTTATATTTTTCTAAATCTAAACTTCTCCAACTTGTATCCATTATTTCGTGTTCTATTATGTGGTGCTATATTTAGCACTTCGTTAATCTCATCCTTGTCATACTCTTTCATCCACGAGTATGCATCACTCTTGTTCATCCTTAATCGTCGCCTTTCAGGTACAAATTACGCTTTTTAATCTCTTCAAATAAGAAGTTCCTAATTCGTAAGGGAAAGTTTTCATCCATCTCTATATACTTATGAATTTGCATCCATTCTATGATATATTGGCCAAAAATGAACTGGGTATACTAAATGGGCCTTAACATAAGGAAGATCACGCTGAAGAATATTATATATCAGTGTGTGCTCAGACTTTTTTTCCAGCTCTACAACTCTGAGAACTTGTTCTGAGAACTAGAACAAAATAATGTGATTCCCTGAACACTAGAATAAAAACGGTCCTTTTTTCACACAGGTCAGTAGAAGAGCAGACGGCTCTTGACTCCTGTTAGCAGACTGAGAGCTTTCCCCCTCATGGTAGTCTTTCCCTGGAATACGACCCGCCAATCGGTTAGCAGCCAGGTACTCAATTGCTGCTGGGTGAACAGAAGCAGACTGATAAGGATTGACGTTCAGACAATCCTCCCCGGCCTGGACTTGAACTTAAACAAATCTATCACGAGACGGGTGTTACCACTGCGCCACCACCGACTATTTCTGAACACTAGAATAAACAGTTGTGGTCTCTCTTGTGTTGTGGGACGGAGTACCTGAGTGTTGAGTGAGTACCTCTGGCACAGTGACTATCTCCTCTCTCACTGTTAAATACCACAGCTGGCTTTTCCGGCTCAGTGCACCACACATTGCTGCCTTCCCAAACGAGAGTTGAAATTCCATGATAGCCTATAAAGTTTCGAAATCAAATTTGTTACATTCAAGAAACACATCGAAACCGTAATTGAATAGTCTGATAATTACGGTAATACTACTACTAATAAAAAAACAATAGTAATAAGAGTAATAATATCAATACTAACAGACATCTTATTAAGCATAAATCGGGCTCCTGCCAGTTAAACAGAAAAAGAATTATCAGTATGTTATCGGTGATAAAAGTGCCTTTATCTGCAGAGTAAGCTACGTCAAGTCAAGCAAGGCGAGTTCCTCACCTTTTTATATTGCACCTTCGATTAAAAATTGCCAGTAACAACACTTGAGGAGAGCGGTGGGCATCTCTCTCTCCCCTCCTACACCCTGGACTGGGGTGGGCATCTCTCTCCCCTCCTACACCCCGGACTGGGGTGAGCGTCTCTCTCCCCTCCCACACCCTGGACTGGGGTGGGCATCTCTCTCTCCCCTCCTACACCCTGGACTGGGGTGGGCGTCTCTCTCCCCTCCCACACCCTGGTCTGGGGTGGGCGTCTCTCTCTCCCCTCCCACACCCTGGACTGGGGTGGGCGTCTCTCTCCCCTCCCACACTTCTATCAAACACCCAGGACTGGAGTGGTGGAATGGCCGTTTGTTTCACCCTCTCCACCCTGTCACACACCTTGAACTGGAGTGTGCGCCTCTCTCATCTATCCTACCCCTATTATATACCCAGGACTGGAGAGTAGTGGAGTGGCCACCTCTTCCACACCCCGTCTCATACACCGAGGATTGGAGTGGACGTTTCACCCCGCTCCACCCCCCACCTTCTCCCTTTTCACATACCCTGATCTGGAGTGGGCGCCTCTCATCCCCTTACTCCACTCCTATTACACATCCAAGACTGTAGTAGTGGAGTGGGCGCCTCTCCGCTTCGCCCCCCCCCCCCCCCACCACACACCCAGAATAACACGCTGATCCTAAGATAAAGTCGAAAAAAGGAGCACTGCCTGCACGAATTTTTCTTAAAGAGCGAGTGGATGTTGTGGGTGTGTGGGAGGAAGGAGGAGTTGTCAGAAGTGGCCTCGTGTGCAGACAGGTGAGAAAATAGAGTGGTGAGGGCTGAAACACGACCGCTTCGAATATAAAGTCATGAAAAACGACGATGCCTTTCACGTTAAACACAGACCTCTGCTGCCTCATCCACACTCCCTGCTGGTCCTGGTGGCAGCTCATACGCTCTATGGCAACAATGGGGCAGACTTTTATTGAAACACTAATATAAAAGTATTAAAAAGCTTTTCTGAACATGTATAGATCGACATAAACTTCTCTTCACTGTTTGTGAAGAGAAGATACAGGTCACCATATGCTACAAGTGTAATACGACCGACAACTTGATCATGAACTCTCCCATCTCCAAACAGAGCGTCGTCTATAATTTGACTCGCCCACTTGAGACTACCAAACCCAAACGGTGTCAATATATAGGCACGACGGCAGCATTTATTTTGCAAGGTGTCTGACAGTGCACAAACAACAAGGCTCTATTAAAGATCACATCATTACTACACACAATCAGATCATCGTCAGAGATATCCTGACATATCCGAAGCCATACCCATACAGTTAATAGCAAGTTTGCCCTTTGGTAATAAGTGGGAGAATATAAATATATATAAATATATATATGTGTTGTGCCTAGTAGCCAGAACGCAGTTCTTGGCCTACTATGCAGGGTCCGATTTGCCTAATAGGCCAAGTTTTCCTAGATTTCAAAATTTTCCTATTTTTTTCTTATGAAATGATAAAGCTATTCATTTCATTATGTATGAGTTTTTTGTTTAAATTTTAGTTACAACTAACGGAGATATATGACTGAGCCCAACCTACCCTACCTAACCTAACCTAACCTATCTTAACCTAACCTAAACTAACATAACTAAATCAATAATTTATGTTCTTAATATAATATAATAAAAATATTGAAAATAATCCAAATGGAAACAATTTATTGAAAATAAAGAAAATCACACGGCCTATTAGGCTAATCGGGCCTTGCATAGTGGGTGTGGATTGTGGATTTGTCATACAGCAAAACAAATTAAAATTTCCTAAACAATAAATTAAAAGTACACAATTACATATACAATTAATCAAGCACATACAAATTGATTACATACACACTTAAATATATATTACAAATTTAAAGAATAACGAACTAATACCAACCTATAAAACGTTCAACCGAACTCTTCTTACGTTGTCTTTAATTAATAATGAATATAATATAAATATTCAGAAATTAAAATCAATTACTCAAAAGTACAAATACAAATTACAACGATTGTAGGAATATATACAAAAAATCATTCAATGTAAATATATAAAAACTTTAAACTAAAATTTAATAGTTCAATTTCAAATACTAAAAATAAATGATTTAAAACCAGTTTTCATAATCAACAACCGCAAGAAAAATAATTAACACAAAAATCAATTACAAGACAAATTGAAAACATTACCTTTAAAAATGGGAAACTAAATAAATTTGAGAGGGTCCTGGGAGCACAGTCAGGTTCGTTTTGGACTCACAATAAAAAAAATTCCGGGTTCGAATCCCAGGCGGCGCAGAAATGATTGGGCGCGTTACCTATCACCTCATGCCTCTGTCTACCTAGCAGTAAATAGTTACCCAGGAGTTAGTCAGCTTGTTGTGGGGTTGCATCCTGGTCGGGGTCAGTAATTCGACCCCTTGGGGGGGGGGGATCCTTCATAAAAGCTAACATGTACTGTATGTATAAACAGGCTGCCTGTCCCTGTTTATGACCATTGATGCTCACAGTAAAGATGGATCTCCCTAATTGATTGATTGACCATGTCGTAGCTCAGTCGATTAAGGCAGCGTCTGGGATGCTCCCGGACGTAGATTCGAATCCTCGTCACGGCCCTTGTGGATTTGTTCATCTCCCTCCTACTCCTCATCCACTTTTGATCTCTATCGCTTAAGCACCCCAATCTTCCCCAACAATAACCCGGACAGCTCCAACGCACACATGCTCGGTCTACAACTTAATTCACTCCTCAGTTCCGTCTCCGACCATTCGTCAAATTACTTTTCCCCCATCTCAAGACCCCTCTACCACCACCAGACGTTTATTCTTCACAGCTTTCTGATTCTCTCCCTTCCCATATTCTAACTCTCAACGTTTTCTCCACCCATTAACCCAAGCCTAGCCCTCCACCCAGATCCCCAGCAGCGCTCTCAGCAGCGCTCCCCTCTCACAATCCACCCAGAATATGAGCCTTTATGTAAACCCGATTAACCAACGATCCCACCAACATCCAGCCCAAACCAATCCTGAATCTACTGAGACCAACTGGGATCGCTGTAGTCCAGAGGTGCCGATGGAGGGAAGTGGTGAGGCAGAGTGAATGTGAAGAGTCTAAAATCTGATACTGTATCAATATTAACGAAAGTCCCCAAGACATGAAATAAGTGAAAAGGTTCGAGGAATTGACCCTGATATAATTTCACGTGCAGATAATTAACTGAAATATAATCAAATCTAAAACGTTGTTCAAAAAATGGTTGTACATTTATAATTGAGTAAGAATAGAATTATATAAAATTTAATATTTCAAAAGGAGTACCAAAAAGTGTCACAATGAGTGTTGTATATTAATGAGCTGTAACTAAGTTGCAACACACTTGTACTCTTATAATGGTAAACATTGCACACATATGGTCACTTCTTCGTTTATATGCTTCACGAATTTTTGTATTCCAAATGGCCTCTAGACCTACTGTCATTATATTCACCTAGCTGAGTCATCTCCGAGACATGATATTCGACTGGGACACACCACAAAGAAATACAAGGATGGTACAAGAAAAGATCAAATATCCTTTCCTGCTTTAGAAAAATATCGTTACATCTAAGATTCACTTTTGTAACTCTACATACCCACCAAATCCCTGGACCTGAGGCTCCTGCACACTTTACTGGCTAGTGGCTACGTACTTGCCAGTACCCACAATTGACCTTGATAACATCACATCAAAGAGACCCATGGCTTACAAATGGGTATTTCATGGCTTTGACGTCACATCAAAGAAACCCGTGATGTTGTCTAGCCATACAGTTATGGCTAGACAACACCATGATCTAACTTGTCAAGTCCATACCTGAAATCTACAATACAACCATCACTACAACAATTCCACCTGATTAGTCTCACTCTAACTACTCACATTCTCTAGGACTGATTTGGTTTAGCATCGCTACTTTGTGTCAACAAGTCACACCTACCATGGCTAACCCTGCTGTTCACTCCCAGCAGGAGGTCATGGTACATTTACTGCTGGGAGCTGAATGCCTCCTTCTCCGCTCAAAGCCTAGGTAATTGACTCTAGTAAGCGCCCGAGGCCACTCTCCATAGATCCATGGGTCACTTCAGATAAACCAGTAGAGTCTGTGTGTGGGCCAGTCACCCAGCCTGCGACCATGGCAACTTTACACGGAAGTAAGTGGTGTGTTGACTCACGTTTAGGTGACCCTCTTCATGCACTCAGCACTTCAGCATTTGGGCGTGTCTTGTTTCTCCATCTACCTTGATAAAGGGGCGAACACCTGAATGATCTTCACTCATGTACTTTCTTCCATACTTTTTAAAATTTAATTTCTAAAGTGTTGTAGTGCCTGATTTAACTAGCTAATACTTAACACCTAATTTGTGGATTAAAGCAATAGTTAGAGAAAGAACCAAGAGGAGTGGCGAAGTAGTGTCACTGTAGGTTAACTTTGAACAAAATAAAATTGCACTGATCATGTCTGAAGAATAATTTCACGAGAAGGTGGAAACTTAGTGTAGGTTGTTACATACAACTACTGCAGATCATCATATGACCCAAGAAGGAGAATCCCTGGACTTAGGGCTCCTGTACACTTTACTGGCTAGTGGCTACGTACTTGCCAGTACCCACAATACATGAAGCTGTACTAGATTATTTCTACAGGGAGTGGAAGAAACAGTCCAAATAATGAAAGCAAAGTTACTAAAGAGAACCTCAACCAGGGTTGGTAAAAACATGTGGCGATGGATGAAAAAAAATTGGTTGTTGGTGGTTGGTGTGAAGCCCAAGTTCAGATATTTTCAACGCAGCTAATGCTGGAATTAAGAGTCTAAGCTACAGTGACAGGTAAGGTCAATCTAACAACTCAATTGCAAAGAAGGACCAGAGGTGATATAATCACAACGTACCAAATACTGACGGGATAGACAAAGTGGACAAGGAAACCCACTTTCAATCAAAAACAGAAACAAAACGCCATCAGTGAAAGCTGGAAACGCAAATGAATCTGAAAAGTCTGGAAAGCTGGAAACGCATCAGTGAAATGAGAAACGTAATGCAGTACTCGTACGCGGCACGGGTGGCCTACAAGGGGAATGCTTTGAAAGAAGTCGTGGAGGCCACCTCAATCCACAGCTTCAAGAGCAAATACAACACGGAACTCAAATGCCAAGAGAATTTAACGCAGCCGGGCGCAAGTAGGTAGAAGGCAGAGCTCGAAGAGCTAGATTTCATTCACCCTTCCGCACCTATCTCACACGATAGGTAATCAGAGACAGGAAAGCATTGTCTGTTGGTGGTGACTGACACTACCAACGCCACTGACATACTGACACCACTAACGGCAATGACACGCTATTATTACACTGTTATCATCAATACCACTGACTGTCAACAGCACTAATATGCCGATACCACCACTAGTATTACTGACACCACAACCAGTATAACTGATACCACCACTAGTATACTAATACCACCACTACTATACTGATACTACCAACACCACTTACATTCCGATATTATCAATACCAATGACACCTCCAACACCTTTAAACACTCATATCACCAACAAAATTAGAGAGATGGTGTTAAGCAAAACAACACTGGGGAGTTTTAAGATTACCAGAGATGAAGTATGGAGGCATCTGCTAGCGCTGGAGGCGCCCAACAACACTACAACTAGTTACCAGTACATTAAAAGCCATAGGAGGAGGCATAATATTTTGTGATTCAAAGTCTGCTCTTCAAGCAATCGAAAACATCTCCTGGAAAATCGACAGCAAGAACCTCATACTACCAATTATAAATAACCTAATTGCTGCACAGAGTAAAGGGTTTCGAATCTCATTTGTATGGATACCATCACACATACAATGTATCATAATGACACAGACATTGCAGCCAAATTAGCATGTAACAAAGATAAAGTTGAATTAGACCTAGGTATCCCCATCTCTGCTGTGAAAACTATTTTGTTCCAAACACTCAGGTCTGATAGGAACGAAATTACTGACTTCCAACTATCTGTAAACACCAGTATGAAAAGCTATGATTTGTTCAGGTCTGAAACCCATGTTTATGGGCAGCACAAAACGTCCACCAGACTGTGCGACACAGTGGTTGCCAGGATCAGGTTGGGTTACCGTTACCTGTGGCAGGTGGCTACAGGTGAAGAAAAATGACTAGATTGTCATTTGTAGTGACAATGTCATTGTAGTGACAAGAAATGGCAAGAAAAATGACAGGTTGGATAACAAAAACTTTTCAAACTAGAGATGCTATACCAATGATGATACTCTTCAAGACGCTAGTGCTCTCTAGAGTGGAATACTGCTGCACAATGCCAGTCCCTTTCAAAACTGGATAAATTGCTGATCTGGAGAGCGTGCAGAGATCCTTTACTGCTAGAATCCACTCGGTATAACATCTAAACTATTGGGACCGACTGAAATGCCTAAAGCTGTATTCTCTTGAGCGCAGGCGGGAGAGATACATAATAATTTGCACGTGGAAAATGGTAGAAGGGCTGGTCCCAAATCTGCACATAGAAATAACACCACATGAGACCAGGAGGCATGGCAGGATGTGCAGAATACCCCTGTTGAAAAGCAAAGGGGCAATAGGTACTCTGAGAGAAAACTCTATCAACATCAAAGGCCCGAGACTGTTCAACAAGCTTCCACTACACATAAGGGGCATAACTGGCCGACCCCTCACAGTGTTTAAGAGAGAACTTGACAAGCACCTTCAAAGGATACCTGATCAACCAGGCTGTGACTCATACGTCAAGCTGCGACAGCCTCGTCCAACAGCCTGGTCAACCAGTCCAGCAACCAGGAGGCCTGGTCGACGACCGGGCCGCGGGGACCCTCAGCCCCGAAAACACCTCAAGGTAGGTGACGGATTTCTCAATCCTGAGCATTCCAGGTGCAAACTCTGTGAGCAGGTACTGGGACAGGATCTCCCACACTACATCACCTTACGAAAATAAGGAATATTTCCTTACTAGCTAAAATTTGTTGACCAGGCAATGCAGAGATCAAACAACACATAAAAGGGTGAGCCGTCTTCAATTTTTGGACTGTCAGAAAGCCTTCAGCATAAGACCCCACATGAGGTTAGTGCACAAGTTGGAGAAACGGCAGGAGTGACAGCGAAGGTACTTCAGTGGCTAATGGAACAGCTAAGAAACCAAATCCAGAATGACAGGGAGATGAGAGTTCAGGGTGGCGAGATATTACCAGTGGGGTTCAATACAAAACAGAACTAGGAACCATTTTATTCCTGCTCTATGTAAATGATCTCCCAGAAGGAATAAATCTCTTCCTTTCAATGTTGGCAGGTAGAGCAAAAATTCTAAAAAAGATCCCACATCAAACGGATATCATCAGCTGAATATGCAAGAGTGATCAATATAAGAAGTGCTTTTAGAAATTTGAATCTTGTATACCACATAAGTCAGATAGATCATCTCAGGAATATGAAGCACAAAGTCCTTATCTCGTTAAACTCAAAACGAAGCTTTATATGCCACTAGAATAGTATCAGAGATGAAAGGTATGAGTATTAGGAAATGTCTTATTAAAGGAGCCTCGTAACTGAAAGACAAAAAGAGATTAGATGGGATATGAATACCACATACAAAATTCGCAAGGGGTCATAGGTCGTAACTAAGTGCCCAAATGAAACAGACATTATACATCGTTGTTGATTTGATTTACAGTGTGATTTTTGTTGATTTTTACAGTGTGGCAAATCAAGAAAGGACTTCGCAATTATGTACGATTGGCATATTACAAACGACAAACTTCTCCCCCCTACTAATGTTCAATAGTACAAATCCTAGCATTCCATTCACTCTTACAATTTTGTATATCGTCAGGAAATATAATCTGCTATAATTGAGTATTCCTTACCGCCTATCAAATTCTAATCTAATTTTTGAGATGTTTCTTAAGCCAAACACGTTTGTTATGATAACCAAAAAACCGAGGCTTGACCTTAAATTGACGTGAAACAGTTTCACCTTCAATTTTCAATAAGTTTCAAACATATGGAAAATGATAAGGATGACGATTATATTATTATTACTCATTGAGCAGTCACATGGCAGCCCCTGTTGTAAGCATCTTGTGTCACTTTTTGTTGTCGATACAGTATTTTGTTTAGTTGTATTTCAAAGTCGAACACAATTCTTACTCCAAGGACCTCGGAAGACATAATGCTCAATACCAACAATACCATCCTTCAAAGCAGGAGGTATTGAGGACGCAGGTCGTCCTTCAAAATAAAATAGTAAAAGCAATCTATGAAATTTTATTACACAGGGCAATTTTTATTTTAATGTCCATCTAGCAGTTGCGTGTCTGCAACCTAATTGGGACGCACAACAAAGGAATATCTTCAGTCAGCCAAATAATCCTATACAGCATATCGTATTTATTGAGTTTTCAATTAAATACAAAATAATAAGCATCCGTTTGTCAGCTATATTGTTAACTTCAGATAGGCAATTTCAACTGTGATCAAGATAACACTAAATGCGAAAATTATCACACATATGAACTGTAATTTTTAAGAAACTAGGCTAATACTGGTATATTATTCTCATCATTAGAAGTATGAGAGAAAAGACATCCTGCACATATATTGGATTTAAACGACTTACAGTAAAATACCAATAATTAGCCCCCAACCACGACGAGCCAGACGTTTTGGCTTACAGCTTAGGTCACAGACCAATGGTTTCTTGAAACTGTGAGCCAACATTGCTGCTCTTGCCCTTGGATGACCCTACGCATCACTGAAAAGGATGCATCTCTCACGACTCGGGTAACACGCCATTGTTCAGCTGGGACAAATATCTCTACGTACAAAAATGTTATGCTTAAACCAAATAAAATCTATATCGCGAAATATTGATTTATTAGTTTTTCGAGGATGTGACGAGGAATTTCATTCTTGTAAATTCGGTTACCATGACAACCATGTCTTGTTAAACCGCATTTTTAATAGACAACATAGATATATGACCCCCATATCTACGGGAATATTATTATACCATAAACGCCAATCCAGGTCTACGGCATCATACATATTATAGCTTTATGTTTATCATCGATTAATATTAAGGTTATCTATACTATGTCATTTCATATAACCTTGTCAACTTGCAATACATTTCACAAGCTTGACAATGGTCTTCAGCCAAACCAGAAGAGGCAGGCTCACCTGCCACAGTAGGAGAATCACAATTGTTTATGTAATGTCCTGGCAGCGTACATGTGTTACCTTGAGATTACCTTGAGGTGCTTCCGGGGCTTAGCGTCCCCGCGGCCCGGTCGTCGGCCAGGCCTCCTGGTTGCTGGACTGATCAACCAGGCTGTTGGACGCGGCTGCTCTCAGCCTGACGTACGAATCACAGCCTATTTAGATTAAACCATATAATACGTTGGGCTATATGGGTAGTGGTCTTTGGAGATCCAGTAATTATAAAATAAAGGGTTATATAAATTGGAATTTGTATTTGGTTTGTGTACAGTACAATAAATACATTGAGGGCAAAGTGACACTCCCGAACCACCTCTTAGATGGCTTAATCTTCATCAATCAATCAATCAAGGTGACACTTACCCGTAGCTTATTGCCTAATTTCGTTTACCAGTAGAAACTTTGATGAAATAACTGACATGGAGTGTGAATATATATGGCGCCTGCAAACAGTATGGACATAAAGTCAGCCCATCCTCCTAAAATTAGAAATTTATAGTAACTAGTTTGTTAAAGTATCAATATGTAGCGATAGACTACGAGAAAGTTGACTTTTGTATTATTGAATTTGGTCAAACCAGAAACACTTTAACCGCAACATAAATAAATATAAGACTTAACCTAACCAAAACTAACCTCTCGCCTAGCAATCCCAGGCCTAATACACGATATCTTAGGCCTAATATAGTACATATATATGCTATGCTAGGCCTAGGAATATTTAAGTTTGTATTTTACCTTTATTTTTCCGAACCTAATTAAATTAATATTACGAAAAGTGGTTTACTGGTGGTATATTATTACATATCAGTACTTTCGACCAAATAGTTACTATAAGTACTATCACATCAGGAGGATGGGTTGCATAGAGTACACAGAGTAATATAAAAAGCAGTAATGATATTCATAAGCTGTAATCCGACTGTAACTAGGTGCTATTTGGATAAAGGGTAACATAACGATAAAACCTAACCTAACCTGTACATTCTCCTCGAAAACACCTGCAAAATATTTAATTTAAAAAAATACTTAAAATTCAGTGACGTCATAAATTGTTTCCCTGGGCAAATCAAAATTCTGTTTGCATACTTCGGATGAGCTCTGACGGGTGTTTTGTTAAGTGTAATAAGGATATCAGCATCCACATTTGTGTAAAACAAAATTCTACTCACCAGATGTACTTTTTTTTAATTGTTTTGATCTCAATGTGCTTCGGGAACCTGCAGGTTAGATTATATCGAAACGGAAGCTCCGAACCTTCAATAATGTTTATTGGCACATAGCATCGCTGTGACTCTATCCATATGATGTTTTATTAATTAAGTTCATAGCTCCGTTTACAAAAAGATATTCACTCTCCTACTTTGAAACATTTTATTATAACTTACAACACAATGTACAAGGTGGATAGTATATAAAAACCAACAAATAAAAAGAACTTCGGTTATAAATTTGCGGTAGACGGCTCAAGACAAACTTGGATCAGGCCAAGTGAAATGTTTTAGACGAATAGTTTTCGACCGAAGTGCATAAAAAATGTTGGAAGAGCTGGAGAAACCCGAAGTATGAGATCAGTACTCTAGACAAGAATGACAAGAAAAAGGGATAGTAATAAGATTATAAATGGTTAAGGTTTAGGAACCACGATCGGGTGGAGAAGGTATGGATGATACATCATGGCGATGGGTATGGTGAGGGTGAGGGGATGGAGGTATGAAACATACTAGCGTGAAGTATGAGAATTGGAGATTGATTGATTGATGAAGATTAAGCCACTCATGAGGTGGAAATAGGCATGAATAGCCCGTAAGTGGTAGATTTTTTTGGAGTAAATGTGATCTTAGGTCGTGATGAGTTGAATGGAACGATAATATATTCAAAACTCAAATTCAAATGTTTATTCAGGTAAAGTACATACATACAAGGTGTGATACAAACATTGATGAATTTATAGATAGAGCTAGTACATACAATGCCTAAAGCCACTATTACGCAAAGCGTTTCAGGCAGAAAGGCGTGGGGGTATGGTGTACGAGGTTACGGGACATTCATGACCATGTCATCTCTTGGGTGGCTTAATCTTCATCAATATATCGGTGTGGGTGGAGAAGGGAGGGATGATATATACTGGCGTGAGACATGGTTGGGATGGTGAAGGGAGGAGATAACACTCGTGAAGCATGGTTGAGGCATAGAAGTATAATACATATATTCGCGTGTGGTATGATTGTGATGGTGAGGGGAGAGATGATACATTATCGCGTGGGGGAAATGGTGTTGATGGAAAGGGAAAGTATAATACATACCTACATGGGGTATGATGGGGGTGGATGATAAGCAAGAGTGGCCGGAAGGTTGATATCTGGCTGGCACAGAAGGGGGCGTCACCGGCATGCAGATACTAGCAACCACAGGAGTGCAACTCACAATAGCTACCACCGATAACATTGTTAGGAGCCCAGCTGACACCAGCAGACCGGTCATGACGGGTTGGATAACTACGCCTGTGTCATGTAGTATAGTGGTTTACTCTTACGTCTGTTAAAATTAAGGTTAGCTAGTATAACCGTTATCCTTATTTAACTCCACTATTACCACATTATTATTATTATTAGCATTATTACAACCCATTCTCTTATTATGACAATACTGTACATATATTCAAAATATTACCTATTATTATTATTATTATTTTTAATTATTTTTGTCAAAGATTCTAATACAAATAAACCCAAATTTTATCAAGTGTAAGACGAATTATTATAAGCTTTCACTTAAGTACCTTATTATTTTCTGAAATACGTTTGTAAATATGTATATTTGAGTTATTTATTAACCGCTTGTACCAGCAGCCTATTATCAACGATTAAAAAAAATCAGAAAAATAAACTAGAATATGCTACAGTTAAGTTGGTATTACAATTATTAAAATTATCATGATTATTATGATTTGGTTCGCCCAACCTGTTGAGTGAGTGAAACTAGAAAAACTAGAATTCTTTACATTATGAAATAACTTTTAAGTAACCGCGTCTTACTTTCAAAACAAGATCACAATCACTATTTTGCAACAGTCATCTGTAAGAAATGTCTATTTCAAGCTGCCATGCAAATCCAATATCTTAGCAACATTTAGTAAACCGTAAGCCTGACCACGAGAATAATGTATATTAAGAATAAAACAAGTAGGGGAGGGAGAGAGGGGGAGAAATAAACGAGATAATAACATTCCTTACTTCACCAGCCTAAGTGCTGAGCTGTTGTCCACATGCACACACATACACACTTCTCTGCTACTAACAATAATGCCTTGATGTTGTCCTAAGTTGACGGAATCAAATCTATGCCAGGAGGCTGACGTCCACCGGTGCTTCACTGTTGTAGGGGTTCACAACTACCATGTCCTGGCGGCAGTAGTAGAAACTAAGGTTTGATTGGTGTCGATTAAATTAGGTTAGTAATTAGATTAATTGTAGTGACTATAATTATAATTGCATTTATTATTGTTACTGTTATAAATAAAATTGTTGCTTTTATTTGTATTAATACAAATAAAATTTTATTTAATGAATTGTGTATTATATTAGAATGCATGCCTTATGTATACAAGGGAAGCATTACGTTATTCATAATTAATATAATTTCCTATGAAATATTGTTATATCATCTGATAACATACACAGTAAACCCAAAGGTTATAGTGTACTCTTGCATATACAGAATATGTAGTAATAAATTAACATACTTATTGTAATCAAACATAACCTAACCACACATAGAGTAGCCTAATCTAACCTAATCCAGTCTGTCCTAACGATAGTTTTACAAATAAAAAGAGAATAGCTATTTAATATTTGTGTTTAATTTAACCTCCAAGACTTTCACTGGAAGTATGAGAGAAGTGAAGCCAATGTGTAAGTTAAAAGGGGTCTGGTAACATTCAGAATTGTAAATACAGGTCGAAATGAGGCTGATAATAAGACTTAGATTTCTTTCCTTGAACACCTGTTTATTACTTTTCATTTAAGGCAGAACTAAACAACCTTGAAGCTTAGACGGTCCTTAATTCCAGGCTATTAGGCTATTGACGATTACAATATAAGATTGAACACGCTGTCAAGTTTCAATCTTTGCCGTAATACAAAACATATGAACCTACTTGGTGTTTCACTGGGCAGCATACACTTGCAGGCGATGAGTCACAATAACGTGGCTAAATTATGTTGACCAGACTACACACTAGAAGGTGAAGGGACGACGACGTTTCGGTCCGTCCTGGGCCATTCTCAAGTCGATTGTCAATCGACTTGAGAATGGTCCTAGGACGGACCGAAACGTCGTCGTCCCCTCACTTTCTAGTGTGTGGTCTGGTCAACAGAATACACTTGAGAATGGGAGCAGCGCAACACGTCTTGGAGTGACGTCTTGGCCGGTTGTGAACTGAGCAGTGAGGTGCGCGCGCAGGTGGGCACCAGCACCAAGATGGCGGACCTTGCCGGCCCGTCCGCGGCGCCTCGCTCAAATCGGTTTCATTGCCTTTGTGATTTATCCCAGGAGGCAAGAGTGTGTTAAAAGAAAGAAACTAGAGTACGCGGAGGATATACGTGTCCTATCAAATTTATAGGCTTTGAAAAACAACAGGCTCGGCCAAGGATAACATTTACGGATATCTTCCGGTGGTGCTAACGATCAAAACACCAAAACAAGCTCCTCCGGGAAGGCCTGCAAGTCTCACCCCATTATCCTAGTTGGCGTCACTATGGGTAAGTTACATATTGACATGTTAGTAATAAAAGGTACATTATTTTATTTTCAACTTGATTTCCGATTGGTTTCAATCTATGACGACGTGATTCACTTACAATCCCGCTCTGTACATACTGAAACTAACCCAATCTAGGCCAAAATATATACAAAACCTAGCAAACCAAGTAACCTATCCCAGGCTCATGTGCTAAACGGATTTTTCTACTACGAAAAATAAAACCAACAAAACTTTTTGTTGCATGTTGACTATTAATTATCGGAGTGGAAAGTCATATATGGTTTGGTTTTGTTTTTAATACATAATTTATACAAGTGAAGGAGAAGTTATTAAACTCACTGTATGTAAGCATGATGTACAAGGTAGAGAATATTAATCCAGACCTCATCTTTAAAATGTACAATGCAACGCATGCAAGTGGCAACAGCGTCACCCTCAACAAGCCACAATGTAGGACAGAAAACAGGGGAGATAATTTTTCACCCGTAGGGTTATATAACTATGGAACAACATTCCCGCCGAAGCTATAAATGCCAAGACATTATCTCAGAATAAAATTCAGATAGAAACAATCCTAGGGAACAGAAAGAAACCTTTGAGTAGCCACCGGCTTCCTGTCTGCGTCGAGGCCACTAGGAAGATTGCGGCCCTCATGTAAATTCAGGTTAATAATCATCCAGCAAGGGATCTCTCCCTACTGGACGGTAGCTGTCTTGCGGGTGTCTTTAATATTATATATTCCATAGTAATTTAATAATTTAGGAAACAAACGCGTCTGATATGTAGCTTCTCAGAGTAGATGCAAGATGCTTTTGTTATTTAGATTCAGCTACTTGGAACCAAACGTTGCAAGTAGCACGGGCTATGGTGAGCCCGTAGTGGACTTACATGGCACAGGAGCGGGGCTGTAACTGTGTTAGAGCTACTGGACAGTTATTATGTGCGTGATAATATGAATTTTATACATAGGCTAGAATTCACAGACTGCATGTGTCCTAACGGGGTTATCAGTTTTGTGGGTAGAATATAATTGGGCACGTTTCCTTTCACCTAATGCCTCTCTTACCGTTAAGTACTTCACCTTAAGAACATAACTTTTTTCTATATTTCTTATATTCTTTTTCACTGTCGAGGGAAGTTGAAAATTAACTCTCCAAAGTTATACATGTGCCGATGGGAACATGTATATACAAGTGGATGGGGTCGCCATGGGTTCTCCCTTAGGTGTCCTGTTCGCGAATTTTTACATGGGTACCATTGAGCAGAGGGCCTTAGTTGACATGGACTTAAAACCTGCCATATACTGCAGGTATGTTGACGACATATTTATGCAGATACCTGATGTCGGACGTTTGCAGCAGTTGAGGTATTCCTGCAAAATTCGGTGTCAAGTCTCACTAACGAGATGGAGAGTGATGGGAAGCTGCCCTTTCTAAATATAACAGTATAGGAAAGGAATGGAGGCTTTCAACTGCAATCTATACTCAGGAAACGAACATAGAAATGTGCCTTAATGCTAATAGTGACTTCTCAGACAGGTACAAGTGAAATGTTGTCAACGCCTACGTCAACCGAGCTCTAATTCACAGCTCTGGTTGGAAGCATGTCGATGAGGAACTCTGTAGAGTAAGGCAGGTCCTAGTCAATAATGTCTTCTCTAACGGTTATGTTGAAGACGTTATTAAAAGAAAGGTAACACATCATGCAAATTCTGAAGAATCAACCAACACAACACCTGTACCTCCTATTAGATTGTTTTACAGGAACTTCTTTTCCACGGCATATAAAACGGAGGAAAGAGTTCTGAAAGATATTAGTGATAGGAACGTTATCCCCACACACCAATCAGAAGATACAGTTAACAATTTACTACAAAAACAGGAAGACCGCCAACCTACTCACGAAGAACTCTCTAAACACCAAACAGATCGCCTTAAAAGAGACCAACGTCGTTTATGCCTTCACATTCCCACTTGGGGATTGTAAGCCCCAAGGATCTCAATATGTAGGCAAGAAAACAACGTCTCTTTCTCTAGGCGATTAACAGTGCACAAGCAACAGGGCTCCATCAAGGAGCATATAATCTCCTCACACAATCCAGACCATCACCAGACTGAAAGGAAAGAGTGATAACGTTCTCTTGGACATTAAATACGCTTTGTGATATAATCTAGTGGGGAGTGGGGAGATTGAAACAGTTGTTAAACTCGATTTCAAGAGGACGCTATAGGGAACTTATATTTTTTTTCATGGGTATAATTGGATAGACTTTTGCTAGGCAAGGAAGTAAATGAGATGTATGCCATATTTTGCAAAATATACGATGAAGGCACACAAACATTCATACCAAAACGGAGATGCAAACATAGGAAACGGGGTTGGTTCAACAGAAAATGCGAGAGGGCCAGAGATCAAAAGACACAAGCATGGAATCATTATAGGAAGAGGCAGCAGGAAACATACCAGCGATACAAAGTTGCGAGAAACAACTACACGTCAGAAAGGAGAGAGGCAGAGAGGAACTTTGAGAACGGTATAGCAAACAAATGTAAATCAGATCCAGGCCTTCTCTATAAATTCATTAAATGCAAGCTGCAGGTAAAGGATACTATTCAGAGGTTGAAAATGGGGGGACAGATACACGGACAATGAAAAGGATATGTGTGACACATTAAACGAAAAGTTCCAAAGTGTGTTTGTACAAAATGAGATGTTCAGGGAACCAGACATAATAAGAATTCCAGAGAACAACATAGAGCACATAGAGATGTCTAGAGACGAAGTGAAACAAATGCTCTTGGAGCTAAGTAAGAACACAGCAGTTGGCCCAGATGGAGTTTCACCATGGGTTCTGAGAGAATGTGCACCTGAGCTCAGCATACCACTTCAGCTGATTTTTCAGACTATCCCTGTGTACAGGAGTCGTAGCAGATGTGTAGAAAAAGGCTAACATAGTTCCAATCTACAAAAGTGGTAGCAGGGATGACCCCCTCAATTATAGACCTGTATCAATGACAAGTGTAATAGTCAAAATATTGGGAAAAATAATTAAAACTAAATGGGTAGAACACCTGGAGAGAAACGATATAATATCAGACAGACAGTATGGTTTTCGATCTGGAAGATCCTGTGTATCGAATTTACTCAGTTTCTATGATCGAGCCACTGAGATTTTACAGGAAAGGGATGGTTGAGTTGACTGCATCTATCTGGACCTAAAAAAGGCTTTCCACAGAGGCCACGTCTGTGGTAGAAAAATAATAATAAAAAAAGTTCCACATAAGACGTTGTTCTGGAAACGAACACATTGGAGGGGTGACAGGTAAGCTGCTTAACATGGATGAAAATTTTTCTGACTGATAGAAAAATGAGGGCAGTAATAAGAGGAAGTGTATCAGACTGGAGAAATGTTGTTACATGTTGTTATTTATAACCATATGTGTTACATATGGTTATTTCAAAGTTCCTTCATCAAATTCAGCAGTTTCCTGTTATCTAATCAGTCTGTAACTTGTAAGTATATTTCAGAAACAGTGCTTGTTACATCTTGGACTGGACGAATTAATCCCCAAAACGATTCTAAATTAAAGACTTTTAGAGCCTAGGCAAATGGTGTTGGGTGGTATTTTCGACCCTCAAATTGTTATATGATGTTTAAAAGTTATAGTAGATTTGTAAACTAGGATTTCTTTATGTTTAAAATCTTATTAGGTGTCTGCTTGAAAGTCTTTTGTCTTCAAATAAATTTATTATGCCGTTATGTTTCCCATAATATTTCCCAAGTGCAAATTACTGATCTACAGTAATACTGCTTTTAAGCTTCTCATGGGTATTTTTGTATTACAGACTAAAACAATAATAACAAGTATAGGTTAGATTAGATAAGGTTAGTTATGTTAGGCAAAGCATAAGCGCAATATTACCGACATTTTCATCGCTTACTAGTTTTACTATATATTGGGGTCAACATTTTTAATAATTATTATATTATTTGCAATACTAAAAAACCCAAGACACTATAGTTTTTTCTGCTTAAATTATGACTAATAACTATGCAGAGCTTAAATGCGTTTTTATGCTATCTTCATTGTGTGAACTGGTGAGATCTATGAGCATAGATTTTTATCTACGATAATTCATTATTTGTAAATCTAAAATTCCTCACATTAATCGTTAATGGCGCTTCATTTCAATATACGATTAATGGTTTTAATACACTCCGGTTTTCAATCTGAATCATTTAATATTCAATAAAAGATAAAAAAATAAGAACCATTTTTAAATTTATTAATATATCAACTAAATTTACGAAATTACAAAGACTACTCAGTCACCATTATTTTAGTTTAAACCTGGATTTAACTACCCGTAGACTGTTCCAGATTATGAAGTATTCTAAAATCTGGGTAGCTGCACTAATGCAGATGTACCTCATAACTTAATAAAAAAAAAAAAAAAAAAAAATCTAAAGGCAGATGTACCTTATGTATTAATAAAAAATAATAAAACTAAAATCTAAAAGATGAAGTTGAATTAGACCTAGGTATCCCCATCTCTGTTGTCAAAACTGTAGTGTTTCAAACACTCAGGTCTGATAGGAGAGAAATTACTGACCCCCAACGACATGAAAACATCAATATAAAAAACTATGAGTTGTTCCAGATCTGAAACCTATATATATTATGGGCAGCACAAAACGTCCACCAGATTGTAATTACCTAAGTGTAGTTACAGGATGAGAGCTACGCTCGTGGTGTCCCGTCTTCCCAGCACTTTTTGTCATATAACGCTTTGAAATTACTGACGGTTTTGGCCTCCACCATCTTCTCACGTAACTACTGTGCGACACAATGGTTGCTAAGATCAGGTTGGGTTATCGTTACCTGTGGCAGGTGGCTACAGGTGACGGATCTCCCAATCCTGAGCACTCCAGGTGCAAACTCTGTGAGCAGGAACTGCGGCTTGATCTTACACACTACATCACCGAATGCCCAGTTATTAGACCATTCAAACCCGTTGGCATGAGGTACCTGGAGCTTTGCAATTACTTTATTCACTCGCGCGTTCTTGAGGATATTCTCATAATGCACTCAAAATTTGCTAGTGCAGGCTACTGAACAAGTGGACCTGTATTACTAACTATCCTGCGAGATGGGGATTCTCAGTATCATTGCTACCTTATTCACTCTTGGCTTCATGATATCCTCATATTGCACCCAAAGTTTGTCAGTGCAGACTACTTATCACATGCCTCTGTATGACTAACCATCGTGTGTGATGAGGATTTTTAGCATCATGTAGCTAGTTTTTTGGACACACTGTACTTTCCTGCATATAGTCTAGGGTAGCTGCACAAATTCAGATGTACCTAAATGTATTAATAAAAAAAAATGCGTACACCCTTTATATACTCTAGAGTAGCTGCATAAATGTAGATATACAGTACCTAAATGTGTTAATACAAAACTGCGTAGATGCTGATGCATATAAGTATGTTATGTTGGTTGTTAACTTTATGTGAGCTTAAAACTCTCCCATCAATGTTTCTACGTTCGCCAGTAACTTGGTTTCGTTTTTTCTTGCCTATTGTTCAGCATTAGGTTTAGATATGTTAGGCTAGGTTCACTTAGGATAGTTTAAGATAAATTTAGTGTAGTAAACTATAATTACGTTGGGAAATTCAATTTACAATTATATTCAGAACCGGGTTTCGAATACACAGGCTGCGTTATGTTGTGTGACCATGCCTCAGAGGTATCATCTGTCTTATGATATATCTTCCCATAGGCCTGCACAGTAATATAAGATGAATTACAATCGATCATGCTGTGACTTAGCCAGTGTTTCATATTTTATCATATTTTAAACTAACACAATATTGGCCATATTAAGTTTATGTTATGTTCTAATTATAACAGCATTCCCTTCATAATGCTGTCTTAAAAAGTTGAATTGTTTTGCCGGATATTGTAGGTATCTATTGATATAAAAAGTCGTCACGTTAACTTGAGAAGCCTAGTAAGGAGCAAAAATAGCTAAACTGAAATCTCTTCACTGCCTGTTTTGCTAATGTTCGCGTCGATCCAATAGAATCACAAAACAAAAAAATACGAAGCCGAAAATGCCAAGACATTATTTCAATTCAAAATCCGGCGGCTGGTACTTTTGACAAACTGCCGGCTTCATATCCCCGTCGAGGCCACTAGAGAGATTGTGACCCTTAGGTAAATTAAGATAAATATTAGTCCTTTAGACTGGACAATTAATCAAGCTTATTTCCTTTAGGCTATAGCATGAAATATTGTGAACTTCAAATTTGGATTTACTTGTATTTTACATTTTAATCAACGCATTTCATCTTATTTAATTTTATACATAACCTCATTGAGGCAGTTATGAACCTTATTCACCCAGTTGTCAACTTCATACAACCATTTGAACCTAATGCATCCAGTTAACAACCTCATATGACCAGTTATAAACCAACATACATGCAGATGTCAACCTCACTCTACCAGGTATCAGCTGCATAACCAGTATATACCTCATACGTCCAGTTTAGTTATTAACCTTGATAAATTGGTGCATAAGGTATAAAATTTACCAACCTATTTACTAACCTCATACAACCAGCTATGAAACTCATGCACACATTTATCAACCTCATAAAACTAGTTATGAAACTTACTCATTTGTCAACCTCATACAACCAGCTATGAAACTTATGCACCCAGTTATCAACCTCATACAATCAGTTATGAAACAAAGGCATCTTGCATATGTTTGGTATTGAAACTCTTGAAGAAGTAACTCATATTTTATTGTTGATCTCTGTCACATTGCCCATCTTTGATACACACAATTGTGCTGGAAATAGGACCTTATATTTATTAAATCACATATACCGAAAAACAGTAAATTATGAATTGCAGTATTCTTAAATCTACACACCTAAGGTTGTCTGTTAATATCATGTAACTTAAAATGAATACCCTGTATAGAATTAATAATGGTTCACTTACTACAGAAAATTAAATATAATCATAATAATTTTTAATTAAATTGAATAAATATTTTCTTGCTCACCACTTTATATACTCATTAGATATGTCATTACCGACTAACAATTCATCCCGTGCAAACGCCAAGCTCATCAACCCGGCGGCCGTCCCCATACACGGCTGTTAATATTAGTCATCGTGTAATAAAAAATATTAAACAATTTAATATTATTATATATGATTCTCGAGCGTCTTGATAAGCATGTTAATGCTAAATTTGGAGGAATTTTATACTTTGGCAACTGCAAAAATCAGGAAAAGTCAAATTGACTAAATAAACTGTCTTTATTTTTGCCCGTTATGAGTTCAAGTGTATTCAGCACCTACAACTTTAGGCGCTAAAGCTATATATATTGGACAAATGCAGAGTTAAAAAAATCGATTCTAATTTTGCAATAATATTAACAAGTAGTTTTATAAAAATAACAAAACCATACATGATTTGTGAAATTACCGCTTATGATATATATTAACACTAGCTAGCATTTCTGTGTGGAACATCACACTATACCAATACTTCTTTTATTGCATTGTGAAGTAAATATAATAAAATATAAATAACAAATCAACTATCACTTAAGTGTTACTCAAGGGGATTCTAAAGATAGACCAGAGTCTTAACCTATAAGAAAAAGCAGCTATAGTAACATCATCTGGTGGCCACCTTGATTTTATTTTTAATTAATTTATTATAATATTATTTTCGAATTTCGAAGAATCGATGACGGAGTTCAGGAATATTAACCTAACTTCAGGCAACAATTTGTTTCAGTTGTAAAGAAACAAAAATTATTATTTACAAGATGTTTCTGAGAGTGACCCATAGTTTTTATTTTCCGTTTAACAGGTCGAATGCTAGTTTGATATCTGCTCCTGTGATCGAGTCTTCACATTTGCAATTCTCTCAAAAATTATTTCTGTTTTTATAAATTAAACAAAATCAATAATGTACTTGTATATTCGTAATAAATACAAAGTACTTAAACTGATAATTTGACGGCTGTGATGTTTTCCAGAGCCAAGAATTCATTTTCTTACATTTGAGTACATCACATATAATCTTTTATTTACGATTAATTGACAAATTGAAAGTAAAACATTTTAAGCAGATGGATGGAGTTTCACATAGGTGATATACAAGAGAAATCAACCCATCAAACTATCCTAGTCTAAGGTGCGACCATCTTCAAGGGCTCATACATATATTTTTCCATCCTATATAACTAGAAAGGTATTTTTCTCATATTTAAATTGATATTATAATACAATAGTTTGGTGTATAATTATATATACGGCAAATTAGGTTACGTGCTTTGATTCTTTTGTAAATTATCTGTATTTACAATAATTGTGTGAAATATTTAAAAGAAATGCACTTGGAACTAAAAAGTAAGTGAATCACTATCTAGAAAAGTTTTAACGTAATCAATTGCAAGAAGTTTGTAAAGTGTTTTTCATTCTTAAATAATGGAGCTGCTGCTGGATTAAAACAAGTGGTCAATGTTTTGAAGATGGGCTAAGATAGATTCTGTGTCGATTCAAAACAGGGAATAAAAGCAGGTTAATAATCTTCGATCATTAAGCAATCAAGATCATTTAGGAAGTTTGATACAAAATAATAAAATATAATAGTTATCGTCTCGTAAAGTTATTACTAAATATACTGTACGGATCTATTTTTTTTATTAACAAAATCTAAAATAATGATCTTGATAACATCAAAGATTTGAACACTACTTATTAGAAAGTTCCTTCATGAACAGGTGATAACTATTCGCCGCAGATGACAATATGTAACACTGAGGTGCAACTTTTAGAATGGTGTTGAGCTTAAAGCCTATCAACCGTGGGATAAGGTCACCACAAGAGCTTACTGACCAACCAGCAAGTGTTCTTTATTTCTGAACATAGTTCAGAACTATCAGTTTATATACACTGAGAGGATGGATACACCTCTCGGCATATATATATATATATATATATATATATATATATATATATATATATATATATATATATATATATATATATATATATATATATATATATATATATATATATATATATATATGTCGTACCCAGTAGCCAGAACGCACTTCTCGGCCTACTATGCAAGGCCCGATTTGACTTATAGGTCGAGTGATTTTCTTTATTTTCAATAAATTGTTTATAGTTAGTTTATTTGAATTATTATTACTATATTATATTAAGAACATAAATTACTGACTAAGTTGAGTTTGTTTAGGTTAGGTAGGGTTGGTTAGGTTCGGTCATATATCTACGTTAGTTAAAACTCAAATATAAATAAATTAACTCATACCAAATGAAATGGATAGCTTTATCATTTCATACGAAAAAAATATAAATTCAGGAAAACTTGGCTTATTAGGCAAATCGGACCTTGCATAATAGGCCGAGTTCTGCGTTCTGGCTACTAGGTACAATATATATATATATATATATATATATATATATATATATATATATATATATATATATATATATATATATATATATTTATATATATATATATATATATATATATATATATATATATATATTTATATATATATATATATATATATATATATATATATATATATTTATATATATATATATATATATATATATATATATATATATATATATATATATATATATATATATATCCATGTGAGTAGTGTTGGACGCTGACAAGCGCCTTACAGTGCATTTGCAGTTTATTATTATACAATAAATGGAACATTACTGGTGGTATGTGTGTGTTGTGACGGTGTGTGTAGCAACAGCGTGCTGCCAGATAAGTTTTGCTTTCTTTACTTTGATCTACAAATATTGTGAGGTGAGACATGCTTAAGATGTGGTTCACAAAGTTTCATATGATTATCAATACAATAAATAATTGATGTACGTAACAATAACATATAAAGAAGTAGCATTACATATTATTTTGGCCTGTGAGATATGCATTTTCCAATGTTTTTATTGTTCATGCTTTTTCTAGAATACGGTGTGCATCAAAATATTTGGTTCAATCGTGACCATTTTGTGAAAATATATTGGAAACGTCTAATCAAAACATTATCAGACATCATTTCTAACGGGATTTTTTTTGTATATATATATTGATAATTTAGCTAAAGCGAACATATAACAAAATGAGACTATTTGCTAAGAAACTTAAAATCGAAGTGGATTTTTCAGTGATGTTGAACAATTGTTACGTCATCCACCAACACTATTACGTCGCTGATGGCATACGAGGCGCCGGCACCACTTGTTTACTGGTATTTGGGGCGACAGTACCACTTGTTCTCTGGCGCTATTGGTATGTGAGGCGTTGAGACCTCTTGTTTTCTGATGCAGGTGGTGTGTTGGGCGTCAATATCACTTGTTTATTGTCGTTGGTGGTGTGTGAGGCGTCAACACCACCTGTTTATTGGTGCTGGTGGTGTGTGAGGCGTCAGTACAACTGGGTATCTACAGCTGGTGGTGAGTGAGGCGCCAGTACCACTTGTTTGCTGTTGCTGGTGGAGGGTGAGGCACCAGCATAACTTGTTTATTTGCGTTGGTGGTGTGAGGGGTGAGTACAACTTGTTTGCCGCTGCTGGTGGTGTGTGAGTCCCCACCACCACTTTTTTATTATTTGCACTGATAGTGTATTATAATACGCCATGATGACTTGTTTACCATGGGCTGGTGCATACCGCCCATGGCAGACGACTATGGTTATAATTTTATATCATACAAAATTATACCATATGCTCCTGTACCCTTTAAAATGTAAAAACTTCTGCTTATTACTGGGAGATTATTTATTATTTTGGTCTGTACTGATTTCTGATGAATTCCTCGGTGTTGTTATTCGATTGGAAGGATAAATAGTTCCACGCCTTTATATCCCTGAGGCAGGAGTGTCCACAGCCTCGCCTCCACAACACAACAGCTACCCACAAAAGACATTTTCATTTGTATAGTTTGTTGCTTTTACATACAATTTTAAAGGATTCTTTATTGATGGCCCCACTTTTTCATTGGCATATATATATATACATATATATATATATATATATATATATATATATATATATATATATATATATATATATATATATATATATATATAAAATGGTTAAAGTATACTTACAATATAAATAAATATTCATATTAAGGTGTTACTCTGCCAAAGTTTAAGGTATTTTATATTACGTAACCAGTAATAAATACGAGTGTTACAGCGAGCAGCATTGCCTCAGGCGCTGTCCTCGGCGGCAGGAGAGCGCAGCCGGAGGTCAGGCCGCAAGTCCAGGTTGAGGCGGAGGTCGGGACGTCCTAGCAGGTCATGTCGGAGTGGGTACTCCGACAGGTGGTCCCTGGCGCGTGTGAGTTCGTTATCACGCAGATCAGCGGGGTCTGGGGAAGAGTCGTGGTGGTAGTGGCGGTGAAGTGGCAGAGGGGGTAGTACCGGTAGTAGTGGAGGCAGAAGGTGCGGGTAGGAGAGGGGTAGAAGCGGAGGGGCGAAGCGAGAGTCCCCATACAAGGGAACGCGGGGCAGGCCCCCACCAAAATATGAGCTTTGGTGAGCGGGTGGCGGCACTCCACTGCTGGTTAAGGGCGTAAAGGCGGACTTGGCGCTCCCAAGACTCGGTTTGGGCGGCGAGAGGGGACGGGGAGGGTGTTCTGAAGGGCGGGGCACGGTGATGCCGGCAGTTGGGCGGCGCAACGCTTCACCAACAGAGAGAAAGTGCTCGATGGCTCGCAAGAGATCCCCTCCGCATCCTGTTAACACCAGCTCTAGCACTCCGCGACGTTCACTAGGGAAGATCCTCATTAATATATCTATACCATCCAGGGTACCTGGATCCTCCTTCCGCGACTCCACCGGACTCTGGCACACCATGGTTGTATCCCTGCTTGGCTGCGCCTCGCCGGGACCTTCATTGGCACTCTGGCTCTCCGCGGTCGCAGGTCGAACCTCTCCTTGGGACACTGTCGGAGGGGGTGAGACCTGCTGAGACTCACTGCTGGACTGTGAAGATCCGCTGTGTGAGGTGATGAGAGGAGAGGTGTGTGTTGACATGTGGGGCGAGGTGTGGGCTGACATGTGAGGAGATGAGTGGGAAGACACATGTGGCGGAGTGTGAGCAGGATCATCGTCGATAGGTGTGACCCCGGAAGTGGAGGTAGGAGACATGGCAGGTGAAGTGACCACTGTGCCAGGGGATGCCACGCTCACCTCACTCCTCGATTCGTCTTCATGACCAATCTCACCATCTGCGGAGGAAATAGTGTCAAAAATGAACCGCAACCAAGTGGAAACTTTAATATGTAAACACTGCTGATAAATATAAACAATTACCTATCGATTAAAAGGTTCCGAAAAATCAACATACATTATATGCTTTGAAAATTCACCTGTCACTAGAGATCATGAAGAAACACAGTAAAACCAACCCACCCACACACACACACACACACACACACACACACACAGTTGAGAGGCGGGACCAAAGAGCCAGAGCTCAACCCCCGCAAACACAACTAGGTGAGTACACACACACACACACACACACACATATCATGGAACCCCCCACCTAAAGAAACACATTAGTAAACTGGAAAGGGTTCAGAAATTTGCAACGAGGCTCGTCCCAGAGTTGCGAGGGATGGGATATGAAGAACGACTGAAGGAACTGAACCTGACTACACTAGAAAAAAAAGAAGGGAGCGCGGAGATATGATAGCAACATATAAAATACTTAGGAGGATTGACCGAGTGGAAATAGACGAAATGTTCACACGGAATACCAAGAAAACAAAGGAACATGGGTGGGACCTGGAAACTCGGATTAGTCATAGAAATGTTAGAAACTTTTCTTTTAGCGTGAGAGTAGTGGGAAAATGGTATGAACTAAAGGAGCACGTTGTGGAAACAAACACCATTCATAGGTTTAAAACTAGGTATGATAGGAAAGTAAGACTGGAGTCATGATTCTAAGCAACCGGCGGCTAGAAAGACGGGATCTAAGCTCTTATCCTGTAACTACACTTAGGTAATTATTCTCTCTCTCTCTCTTTACAACACTGATGACTTAACCAGCACATGCCTTCAAATATATTCCTTAACCTTAGATTGACTATAAGCAACCTGAAAACAATAAAACAGACTTTCAACCAAACTTCATAAACCCCAGATAATACTTAACAAGCATATATCGTAACACATGATCCCTCATGTGTTGCATTATATGGATAACGTCTCCGATCTCTCCCTATCTTCTCCATCACATGAATGACTCCTCTACGTTCCATTAATAAGCACCTACAGCCGAAACATTATTTGCAAATAGTCTACTCTCATCTTGGTGTATTTCTACATCAGATGTTACTACCATTCAGTGAGTGCACCTCCTGTTGATGTAGATTTGACTATATGTAAACTCCGTCAGCGAAACTATTAATATAAGAACATAAGAACGAAAGAAACTACAGAACGTCTACTGGTCGGCTGTTCGGTCAAGCGAATTGTATCGTCAGTTCGGCCATTTGGTTAAATGAGTTGTGTTTGACGGGCGTACCTTGTTAATGCTGTTCACTACCGGGTATTTATTATCCAGGTTTTTTATGTATTAAAACATCCAGTTTGTAAACAAAAAATCGTGTTCCATTAATTTGATGTATTTAACACCATTAATAAGGGACCTCCTAATTAATATTCAACACCTTCATAAGGGACGTTTATAATTCTTGGGATTGACTTTATCTTTCTTCTCTACATACGTTCAAGTGAATTATATCCATTTTATAGTACGGTGACCAAATCTAAACTGCGTAATTAAAATAGTTGTTTGGTTATAAGCTTTAGACTTTGGTTGCATTCATTTTAGAGTAAGTACGATAATAACAATAAGAAATTGGTTTTTGAATGACGTGGACAATGAGAAGAAAATTCACATATTTTAATGGATATTATATTACAGTATTTTTTAATTATCTTAGTATTTTTCCGATATCTAGATATTCGCTTGAGCGGTTATCTCATCTCTCACGAATTAATATTGTATCGTATTTATTAAGTGGAATGATTTTTTCTTCATTAATGGAAAATAATAATAATAGTAATAATATTATTATTATTATTATTATTATTATAAATTGATATAAATCTAGTTTAGTATACACTCCCTATATAGGATATATCTCCATATCACAACCACATGCACTTAACATTCTCTAAAATAAACAAGCCTTTTATAAGCGTTGGCGTGTGCTTTGTTCCATTCAGCAGTCTTGTGGATATGTGTAAACTCTTCTGTTTGTGCCCACAACTCTCGTCTTGACTTAACAATTCACACTGTATCATCTGCATATCCTAATATTCCAGCTTTTGTTGCCATCCGCTACTTTTACTTAACTACGGTTCGAGCACTGACAGATTTCTCTCACAAGCAAACTTATTATACCGAAAAGCCCTCTCACGCTGACAGTATTTCACCCGCTTGACATTCACATTAAAATAATAAAGAAGCGTGTTGACTGCGGAGCCTCGCGCAGGCCCTTGCCGGAGTCGTCAGCATGTCTCTGGATCCACCTGCTTTTACACAAGCTTTTGGTGGCCTCAATAAATCCTTCAGCTAGACGTGGGTCATTGATCCAGTCAACGTGTTTAATGTTTAATGGTGTTGACCAGACCACACACTAGAAAATGAAGGGACAACGACGTTTCGGTCCGTCCTGGGCCATTCCCAATCGACTTGAGAATTGTCCAGGACGGACCGAAACGTCGTCGTCCCTTCATTTTCTAATGTGTGGTCTGATCAACATATTTCAGCCACGTTATTGTGACTCATCATCTGCAATGTTTAATGGTCCTCCCCGCAGCCCTCTTTTTATATACGAAGTAATGTACGTCACACGCAACAAGTTTTCCGCATGTTATGTGACTAATGCTCAGAAGAGAATTAGATATTAATTTTAAAACTTGATTACAATATATAATTCACTTATTTCCACTCCTCCTCATTAGAGGAGAATTTATCTTTGCTGACATAACAAATTCTTTACACAATAATATTTCGTATTTATTTCTTCATACTTTACTTTTCTTGAAGTCGTATCAAGTATAAAACAACCCATCAGCCTGTTCAGATAGTACTTTTTATAACTATGTAGACCATAATACATACATAATGGTAATGGACAATTAGAATTTGGTACTGTTCACTTTATAGTCCGAAAAAATAAAGCTAAAAACTAAACTTAAATATTCCTAGGCCTAGTATAGCACATATATGTACTATATACATCAGATAGCGGGTATTAGGCCTAGGAAGGTTAGGTTTGGTTTTCTTTGCAACTTCAGTACAAAAACGTTTCCGGTTTGTCCAAATTCAATAGTACCGATGTCTACTTTCTAAATGCCTTTTACGTCAATATATGTACGATGATCATCATAGTTACTATAAGTACTACCTAAACAGGAGGATGGGCTGGCATAAAAACAAGGTTGTGTCACATTATTGTCTGGCTTACTGCACCTTACATGATAAACACTCCTCTGCTGAGCTGATAAAATGAACGCCCTCATACATTCGTTATATTAGTTAACAAGAATTTGTTTGCCTGATTTAAATTTTATTGATTCATTTAAGGGAAAAAATGTATCATTGTAAGTCTTCAAGTATCAAGTTTAAATATTTAGGTGAATAAGCTTTAGAGTAATAGAATGTAGTTACAGGATGAGAGCTACGCTCGTGGTGTCTCGTCGTTCCTTTGTCATATGACGCTTTGAAGCTATTGACGGTTTTGGCCTCCACCAACTTCTCACTTAACTTGTTCCAACCATCTCTTTCTTTATCAGAATTCATTTAAAGATTTTCCACATAATGTGTAGGTTGTATGTGTGGTCTATTATTTTCTATTCCACATTTTAAAACGTGGCATTTATTCACATTAAATAATATTTGCACCATACACTTATTTTGTACATGTCTTCTTGGAGGGCATGACCAATCGTCTAAGATTCTTATCTTCCATAATAGCTTGGTATATCAGCAAACATGTTCATATAATTTTAGATTCTTTCATGTAGATCATTTACATAGATAATAAGCATTGCTAGTGCTAAAACTGAACCCTGTGGTGCTTGCGGGGATTGAGCTTCGGCTCTTTGGTCCTGCCTCTCAACTGTCAATCAACTGGTGTACAGATTCCTGAGCCTACTGGGCTCTATCATATCTACATTTGAAACTGTGTATGGAGTCTGCCTCCACCACATCACTGCCTAATGCATTCCATCTGCTAACTACTCTGACACTGAAAAAAAAATTCTAACGTCCCTGTGGCTTATTTGGGTACTCAGTTTCCACCTGTGTCCCCTTGTTCGAGTACCCCCTGTGTTAATAAATTTATCTTTGTCTACTCTATCGATTCCTCTTATAATTTTGTAGGTAGTAATCATGTCTCCCCGAGCTCTCCTGTCTTCAAAGCGACGTTAGGTGCATTTTATGCAGCCTTTCCTTGTAACTCATGCCTCTTATTTCTGGGACGAGCCTAGTGCATACCTCTGAACTTTTTCCAGCTTAGTCCTGTGCTTGACAAGATACGGGCTCCATTATGGGGCCGCATACTCCAGAATTGGTGTGTGTGTGTGTAATTACCTAAGTGTAGTTACAGGATGAGAGAGAGCTACGCTCGTGGTGTCCCGTCTTCCCAGCACTCTTTGTCATATAACGCTTTTAAACTACTGACGGTCTTGGCCTCCACCACCTTCTCACCTAACTTGTTCCAACCGTCTACCACTCTGTTTGCGGAAGTGAATTTTCTTATATTTCTTCGGCATCTGTGTTTAGCTAGTTTAAATCTATGACCTCTTGTTCTTAAAGTTCCAGGTCTCAGGAAATCTTTCCTATCGATTTTATCAATTCCTGTTACTATTTTGTATGTAGTGATCATATCACCTCTTTTTCTTGGTGTGTGTGTGTGTGTGTGTGTGTGTGTGTGTGTGTGTGTGTGTGTGTGTGTGTGTGTGTGTGTGTGTGTGTGTGTGTGTGTGTGTGTGTGTGTGTGTGTGAGAGATACAAAAAAATGACACCGGGCACATATGAGTAAACAATAGACTGTATGAATATACGGTAGTGTGAAGTAGTAAGAAGTTACACATCGTATTTAGATATGCTCGACGTATGGTTTAATAGAACAATACGGTGGAGATGTGCTGGGGTGACGGCGCAGGCGCGCTTACATGTGGGTGTTTGGCGTGCGGACCCTCAGGTTGCGTGAGTATGGTGTGCGTGCGAAACTAAGTGAGGGGGACCACCATGGTAGGCGCCCAGCCAGCTGATCGGTGTAAACTCCGGCCGGACCATCTCGGGGCAACAAGACCCAGCTGCCGTACACAAACACCCTCCCGCCTCCCGTCTGGCTCACCTTACACTACCTCCTGAAGGCGTTTTTACCCGTCAACTTAGTAGGATTTCCTTCCCTAGACGAGTGTGGGGTTAGGCTTGTGTTACCCCCACAGGCCTCCATTAGCGGCTGGCGAAGTGTAAGTGGCGAACACTTAAGAAAAACATCCTCGCGCTACAGTAACTACCACGGAGACAAGAGAAGGAGGATGGATGGGGAAGAAAGTAGAGGAAGAATAATAAGGAGGACGAAAGGGAAGTGAGCGAAAAATACTGTATAAGAAATATAGAAGAAGCAAGTAACAGTTTAAGAAAGCAGGCTGCAGGAGGCTTGTATGTCACTTTTCTTTTGTGTGTAGTAGTAGAAGGTAATTAGTCGCAAATACAAAACAGACTTTCATGTGTAGCCACCACTGGGCGTGCCAGTCAGATTAAATATGGGTTTAATAACGGTGATATTGGATACAAAAACTTGTGTATTATCAAATTGCCCTTTAAATATTGTAATAACGTAAATAAATCTTAACTATCTCGTAACTATTAATACACACGCAAGGCTCGTGTAGTGCAACTCCCATAAGAGATCTTCACTCATTCTCAACATTATACCCAATCGAGTGAATGAGTAATGAGGCTCATCTTTATTCACTCTCACTTACGTATGAATAAGCACTCTCCTTTTTTCACTGTGCATTATAAGTAATAGTAATTTAAGTAGTTGTTGTAGTAGCAGATTTCGCCGACCCCAAGACAGCTTTCCTTTGTTTTATATCTTATAACACGGCCGACATACCTAGCTGGACCTCGACAACTCCATGACTGAAGCATTTTAGTCTTCCACTAATGCCTTCCATCCTGCTCCTGTACGATGTTCTCACCAGCTGCCAGCCATGGCATGTCTGTATGCTGCTTTCACCAGCTGCCTGCCATGGCATGTTTGCCTGCTGCTTTCACCAGCTGCCAGCCATGGCATGTTTGCCTGCTGCTTACACCAGCTGCCAACTGTTCTTTGTAACTTTACCATCTTCGGAGTCTTATCCCTGATCTTCCTCATATTGTTCGACTTAAGCATGTCATATCGTTTTTGTGTATCATACCAGCGTTGTTGAGCTATTTAACATTATTCATATTGAGTTATTTAGCGCTATTTACCGTCGTCAGCTCGCGCACTGGACATATGGCGACCTTGGAAGACACGCTTCACATCTAATGTGAACAAATATTTAACAACAATCGACTTAAGAATGGTCCAGGACGGACCGAAACGTCGTCGTCCCGTCACTTTCTAGTGTAAAAAAAAAGTGGGTGGTTTGGTCAAAATATTTAACAAGTATTCTTTCATGTTCACCGGTTAATTCTTACACTTAAATGCGTAAAAAATCAATCGAGATTTTAAAATCTCCGACTGTTCCACCTCTTGCTATTTTACCCCATGCATAAACCCTCCTTTTTTATACCCATATATCATAAACTTTCAAGCAACGATCTTGCATATTTCTCAGGTCACACTGAACTTTATATTACACTTTCAGAAACTTGATATTCGTTGTGTTCTCGACAACTTTATCTTAACCATTCAGCTAAGCTAATTCTTCGAGTAGGGTAACATTTCACCATCTATTTACAGCAGGCTAGTAATACAGCATCATCATACTGTAGGCTAGCACTACAGTATCTGCATTCAGTATGCTAATACTACATCATCTATATACAAAAGCCCAGTACTGCAGCATCTATATACAATAGTTGTATAGTGGGTATTGTATGTATGCAGACGAATTCCTACATCCACCAACACTCACACAGACACACTAAACTATTCATCATTCTTCTACCAGGCTGTAATATTTAATTCCTCAGATCGAGGTCTGTTTCCACCCCTGCTTACATTCTTATCATGCTGTATAGTGCCTTATGTCCCAGTAACACCCCAGCTTATATTGTCAACACCCCAGCTCTCCCTGTCAACACCCCAGCTCTTCCTGTCAACACCCTAGCTCTCCCTGTCAACACCCCAGCTCTCCCCGTCAACACCCCAGCTCTCCGTCAACACCCCATCTCTCCCCTCTCCCCGACACCCCAGCTCTGCCCGTTCCCCCCTCCCGGTGATACAAACAGAGTCAGCGGGCGCACAACGGGAAGGTGTCACTTAGCCGTATTATTGGCCGAGACGCTCCCTCACCCTCCGAGACGACCCGTGTTGCTGGGAGCTTACCCCACAACAAGGTCGCAGTGGTGTGACCTTACCGTGTAATATTTCCTCAGTAGGCTCGGCTTATATAGTAGCAAGACATGCCTCACAAACCCTTTTGAGTTCTATGACAGGTAGCCCGAGATCACACAGGAAAGAGTGAGGTGGACAGACTATTATTCAACTGCTAGAAAGCCTTTACCATTTTTCCCCTCACGAGAGACTACTGAATATAGTAGAAAAACAAGCTGGCATAAACAACGGAATGCTAAAATAAATCGGAGAATAAACAACAAACAAAATAGACAAAATAACAGTTTAATAGGTAAAATGGACATACAGTATTTATCATGCGTCAAAAAAGGATCAGTTCTATAAACCTTCTTGCTAAAAGTTTATGTAAATGATCTACGCAAAAACATTTAATCCCTCTTGTCGATGTTTAAGGATGTTGAATGGAAACCTCAAGACGAATCTAGAATATCTATAGGGCCTGTCTTTCAAATATCAATTAGATTTCAGCCCCCTAATGTGCAAGGTAAAAGATGAATATACAGTTGAGAGGCACCTTCAACTACAGACTTGGGAGTTGACATAGAGCCAATCCCATAACCAGAGACACACATAAATTAAATAACTGCAGTAGCAAATGCAAGCTTTCAGGAACTTTGATAAAATATTTTTCAAAATATACTGTATAGTACATCACTCACATGATACAAGTACTAGATTATAGTACTAGCTTTGATTATCTTTACCAGATAATCAAAAGAAAATTTACAAAATTCAAGAAATGTGCAACAGACTACAAGGACAGACTCAGTGAAATGCGCCTTATGGTGCTTGCGTGTAAAATGCTGGAAAAAGTAATCAAGTTGAGAACAGTAGAACATTTATAGAGAATACACTGTACTTTGTAGTGGAATGTCAGCATGAATGTAGTGGAAAAGTCATACCTAGCCAACTTGATTGAGGTCTATGGCAAGGTTAACAAAATACGACGGAAAAAACAGATTGGGTAAACTGAACATGTTAAAAAGCATTTGATACTGTTTATTAAAAGCTGGTGTACAAGAAAGTATTTGGGAATAGGCATAATCTTAACACTAACACCAGAGGCACGCATTTACAGCATAATATCTGTAGCATTTTGGAAGTCGACAAACATCAGAACACCTTAATCAAACTAAATCATTACTCCTTAAAGACATTCTTTACAACCCCATGTAGGATCGATACTAGAATACGCAGTACCGGCCTGAAATCCGCACCTCGTAAAACTCAAAACCAATATTTAAAATTTACAGATGTCTGTAATAGGGTTAGTGCCAGAGTTGAGAGGGTTAAAATACGAGGATAGGTCAAGGGAATTAAATTTCACAAGAAAGTGGAGTGGATACGATCACAACACAGAAGATACTGTGGGAAAATACAAAAGGTGGACTTTCACAGCCACTTTAAACAGAGAAAAAGTAATAGGTGGAAGCTACAAATGAAAATCAATCGAAGGAAGAAATGTTCAGTAAGAAATGTACTGATAGTCAACAAGTGGAATGCACTGAAAAAAGGAAGTTGTGGAAGTCACCTCCATTCACAACTTTAAGGTCAGATTTAACATCGAATTGAACGTTAGAAAAGGTTAAATTAAATCGGCACCAATACAAGAATGTTAGCAGGCGGGGCATAAAGAGCTAGATCTCACTTCCCTGCAGCCCTGTGTCAGGTAAGCACTACCATCAACGCTCTAAAACGCACTGCCTCGCCCAGTCTGGCAAGTCTGCTGACAAGGCACATCTGGGGCAAGGTGACAGAGGAAACATGTCTTGTGCGTCAACATCTTTAAGTAGCTTATTTGTGATGGAGTTGAGGGCGGTCTGGGTGACACTTAGAGCTAAGAGTCGACCTCAACGACGCAGACGCGAAGCGGGAATTGTTAGAGGCTTCTCTTGTAATTGTTTAATGTATAATACCAATCTCATTATCTCCATGGTTATGTTCATCACCGCCATTGTTAGGCATGCTCTTCATCTCCAGCGTTAGGTATACTCATCAGCATCATTAGGCATCCTCATCACCTCCATGCTCTTCAGCATGCATGCTCATCATTCATCTTCATCTTCAGCATTCATGCATGCTTAAGCATGCTCTTCATCTCCGGTGTTGGGCGTTTTCATTGCCAACAACCAGTGCCAACTATCATCTTCATTATCATTCTTAACACATGTCCCTTACTTAATCATCTATATTTACTTCATGATTCTTTATTATATACTTTTATTTTCAATATAAATATTGTGCCATCACCAGTAACATCAATTTCATCATTATCAAAGCAAATTAGAACCCGAAACGTAAGCTGTTTCGGTGTTTCTTTTCTGCATCTTTATTATCTTATTTATCTGTTCATATAACAGAAGATAATGGAGCTGCAGAAGGCTTATTTATCTGGTGGTTTCCCGTGTACTCCTCCTGATTGGTCTGAGTTTTCTTTTCCTTCTTTTTTTTATTTTCGTGGTTTCTATGTCGACTTTCTAAAGTATTTTACATTGAAACCATGTTTTGACGCGAGTCATATTTTGTAGGAAAGTCAACTTTTCCCCATATGTATTACGGAATCACATTTTTGTGTTCCATTCATCTCACAACAAACATTGGAAAATTTACTGTGTTAAAGAACAGGTGACGTTTAGACAGATATTGTAATCTTAGAACTAATAATAACAAATTACATTCGTGGTTAAGTTTACCGAGCAAGCGCAGAGAGCTGTGGAACAAGCAATTCATTTGGCCATGTATTTGTTGCATGAGTTACCTTAGCTGCAGAGCAGGTGCTTGGGGGGGGGATATAAATAATTAGGTTTACCTTTGACCAGTGGTTCAGTGACTGGGAGTCCGAAGATGGGTCCCTGTGGAAGGAAGGGGCAGGTGGTGCCCGTGGCCGCCACTCTGAATGTCATAGCGATGGCGTCTTCCGCTGCCTGTTGCCTCTTCAGCGCCACCTGTACGAGAACAACAATACCATTATTTATCCACTATATAGAGAATTGTAACGTAGAATCGGGCAGAGTTTGGATACCATAAGCATACATAAGCAAGACCGAGAAGTCAAATATAGAAAAGGAATACAGACGCTTAAACATTTGTGAGAAGAGTGACAAGAAAATGAAACAGCCGCAAATTTCCAACTATGGAAACTGAATCTACATAAAAAAAATCGGAAGAAAACAGAAACTAAAGCGCTTATATAAAACGGAAAAATTAGCAATTCAAGTAAATCAAAAACATTGTATATGCAAATCCAAAAATCATAGGCGTTAACAAATTTAGCTAAACCCTGAAAACACCCAGTAAGAATTCATGTTTAACTATTCGACAGGGACTGTAAAGCAGACGATGCTGTATGATTTTCATGAGCTCTTCATTACTACTAATCATAAGTCTGATACCAACAGAAATCTTTGAGATTTAGGCAAAGCTAGTACCGGGTTGCCCGTGCACTCGGCTGAGGTCTGACTCCTGGAACTATACTTATAGAGCAATGCAGGCTACAACACATCTGGATACTGAATGTAATATGGAGGAGCTTACACAGGCGAGATCCCTGAAGCTCTAAAAACTGCGGAGGTAACAACGATAAGTAACTACAGAGGAAAAAGATATTTTAAGAAAATGAGCACATCTGCAGCTATTTAACACTACAGCACAATCGATCAGAAATAAGCTTAATTCAGTGAGCCAGACCTACTTGCGAAATCAATATAAGAAAAATACTAATTGTGGCAATCTTCCATCGTTCTGACCTCACCTCTCACTTTATCCTTTTATAAGCACCTAGGTACCCCGTGATTCTATTAGATTTAAAATTGTATTTGATAAAAATAAAATACCTTTCATTCATATTATTTTAAAGGAATTATATCCTCAAGAAGGTTCCATCAGAAGCTGGGATTTGTGGGCATTTATCAGCCGTACAACAGTGGCAACAACCTCCCCTTTGGAATAGTCACTGGTGGTTATCTTGAGGTTATCTTGAGATGATTTCGGGACTTTTAGTGTTCCCGCGGCCCGGTCCTTGACCAGGCCTCCACCCCCAGGTACCTATTTACTGCTAGGTAACAGGGGCATCAGGGTGAAAGAAACTCTGCCACCAAAGGACCACGCGTCCAGTGTTCTGTTCTCCCTCAAAATTTGTGAATTTGAGGGAGCCGGTGGCTCAAAATTTGGGCCACTGGTTACCCAAAATTTATATTTATATTTAGATTTAGTACCCGAATTGCCAGATGATTTATACAGATCATCACAGTTGTGGCTGGAATGAACAAATGTACAGCCAACAACTTATTGTGTACAATTAAGAGTGATGCGACTACTAGCGGCGACCTGGGGCCAAATTCACGAAGCAGTTACGCAAGTATTTACGAACGTGTACATCTTTCCTCAATCTTTGACGCATTTGGTTACATTTATCAAACTGTTTACAAGCATGAAAACGTTCCAATTAACTATTGTTATTGTTATAAACAGCCTCCTGGTGCTTCGGAGCTCATTAACTGTTTAATAATTGTAAACAAAGCCGCTAAAGATTGAGAAAAGATGTACAGGTTCGTAAGTGCTGGCGTAACTACTTCGTGAATTTAGCCCCTGGTCTCTTTATTATTGTAGTCTCCTACACTGACAGCTGGGTGGACAGCGCTTCGGATTCGTAGTCCTGAGATTCCGGGTTCGATCCCCCGGTGGATGCGGAGACAAATGGGCAAAATGTTTCTTTCACACTGATGCCCCTTGTTACCAAGCAGTAAATAGGTACCTGGGAGTTAGACAGCTGCTACGGGCTGCTTCCTGGGGGGGGGGTGTAACAAAAAGGAGGCCTGGTCGAGGACCGGGCCGCGGGAACGCTAAGCCCCGAAATCATCTCAAGATAGGGCCTACACAAAATTATAATGCAGCCCAGTCGTACTGCCGCTTGTTATAAAGACGAAGAGCAAACAAATAATTTGTCGGTGACACATTTGAATTCGGAAGGTAAGATAACTATCAGGAGAAAATGCTAAGCCATTACGACTATATAGCACTAAGAAGAGATGAGGATTACGATTTGGGATGGGACGGGGGGAAGGGAATGGTGTTCAATGCCTTTTATTATTATTATTATTATTATTATTATTTTCTACCACAGACGTGGCCACACATTTACAATGCTAACTAGCGTATATACACTTTCTTCTGTCCTCCATGGACAGGGTGAAAGATTTGTCGAACATACAGTTCAGAGATTTATTGAACAACCACAGAAGGTGATCGTAGTGCTTTTACAATGTTAGGCTAAGCTACATACGTAAATATATAGATACATAGGTTTATTAATGCATTAATGTGAATTTATTCAATGCCTTGGACGGTCGGGGTTTTTAAATGCACGTTAATCATATTACATATAAAAGAAATTACCTTGAACACTGTTTACGTAAGACAGACGTAAATGTATGTATTTATGTATGTAGGTTACATTACCTTTTTAAAAAGCACTACAATCATCTTCTGTTGTTGACTGTTCAAATAAATCACTGAACTATATGTATAACAGATCTCGTACCCTGTCCATGGAGGATACAAGAAAATGTATATATGCTAATTAGCATTGTAAATGTATGGCCACGTCTGTGGTGAAAACAAATACAAAAGACTTCAGAGTTTATTGCGGTGTCGGGAAGAGCTCATCGATCCCGGGCGCCGCGCCAGCCATCTTGTGGGTTGCTGCTGCCTCTACCCATCCCTTCTAACCAATTTTTTTTTATATTACTTCTAAGCTGCATCACTTATGAACCCATCCCTGCCCTTGTGTTGCAGTGCACAATAGAAAGTTGTTTTTACATATCCATACATTAAAACATTGATTGTAACCATAATATATATGTGCTTCAGTTTACACCTTAAATCTATTGTCTTATGTATGACCCTCTGTCCTACGTGACAGTGAATACCAGCATTATCCTCACTTTAATAAGGCATAATTGAAATCCTCAGATTAGGCAAAATTGTAATTAATTTTGTCAATAAAGATGTTAATAATAATAATTCTAACCAATACTTTACATAGCGCTTATTTCCATTATGCATCAGCACCGGTTCCTTTATGACGCACCAAATTACCTTATGCTTCATACGTTTTTCTACTAATAGATTATTTTTTATGGACTACATACCTCAGCAAAGGCAGGAAGACAAACTATAACTCTTGATTTGAATGGATATTTATAAATTAGTGGTTACAATATTAACAAGGTCCTGTCAGTACACAATATATGCTACATATATATATATATAATATGATATATACTGTACGTAGCATATATTCTGCTCCTTACAGCTTCCTATCATGCATACAATTATCATACATTCCTACATACATAAGAATTTGCATCCCTCTTAGATAGTATTTATTCTCTTGTTGCAAGTAGCCTGCTTCATGCAGAGGCACTGAGCAAACCTGTATGTGCTTGCTTGCTTACCCACCTCTTCCTTCAGTTTATTCACCTTGATCACAGTTCGTACTCTGTTCAGATGTCAACAGGTCATACTGTAGCAGCCTGTAAGTCTTACATAAGTATTTGATATATATATACAGTACAACTAGTAAGCAACTGGCTAAGCTCAACAGAAACAGATTTAGCTGCACTAAAACTACCTACTAATACACTGAAAAACATAGAAGAGATAATTTTATGTGACTCAAAGCCAGCCCAACACATACTTGAAAACTCAATTTACAAATTAGATAGAATCTCATATTACAACTATACTTAATATAATAGATGCACAGTGCAAGGGAAACCTTTACATGTCGTGCTGTCCTCAACATCCATTTTTATTACTGGAGTTAAATGCAGACAATAATTATATAATTAATTTCAATTTGTCAAAAGTTCCTTGCATGATTCATTGGTGTGCATCCTCCTCAAAATTGTTTAAGGCATCAGTACTGTGACAGCAATGAGTCTATCCTCTATAAATCAGTTACAAACATCAGGAAAGGCTAGGCCCTCATACTGACAACTGTGGGACCCTCACCGAGAATTTTTCCTTAAGCACTCACTTATCGACTGTAATACCTTGACTATCTCTCTCTCTCTCTCTGCTTGTGTCTCCAACATGTACACTGTGTCATGTAAAGTACCGCATCAAAGATTTTCAAACAGTCCGACTATGTTCAGTGTGCCCCATCCTTCACTGTCCTGTCTGAATTATGCCGCTCTGTCATACAATTTTATCAGATTTCTGAGGAAAGATTTGCAGTTCCCGAACCCATGCTCGTTTTTTGTGTTGATTTTGCGAGTGCTCTGGATAAGTTATTATGTTTATGTGTACTTAAGGTTCACGTGAGACTTGATCTGATATCGACTACTAATTCTGACTCTTTATTATCCTAATCAGTTTGGCATAATCAGCAAAAAATGACATGAATGAATCTACTTTCTCAGATCGTTTATATAAGACCCCACTTACATAACCTATCGAAGTTGATGATCATTAGGCCCATGAAACGTCAGTATTGCAATATAGAGTGTAGTGTCTTCAGTAAGAGAACAGGTCGGACTCAGTCTTCTCCTTATATGATTGCAGCCTTTCTTAACTAGTTTTTGGCCTTCGCTGCTTTCCATTTACGAACTTTTGTGTACTCACCTATTTGTGCCTGCAGGATCGAGCTACTAACTCTTGGACCCCGCCTTTCTAACCGTCGGTTGTCAAATATACTGACTCCCGACTCATTTTCCCCTATCATATCTACTACATATATTTATCTTAACACACATCCCCAGGATGGAGCCCGTAGCACCGGTCTAAATCCCAGCTACCTGTTTACTTATTTTTTTATTTTATTATTATTTTCTACTACAGACGTGGCCACACGACCTGTTTACTGCTAGGTCAACAGGCGTATCAGCTGAGAGAAACTCCCTATTTGTTTCTACCACGGCCGGGAATCGAATTCGAGCCCTTGGGACTACTACCCCCCGCCCCCCTGAGCGCTGTCTATTCGTCTACCAGGCTGTGTACGTGCGAACGTATGTACTCACCTATTTGTGCTTGAGGGAGTTGAGCTTTGTCTCTTTGGTCCCGCCTCTCAACTGTCAATCAACTGGTGTACAGATTCCCGAGCCTACTGGACTCTATCATATCTACATTTGAAACTGTGTATGGAGTCAGCCTCCACCACAGTTTCACCACCACCTCCACATCACTTCCTAATGCATTCCATTTACTAACTACTCTGACACTGAAAAAATTCTTTCTAATGTCTCTGTGGCTCATTTGGGTACTAAGTTTCCACCTGTGTCCCCGTGTTCGTGTTCCACCCGTGCTGAAAAGTTTGTCTTTGTCCACCCTGTCAATTCCCCTGAAAATTTTGTAGGTGGTTATCATATCTCCTCTTACTCTTCTGCTTTCCAGGGACGTGAGGTTCAGCTCCTTCAGCCTTTCCTCGTAGCTCATACCTCTCAGTTCTGGGACAAGTCTGGTGGCATACCGCTCAATCTACTCGAACTTTGTCTTGTGTTTAACTAGATATGGACTCCAGGCAGGAGCTGCATATTCCAGGATTGATCTGACATAAGTGGTATACAGGGTTCCTGAACGATTCCTTACACAAGTTTCTAAAGGCAGTTCATATGTTGGCCAACCTAGCACGATTGTGTGTGTGTGTGTGTGTGTGTGTGTGTGTGTGTGTGTGTGTGTGTGTGTGTGTGTGTGTGTGTGTGTGTGTGTGTGTGTGTGTTTGTCTCACAGATATTAGTTGCTTTTAGAACATTAAATATCTACAATAACATAAATTAATATACTTTTCAGTATAAAAAATATATAATTGTTGCATATAAAAGCTCCAACAAGACATAGGTCACTTTGGTTGGTGCATGGTCCATTTCGATCAATGTTGACATTGGGTAATCGTGAAACACAATATTACTGATAGTGTCTCCACTATACCTACGCCTTTGATGTGATCTAATTGATGCATAAATGATCGATACAATCAAAGTATTTGGGTTTTTGCGTCAGCATCACGAAGAGGAGGACTGGGTACGATAATCTTTGTCCGGTAGTATTGGCAAAGTCTGGATATCGTCCGCGTTTAGTATTTTAATAATAAATCAGTTTCCGTTTAATAATGAATAATGACAAACCCAATATAATGAAGTTACGTCCTGTGGATCATAAATTCATGAAAAGGCAAATGAAACTGGAGTAATTGTGGCGTACCAGAATTATAGCAACAAAACCCGCAGCCTAGCCATGATGCAAAGCAAATACGGGCTCTCGACTAGTACAGCAGTCTGCCACACTACACAAGTCTATAAAGAAAGAACACTTATTATGCGCACTTACACAACACCACTTCTGGGGTATTTTTCATATATATAACTAATTATTAAATCCTATCACATATCCAACACATTCTCCAAAAATGATAGAAGCTATAGCCTCTCTGACTGGAATGTGTACCTGAGAAAGTTATCGTTTTGTACAAATGGAAATCTAAAGGGCAGATAAAAATAAAACAAACTTAACCTAATCTGTGCTAGGGCCTAAATAAGTAATTTTAGACTTAACATATACAATCTTAGGCCTAATTTAGTACATATATGTATTGTACCAAGGGGCCTGACAGCTGAGTGGACAGCGCTTCAGATTCGTAGTCCTGAGGTCCCTGGTTCGATCCCCGGTGGGGGCGGAAACAAATGGGCAGAGTTTCTTTCACCCTTTTGCACATTCTTTCACCCTGATGCCCCTGTTACCTAACAGTAAATAGGTACCAGGGAGTTAGACAGCTGCTACGGACTGCTTCCTGGGGATGTGTAACAAAAAGGAGGCCTGGTCGAGGACCGGGCAGCGGGGACGCTAAGCCCCGAAATCATCTCAAGATAACCTCAAGATACTATGCTTAGGAAGAGAATACTTAAAGAAGTTTAGGTATTTCCTTCTTTCTATTATTCTCTATGAAATTAATAGTACACAACGTAGATTTTTTTTACTGCAATAGTCTACATTTTGTACTTCAGTCTATAGTAAATTAATTGTCATAATTTTGTACGACAGCTTGAACATATGAGCCATAACTAGGAGACGGCAAAATATATGTGAATAAGTTTTCTTGTAATTGATTTGGTGCTAGATTTGAAATCAGTAAATTACACAACATTTTATCACCCCAAATATTTCGCAAGGGAATGTTGCCAATAAAAAACACGACAGTAAGCTTAATCTCAGTAATGCAAATCTTAATTACAATTATCAAGTAAAATATAAGAAAGTAAATATAACGCATTTCGTTAAGCAAAATTTGTATGATGTACAGTATCATGTACAATATTAGACGAGTCAGCGCCGGGAACCCACTACACTAAGCTAATCAGGTCCACTTCACCCTCCCCCCCCACTAGTATGTTAAATAAGGCAGTCACCGTCGCTTCCCTCAAAGTCTGGACACACTGCACTGCTACCCTTAATATCACCACCGCCATAAGCCAGCCAGAATACCTACTACATTGCAACTGATCATATCAATAATTTCTCACATATGAATCACAATAGAATGTCAGAGAAGACCGTCGTTTTAAACGCCTCGGTGTTCACAGTCACCAATGTTAGTGGTATTTACACCATGACTGTGCCAATAGTGAAAACTGGTAGCATTATCCAGTAGCAGCAACCTGATACCCTTAGCCCCACCGCCAGTAAGGTATCTATTACCGGTGGTATTCTTCCTCCCCTCTCTCTCTCTCTCTCTCTCTGGGGTCTGCGCTCTCTTCAGTTATAAATTAGCAGCTATTCGCCACGAAATTTAGTCATCCTCTTCCTACGTGGGACGCAGCGTAGTATTTATCACATCCCCTTCAGTGCTTCATTTATCATATCCCATTGACTGCTCCATTTATCACATCCCCTTTGCTGTGCTATTTGTCATATTCCTTCACTGCTCTATTTATCACATCCCCTTCACTGCTCCATTTATCACATCCCCATCACCGCTCCATTTATTACATCCCCTTCACTGCTCCATTTATCACATCCCTTCACTGCGCTATTTGTCACATCCCTTCACTGCGCTATTTGTCACATCCCTTCACTGCGCCAATTATCACATCACTTATCAGCGCCATTTATCACATCACCTTATCAGACGAGTCAAGCTCGTAGCCATGCTGTCTTGTAGTAAAAACATCCCATTAATTTTTCTTGCGTAAAATAATAATAATAATAATAATAATAATAATAATAATAATAATAATAATAATAATAATAATGCAAAAAGAAATTCCATTAACGTGATGTAACAATGAAAAAATAAGTTGGAGCCATGAGTACCCAGAGTTCAGATTCGAATCCTCCTCATAGATTCAACTGATTTTCTTAATAATAATAATAATAATAATAATAATAATAATAATAATAATAATAATAGTAATAATAATAATAATAGAAGAGGTAGAAGTCAATCAGTTTAAATTCCTAAGATGTGCGATTAATAAAATTTGATATTTGAAATCGAAATAGAGTGAACCATTCAGTTAACGGAATTTGCTGGCACAATGAAAGCCCTAATTACATAAAACAAAGATCTATAGTAAAGTGGGAAGCAAAAGCGTTATTTGGAACTTGCAAAGCGATCGACATTACCACTAAAGAAGGTCAGAAGACGGGCTGATCCTCTTCAGTATTAAAATGCAAGACTGCGGGTAGAACTTAACAATACAATTCATAACTACCATATCAAAAGCACGACCCTGCTACAGATTGAAAAATGTAAAGGACCTCAGAGAAATGATTCACCAGGTGTTGAAATTTGTTCAGCTAGTAGGAGCTGCCTGAGAAAAAGAGTCAACCAAACCTTAATATACAAAAGAATCTCAAACTTCAAGGAAAATAGAGATTGTTCGCTTGTACAACTCCCTATTGTGCCCTCGTGTGGATTACTGTCTGAAAACCTCACCTTCTGAATAGCAACTGATTTGGAAAAGGTTCATCGAGAGCAACAAAAATCATCTCGGATCTAAGTTAGTTCTCATACCAGGAAAGATTGAGGGCCTCAGGGATAACAACACTACAAAAAGAACATGACAGGAGATCACATTGAACCTTAAAATACCGAACAAGCTGAAAAGTTCTAATGAAGCTCGTAAAAGAGGAAACAATTTGCAGGCGATGAGTCACAATAACGTGGCTGAAGTATGTTGACCAGACCACACACTAGAAGTTGAAGGGACGACGACGTTTCGGTCCGTCCTGGACCATTCTCAAGTCTCAATAGACTTGAGAATGGTCCAGGACGGACCGAAACGTCGTCGTCCCTTCAACTTCTAGTGTGTGGTCTGGTCAACAGGCAACAATTTCATGTTCAACATTCGTAATTACCTATTGGGTAATAAATCTATGATACTACCTTCCCGCCGATATCGTAAATGCCAAGACTCGTTCAAAATACAACTGACAAAAGCCTTTGGAATAATAGGGTACCTTAAAAATTACGCCGGCTTCATGTCCCCGTTGGGCCAATATATATGAGCAGAAAGTTGCTTGAAGGAGTGCTTTACCGACCCCTTTGCATAATTCAGATGAGGGTGTGACATGGACGCGCCAAATCAAGAGCTAGAACTATACAAATTAATAGTTTAATAATATAATTATGAATGAAAATGATACGGAGATCCGTGAGGTTCAAAAAACTAAAAGTTTAAAGATTTATGAGAGCGTAAATAGATGGTTTGGATATGTTGAACGTATATTATAATAGACTGGCGGAGAGATTGTATAAAAGTGACTATGATGGTAGGAGAAGGTGAGGAACATCGGGAAGAGGGCGAGTGTGTGAGGACGCGAGGAGTGAGTGTGGGCAACTCACGGGGTATAGAATGCAAGACTCTGTGGAAGCCGTTTATAAGGAGTGAATATATTTGTACATACTTTATACGACAATTTACGAAGATCATTGTACATCTAGTCTTATGAAGCGGTGAGTTGCTGCTGTGGATGACTGCTGGAGTGTGGAGGTGCTTATTTTAAAGATTACAAGAAGGGTGTCAGAATATTATCATTCAAGAACGGATAGGGTCACACTGAAGTACTCAATATTTAGCAACAGCTGCGTAACCTCCCGGACACCATTAAACTTTCAGTTTCACTCTTTGTATACAAGTCTCTAAACAACCTAATATACTCGTCAATCACAACTAAGAGGAAAGAAAATGATCAGCTGGAACTAGGATTCAGATCGAACATGACACACCCACTGGTCTCTTCCACAGCTGAAACTGTCCGTCTCCTTCAGGGATTGTCACGTGGGACGAACCGCTTCTCATCTTTTGAAATACACCAACATTTTCGTTGGTCATACTCACACTCAAACTATTTTATATGTTTTATTAATAATAATACTGTACTCAACTGATAATAATACCTGACCCAAATTATAATAGTTTACCTAACTAATAATAGTCCCTTACCCAACATAAAAATACCTGACCCAACTGATAATAATTCTGTACAGTACTTGACCTAATCGACGATAATAATAATACTCGACTCAAATGACAACGCTATACTGAAGTAAGGTTGCCATCTGTTGTATCTAGGAGGGGGGGAGGGGGTGAGAGTGAGGTTAAGAGGGGGGAAGGTGAAGGTGAAGAGAGAAGTGCCGTCACCCCAACAGACAGCTACATTACCACTGACGTATGCACCACTTAAATATAAATATATATTGGTGGCAAAAACTGACACCTAGCAGATGGCGAAATGTGTACACACAATGGGGAAGAGTGAAAATAGACCTCCTCAAGAATATAGATTTAATGATGAATTTTTCAAGAAAATATGAAATGTAAAAGGCTCATGAGTTGGTTATAAATGTCAAATTATCACCAGAAACGTTTATATATGATATACTGTATTGAGAAAATCATGTGCATTATTTGGCAAATATTAAGATTACTGTATGTTTAAAATATAAATTGAAAATTGCTTTAAAAAAATAGGGAGAAATTGAGAAAATAGGAGATTTAGGAGGTCTCACATCCAAGGAACATATCAGTGATTTTAAGAGTATAGGCAAGTACGAGATATAAGATGCATCCACAATGCATAGTGGATGCATTGCTGTTCTGGTTAACGAACACCTGAAGGTAAGAGAATTAATAATAATTAATAATTCATTGTGTCGGGGGACAGGCAGCCAGTTTATACATAAAATATACATTAGGCTTATATCGAAGTCACCCCCAAGGTCGAATTACTGACCCCCGCCCAGGATGCAACCCCACAATAAGCTGACTAACTCCTGGGTACCTATTTACTGCAAAGTGGACAGGGTCATGACGTGATAGGAAATGCGCCCAACCATTTCTGTGCCGCCCAGGACTCGAACCTGGAATTCGCGACTGTGAGTCGAAAACGAACCAGACTGTACTACCGGGACCTGATAATCAATAACCCACAAGAGATTGACATAATGGCTCTGGAGATTTATAGTGAAGATCATAAACTGATAATTATAAATGCTTTCAGTCCACCAGCAAGCAACACGTAGACAACAAAGGAGGAGCTGGACAACAAACGAGAGGGACTCAATGATCATGAGAGAGATTGCAGTAAGGGTACATAAAGACAAATCACGACTGCTGGTACTTTGTGACTTCAATTTGAAATCAATGGACTGGGAAGCCTATGAAGTAAGAATAGAAGACCTCTGAACTGGCAGATTCGTAAACTTCATCCTGGAGACATTTATGTTCTAGTAAGTTAAACAAGCCACGAGAATGAGGGAATGGGATGTTCCATCGATGCTGCATTTGATATTCACCAGGAAAGAAGAGATATTTGACACTCAGTTCCTTCCTCCCTTGGATAAGACCGACCATGCCCTTTTGTAAATAAAATATGCAATGCATTATAATCAAGAAGAGAACGAGGAGAAAACAGTTGAAAACTTGTTTTCAGGAGAGGAAACTATGGGGAACTTAACAAGCTCTTTAATGAATTTGATTGGAAAGCCTTGTTGTTGACTGGAAAGCCTTGTTGACATGAAAGTAAATGAGATGTATGCCAAGTTTTCGAGATATATGATGGTCACAAAGAGATTTATTACGAAAACAGAGATGCAGAACTAGAAAATAAGATTGGTTCAACAGGCATTGTGAGAGACCCAGAGAACAAAAAAAAATTGTAATCAATATGGGAAGAGACCAAACCTTCCAACATACCAGCAATTCAAAGAAGGAAGAAACAAATACACAGGAGTGAGAAGAGAAGTAGAAAGAAATTTGAGAAAGCGATTGCAGATAAAGGTAAAACGGAACCAGCCCTATTTTTTAAATTCATTAAAAGCCAGTTGTAGGTAAAGGATAAAATGGGGAATAGATTCACGGAGAATGAAAGGGAAATGTTTGAAACATTAAAGAAACAGTTCCAGAGTGTGCCTGTGCAAAATTAAGTTTTCAGACCACCAGACACAATACGAATTTCAGAGAATAACATAGAGTATATATAGGTGTCTCAAGTCTAAGTGGAAAAAAATGCTCAAGGATCTAAGTAGGAACAAAGCAGTCAGTTGGCCCAGATGGAGTTTCACCTTTGGTTTTGAGAGAATGCGCATCTCCCACTTCAATTAATTTTGTCATCTTTGTGTACAGGAGACTTAGCAGATATATAGAAAAAGGCTAACATAGTTCTAATCTACAAAAATGGTAGCAGGGAAGACCCTCTAAATTATAAACCTGTGTCGTTGACAAGCATAGTAGTCAAAAGTTAGAAAAAATATTTAAAACCAAATGGGCAGAACACCTGGAGAGAAATGACATAATATCAGATAGAGAGTATTGTTTTCGATCAGGAAGCTCCTGTGTAACAGATCTACTTCATTTCCATGATATAGCCACAGAGATTTTACAGGAAATAGGTGGTTGGGTTGACTGCATCTGCATACTATCAGAACCTGAAAAAGGCTTTCGACAGAGTCCCACATAAGTAGTTGTTCTGTAAATTGGAACATGCTGAAGGAGTGATAGAGAGGCTTCAACCATAGATGAAAAAATGTACTGGCCTCATTTAGGAAAATGAGGCCAGTAATCAGAGGCAATGTATCAGACTGTAGAAATGTCATTAGTGGAGTACCACAGGGGTTCGGTACTTACACCAGTAATGTTTATTGTCTACATAAACAATTTTGTATTCCTACATAGAAGGAATACAAAATTATATGAACATGTTTAGTGATGATGCTAGGAAACTAGGAAAGATAAGAAACTTAGAAAATTGTCATGCCCTTCAAGCAGACCTGGACAAAATGTGTATGAAGCAAAACCTGGCAAATGGAATTTAACGTGAATAAATGTCACGTTAAGGAATGTGAAATAGGAGATAATAGGCTACTCACAACCTACAAATTATGTTAAAAAACTTTCAAGAACTAATAAAGAAAGAGATATAGGGGTGATTCTAAAAAGAAAACTGTCCCCTGAGAACCATATTTATTTATTTATTTATTTATTTATATATATACAAGAAGGTACATTGGGATTGTGAGGATACATAGTATAGTAATTACAATCTTGTAAAGCCACTAGTACGCGCAGCGTTTCGGGCAGAAACTTTGAACATAAATATAAAGAACATTGTGCGAGGAGCCTATGATATGCTTTACAATTTCATAATTGCTTTTAAATACATGGATGGTAAAATATTAAAGCAATTGTTAATGACCTCTGTGTAACCAAAGTTGAAATACGCAGCTGTTGTATGGTACCCATATCTCAAGAAGCACATCAACAAGCTGAAAAGGTGCAAAGACATGCAACACAATGGCTTCCGGAACTAAAAGACAAGAGCTTCGAAGAGAGCTTAGAGACGTTAAATATACGAAAGCTAGAAAATAGAAGAAACAAGAGGCAATATGATCCCTACCTACGAAATAGCAACGGGAATCATTATAAAGAAGAATTCTTGAAACCTGGAACTTCAAGATATAAGTTAATTAAACAAGGCTGCCGAAAAAACAATACAAAGTTCACTTTTGTGAACAGAGTGGTAGGCGGTTGGAACAAGTTAAGTGAGAAAGTGATGGAGGCCAAAACCGTTAGTAGTTTCAAAGCTTTATATGACAAAGAGTACTGGGAAGACGGGACACCACTTAACGTTGCTCTCATTATGTAGCTCACTTAGGTAATTACACACACACCATTATTATTGACATGGGTAAGAGAGTACCTAACATACAGGAGTTAGTCACAGTGAAGAACGAGAAATCGGACTGACACAGTAAAACATGAGGAGTACCTGAAGGATCGGTGCTGGGACTGTACAATTTCTCAGTTATGCTTATGACCACACCACAGGAATTGAATCCTATACGTCGATGTTTGCAAATGATACATAATTAATAAGAAGAGTCGAAACAGAGGAGGATTGTAAGATTCTCCAAGATGACTTGGACAAGCTGCAGAGATGGTCCGAGAAAGGGTTTTTGGATACCAACCATTTCAACCTTACATCAGCAAGTGTAAGGTTGTGAAAAGGGGAACGAGTGACAGATCAAAAGAACAGTACACATTGAAGGGAAAGTACCTCCCAGTTATTAGAGAAAAAGACCTAGGAGTTGATTTAACACCAAGCCTAACTCCGGAGGCACACGCATAACTAGGATAACATCAAAAGCATACAAATGTCAGAAAATCTTGCAGGAACCTAAATAAGAAGGCGTTTAGATCACTATATATAGGGCTTCTGTATGAGATAATATATATGAGATAATTTCTGCAGTATGCAGCTCAATCGCGAAGCCCTTATAAAAAAACACACACATAGCGGGAAACTTGAAAAGGTTTGGAGGTTTGCATCGAAGTTCGATTCAGAATTGCGAGGTATGGGGTATTAGGAAAGACTAAAAGAGCTAGACCAAACATTGCTTGAAAATGAAAGCGAGAGAAGAGGAGAGGGGAGGGGAGGGGAGGGGAGGGGAGGGGAGAGAAGAGAAGAGAAGAGAAGAGAAGAGAAGAGAAGAGAAGAGAAGAGAAGAGAAGAGAAGAGAAGAGAAGAGAAGAGGAGAGGAGAGGAGAGAAGATGAGAGAAGATGAGAGGAGAGAAGATGAGAGAAGATGAGAGGAGAGATGATGAGAGGAGAGAAGATGAGAGGAGAGAAGAGAGAAGAGAGAGAGACTACAGACCAGTGTCACTGCTTTCCAGTACTGGTAAAATTCTCGAAACATTAATCTCCCAGCAAATCATGTAATTGTTGACCATCCTTGGCTACCATGTGATTAAACACACATATCCGCACATCAAGACACACACGAACAAATTTAAACGCTAAATGATCAGCACCACAGTTGAAGAGCAGGACAAAATACGGAATGTTTGTGACTTCATCCGCCTTGAGCGTCTTTAATTCAAGAAGTACACTGTGAAACGATCATTTCCTCTCATTTTGGTTGGAAAGCATCACTCGTGCAAAACTGTGTACGAATTTGTACATTTTAATTTTGCAATAGGTCAGAAAGTCATGCAGAAGCAAAGTACAGTGCTATCATCACACAAGTAAATCAGCTTCTAAATCAAAACAAGGCACATTAGCTTCCACACAAGTAAAAATATAAACACATTTTTCATAAATATAAAATTCAATTCGAGCCTGAGAGAGAAGCGCCCTGTACTGACATGAATGCACCAGTATAGATGGCCTGCAGGAGAGAAGGTGCAGCTGGACCTACAGGACATCCCCACGGCTCTTACCGCTAATAGGAGCTTCCTCTTAACACATTTTCTTTCTGAATTAGGCCCTCGGCAGGCAACAATTTGCATTCTCACGGGGTGAGAGCCGGGATGAAGAGGATTACGAGTAAGCCTGTTCACATCACAGCCTCAGCGAACTAACATGAAATACAAAATCCCCAATTTGGGTGGGTTTTGGTGAACCAGATGAGTTGGCGACAAGCCGTTGGTAATAATGTGCTAGGAAAACTAACTTAAACTGAGTTTTAAACTACGGCCTTCTGAATTTCAATATGAACTAAGGACTGCTAGTTTGCCAGCTGAACGCGACAACCATTCCACTGACAGTATGCTGTTTCATATGTTTCTCTTGATGATCATATACATATCTTAGCCTACTAAACCCGGCATCAACACCTGTTCCAGTTTGCCAGTTACTACTGCTCTAGTTTTCTGCTACTTAATACCGCTATGCTCCAGATACCTGCATAATATTGATGAGGACATGTTTGCTACTAACTACATTTATGCTCCTGTTTACTCATAAGTTAAATTCGATTAATTACAATTTCAGAATTAAAAATAACTGAGCTGTTTCAATAGTATTATCTGTAACAATCAAAATCACTATACACAGCCTAAGTGAGACCAGTCTTAGAGCATGCCGCCCCGACCTTCCCACCATATTAAAAAGCATATAAAGAAACTTGAAGCGTACAGAGGTTTGCAAGAAGTTGCTTCCCAGAATTACGAGGAATAAAGTATGAAGAAAGATTGAAAGAGATGGACCACACGTAGCTGAAAAAAGGAGAGAGAGGGAGAGAGGGAGAGAGGGAGAGTGAGTGAGTGAGTGAGTGAGTGAGTGAGTGAGTGAGTGAGTGAGTGAGTGAGTGAGTGAGTGAGTGAGTGAGTGAGTGAGAGAGAGAGAGAGAGAGAGAGAGAGAGAGAGAGAGAGAGAGAGAGAGAGAGAGAGAGAGAGAGAGAGAGAGAGAGAGAGAGACAGACAGACAGACAGACAGACAGACAGACAGACAGACAGACAGACAGACAGACAGACAGACAGACAGACAGACAGACAGACAGACAGAGACAGACAGACAGACAGACAGACAGACAGACAGACAGACAGACAGACAGACAGACAGACAGACAGACAGACAGACAGACAGACAGACAGACAGACTGACTTAAGGGGAAATTGACAAAATGGAAACAAGAAATGTTCACAATGAACACCAATTGAACAAGCGGGCATAGATGGAAGCTTAAAAAATGATGCGCTCAAGAGATGTTAGAATATTTGTAGGGTATCAATAGTTGGAAAATGAACTGAACTAAACGAGCAGGTTATAGAAGTCAACATCATAATTTAAAAACTAGATTTAATAGCAAAATAGATAAACAAATCATTACATTTGACAACCAACAGCTTCAATGGCGAGGTCCAAGAGCTAGCAACTCGATTCTTCAGTCACAAATAGATGAATACACAAAGAGGATATAAACCAAGATATATATGAGCGCCTTTCGACGCTGACACTACCATGTTGAAAACACAAAGTAATGTCGAGACGCTATAAATGCAACAACATTTATTTATTAATTTGTTTTTACTCCTGTATATTTTTTGTTTCGAAGGTGCCATTAGTTAAAGTGTTGACATATCTGTATACAGTTTTAACGTGTGTTAATGACGAAAATATCTTATGAAACACTGAGAAATAACGATAAAATTGGTTAAAATTAATAAATAGGAAACAGACTATAATTATTGTCTATATTTTCTGAATTCAGAAGCGTTTTAATGTATTATCTTCAAATAAACATACACAAATCGGTCAAATAAGAATCGAGAAACACCAAGTGTAAACTTGTTCACAAAAAGCTCAGTTTTGTACTATTGAAAATATTATGATCACAAGTAAAGTGATAAAGTAACCATATGTGTAATTCGTCCTAATTAAGCAGTTCTAGGCTGAGGTCTAATTTAGTATATATGATAGACCTAGGGAAAGTTAAGTTTGGTTGTTACTTTTTTCTCAGGCCCTCAAGAAAGCTAAAAGAATACAATATGGACTTTTTTGTGTGTGTGCAACGGTCCATATTATGTATTTCTAACCCATAATAATAATAATAGGCATTATCATTTTGGATGACAGGTTGGATAAAGCATATGCAGCGAAAACGCAAGGCATTAAATAATAGACAAATATAATTAAATACTTGAGCAATACGAATAATTCAGATATATAGGTAACCTACAATATAAAAAGAAAGTATGGATAGAGTCGAATCTTTACCGTTACCAGACGCGGGTATCAGGCAACTAGAGGTGAAAGCAAGGCAAACTTTGCCGTCGCCTCAGAACAAAGACATACGCAAGGTAGCAGCAAAGCTGGTTATATCCTGAAGGCGGCGATGACTTGGTCTTATGCTCAACGATAGCTTAAGAAACCACAACAGAGATATAACATAATAATAGCAGGGGCTATAGCAGGCTATAGATTATAGCCTATAGCAGGGGCTGGCGAATCTTTTTCGAGCGCGTGTGCCCAATTTGGCAATAATCTTCTAAAAATTATATCGTGTGTCCATTAGAATTTTGAGCCTCAGATTATAATTTATTATTAAATTCGCATTTTATCATTTTGTATGGATAATTAAACAAAATACTTGAAAGCATTCTTAAAGACGTCTATTCAGGGACCCAATAACACTTCTGAATTGTTTTCAATAGTACAGTTAAGGAATTATATGTTATAATAACTAGTAAATCCCAAGAAATAAAGTTAATGAATTAGTAAGACCAATAATGATGAACGATAATAATTATTTTTTTATGGGTGGGGTTTTAGAGAATCGAGGGATGGCACTGCATGATGCGTGCCAGCATAATTTGCATGTTGTATGCAAATTTTGCCATTTGCATGCTGTAAATTTTATCCCTGGACATGCGTGCTCCCCTGGCCTATACCTTGTTCATTTATTTAGCAAATGATTGATTTAGCAATAATGTGAAGCGTAGCCCAGTCTTATCACCTTAATTATGGTCTGCTAAGTAAAATTTAGCTTTGTGTAAATAATACCTCCGTAACTTAACCTAGTATTCTAACTGATCTTGTGTGATCTGAATACTTTCGTGACGTAAACAACTTACATAAAATCAGTCAATAAACCGGACTGCTTACTGAGATTTTAATCTGACGTAGACCTAGACGTAGACAAATGTTATGTACACTACTTTCAAATATATTGTGCTAGGAGGGGTATCCGGCGTTGCCCGGGTTTGTCTGCCCTCTCTCTCTTGTCTATATATATCTATCTCTCACTCTTTAGCTTTCTAAAGAAATATATTTATTTAGCTTTATTTTATTTAACTTTCAATTATATTTAGCTTTCTATTTTATTTAGCTTTCCATCTATACCTCTCTCTGATTTAGGTAACTCTCTATCTAGCTACATCTCTGTTTATCTATCTCTCTGTGTAGCTATCTTTATCTCCCTCCCTTCGCTCTCTCCTCTTTGTTTCCCTCCTCAAGAAGCATTGAAACAAATGTATGGGTCTCAGATGCTTTGATTTCCTTTATCTTCTCGTCCTCTTCCACTTTTCTTTTCCACGCTAATCACACGAAAGTTGAAAGTTACTCACTTGATTCCACGAATGACTCCATGAAAATGACCTCTGCGTGTTTATAATTCCTAACATTTCTTAAAGAATTAAACTTAGGTCTACTCCGACCAGCCTATGTGATATGGTCCGTACCCCAAACCATTTCCCCTGTAAATTTTGGTGAAGTTATATATTATTCAAATATTATTTATAATACACCAGCATTAACTAACCCTAAAAATAAACCTGAAGCAGTGCATACAACTTGAAATTTATTCAATATAGTTTTGTGTTGTTAGCCATTTATTTCAAAACGTTAGAAATGTCAAGTGACTTTTTTTTTATTGTCAGCCAGTTGCCAAAACGAGTGCCATAATAATGCGTATTTTAGATGATACGACGGCCAAAATTATTTATTTTCATGCAAATGAAACATATATCTAGACGTCAAACGTGGCGCTTCATCTTTTGTTGTTTATTCTTTGCTGAGGAAATGGAAGAGAAACTGAGTGTAGTGTATGCATTTTGTAGACATTTTTATCATACACAGTTAAGTCACGTGTCCTCTTTGTTGGAGAGTCTGGATGCATGGCATAGTCTGGTGCAGTAAATTTGTTTTTCTCTAGATGTGTGGCACTGTCTTTCAACTTAACATAAGACCTTGAAAGGGAATCCCAAATGCGTGACCCTCTGCAGACATGCAAATATTTAAACTAATTTAGCTGAAACATCTTTCATGTGTCTAGTAATGAACAAAGTCTCATAAATTTATACTACAAATATATTATTCGATAAATTATATATAAATTTTGGTATTGTATAGCCATATGATAGAACATTGAGGACTTCATGATATAATATAGCCATCATTTGAGTTTTGTATAGAGCAATAATAGTGTCAACGTCGTCCAAGAATAAAATAGGGTTAAGAATTTTATGAATGTGAATTACGTTATTTTTATATATCCTGACAAACTTTCTGTGTAACCATCTGCATATACGTATGCATCTGGGATTAACTTTAGGATGTTGTCAGAGTAAATATTTCATGCAAGTTGTCCGGGCTACACTTGATTTGATGACATGTTTGTGGGACATATAATTCTTGATGACAACATGAAAAATTGAGTTACTTAAGTAGTTTTGAAGAAAGCTATTGTTAGTTGTAGGCATCAGGGTTATCAAATATGTGTTGATTTTTATAGTAAATAATTTGTTATTAGCTTTGCCGTATTATTATACTAGTTTAAATGACATACATATTTTATAATTTATTCTAGCGTTAATCAGTTCATTATTATCCATGAAGAATAATTAGCTTATGTATTGCTTTTAAATAACTTTCCCTTAAGTATATGACAATACCTATTTACCGAGGCATATATATATTACCTCGACCCTTCATTTGCTGCATTTGGTTATATATTTCAATATTTCAGTAATGTTTTCAAAATATACGAAAATTAAGACTAAGTAATTATTGACAACACTGGAAAGGTATTTTCATCAGAAAGGTTTCGATTTTATTAGGCTTGGGGGAGCAATATTTGCAGATTCGCCTCATTAGCTTACAGCTTAGCTCGTAATTATGAACGTTTCAAACGTTACTAAACAGATGTACTAAATTGCCTGAACCTACCTAACCCAAGACTCACGAATACAAAATAGACATTAAGTCAATTTTGCGAGCAGCTAGGATTTTTAGTACATCAGCCTTAGGGAATTAGGGAAGTTGTACTTCTAAAGATGTACTATTCGAGAGGACGGGATGAACAGTTGACATTGGAAAGAGGCTACAACGTCAACACCTGGCTCCCAACCTCCCCAGAATATATATGTATAAAAGCTTTTTATCCTCAGGTCCACTATCCACTTGCCGACCTAACAACCCGTGATACGAACCCTCGCGCCTTAGTTATGCTCTTTGTTTCTGGGGCGTGCTCGAGGCCTTTTGTGTGAGGGATAAACATAAGATCCGCTAAACTCGCTCTGGCACACTCGCCTTATAAATTATTAAAACCACGTGCTTCACTAGTGTCTATTTCTCTACTAACGAGAATTCTTTACTTTCTTAATTACTAGTATATATATTTTCATTAGTTAATATTAAGCCAAATGTTATAATTATTATTTTTTATATTTAATAAATGGTATTATTTTTTTTATCTTTCGTTCAATTATTAATAGTAATTGATTAATTAATATCGAATTGTAGTTATTATTGAATATTATATTTAGGTTATTAAATATTGTTATTATCGTTATTTTTATCGTTACTATGCACGTTATGGACTATCAAACCAATATATTTAGAAAAAACATTCTAACAAAATTTCCCATATTTTATACTTATGTACATTTTGTAAATTAAGTTCTTATTTTTCATATTATTGTAGAGAATAACTGTTGTAATACAATAACTTTTATTAGTTTATAGCACTAGTTTTGCAGTCCATGGAAATAACTGTCGTACCTTAATTAACCTGACTAACTAAACCGTCTCAGAGTTCACACTCTGTATTCGTCCTGAAACAGACGTGGAAAAACGTAAATACGTATATAAAGTGTTCAGTCTGAATTCAGCGCCATGTCGTGCCTTAACCTATCAACGGTATAAGTTAAGTAATAATTGTAATTAAGAAGCAATAAGATGCTTATCTTAACATACTAAGAAGGTTAGGTGAGGTCGGTGTTTTCTATGAAGCTTTTCAAGGAAAACTAAAATATTCACAATCCATTAGTATGTCATATATGCACTTATTAAATAAGCCAATACTGACTTTAAGCAAGTGCGAGAACGGTTGGTCGTGCACACAGACCAAAAGACGGGACCAAAGAGCCAATGCTCAACCCCTGCAAGCACACCTAGGTGAGTATTGATAATAATAATTATTTCGTCCCGCGAAAATGTTGCCGACTGCTAGTTTCACGCATTGTAAACCTAACTGCAACTTATTTATTTACCCGTTTTATTGACATTTTTTTAACATCTTAAATAGTGTGGTTATTAATGGACAGACGTTATATATATATATATATATATATATATAATATATATATATATATATATACACACACACACACACACACACACACACACACACACACACACACACATATGTCGTACCTAGTAGCCAGAACGCACTTCTCAGCCTACTCTGCAAGGTTCGATTTGCCTAAAAGGCCGAGTGATTTTCGTTATTTTCAAAAAAAAAATCCAATTGGTTTATTTGAAATATTAGTATTATATTATATTAAGAACATAAATTATTGACTTAGTTATATTAGTTTAGGTTAAGTTAAGATAGGTTAGGTTAGATTAGGTTAGGTTAGGTTAGGTTAGGTTAGGTTAGATAGGGTTGGTTAGGTTAGGTTAGGTAGGGTTGGTTAGGTTCGATCATTTATCTACATTAGTTTTAACTCAAACTAAAAAATATTGACTCATACATAGTGAAATGGATAGCTTTATCATTTCATAAGACAAAAATTAGAAAAAATATATAAATTCAGGAAAACTTGGCTTAGTAGGCAAATCGGGCCTTGCATAGTAGGGCAAGTATTGCGTTCTGGCTACTAGGTACAACATATATATATATATATATATATATATATATATATATATATATATATATATATATATATATATATATATATGTCGTACCTAATAGCCAGAACGCACTTCTCAGCCTACTATTCAAGGCCCGATTTGCCTAATAAGCCAAGTTTTCATGAATTAATGTTTTTTCGTCTACCTAACCTACCTAACCTAACCTAACCTAGCTTTTTTTGGCAACCTAACCTAACCTTACCTATAAATATAGGTTAGGTTAGGTTAGGTAGGGTTGGTTAGGTTCGGTCATATATCTACGTTAATTTTAACTCCAATAAAAAAAATTGACCTCATACATAGAGAAATGGGTGGCTTTATCATTTCATAAGAAAAAAATTATAGTAAATATATTAATTCAGGAAAACTTGGCTTATTAGGCAAATCGGGCCTTGAATAGTAGGCTGAGAAGTGAGTTCTGGCTACTAGGTACGACATATATATATATATATATATATATATATATATATATATATATATATATATATATATATATATATATATATATATATATATATATATATATATATATATATATATATGTGTGTGTGTGTGTGTGGTGTGTGTGTTATTACTTATACAACTTTGTACAGACATCGCTTCATAACCGTTATGCAATTCTGGCTTGACTTGGCTAAGTAATGCCAAGTGTGAGATACACTTTGGCTGATATACAGTATATGAAATACGTTTACGGTTGTTGGTTTAACAGTGAAAACTTGCACCAGTCAACACTTTAAGAAGTGAATATAGTTGAAACCATTATACCATGCACTGCAGTAAGATATGTGCAGGCGAAGGAAAAAAAACTCATTGTTTTATCCTCTTGTTTCTTGTTTCCTCGACGCCGTTAATATTTTGGTCACAGGTGCAGCTTTGTTTTATAACGTTTCTCATTATACATTTTTCTCTGCCTGTTTGAGTTGTTAAACAGACACATGTGCCAGGGAAATGTTAGTTCAAAACATGCAGGCGATTTACCGTGACACATCCTGTCAGGCTGCTTTTGTTTCTGTTTTCACGCCTTTACTCCGTCTGCACTGACTGACGTACAGTCCCTCAGCTGGGACTTCCAGCCACTACTGTCATACCATGCTTCCAACCTTTACTCCTCTCTAATATGTGTCGTTTTCAACCCATCATATATGAAATGCATAATATGTGAAACATTTGGAATGTATATATATGAGATATAAACTATATGAAATTCATAATATGTAATATTTTTAATATATAACTTAAAATATATTTATTTCTGTTTAAGTGATATGGTTTTACGACTATAAATAATAATGTCGATTTTTTTATGTTGCGGTGTGTATCAAATTCCAGTCTCTGCCATTAGCTCTTCTAAACTTAAAATACCATGGTAGAAAGCTTTTCCCATTTCTAAACAACGAACATTAACTGTAATAATTCCTCTTGTCGCTGTTAAAGCATTACATCATACAGGGAATGAATGCCATCGCTCAAAGATGACGCTCCAAATACTAATTTAAAGTTTAATATTATGGCTGGTTAAGCTTAAAAGAAAAGTGAATTAATTAAGAGAATGGGACAATATATTCTATATTGAAAGTAAATTATAAAATCAAGTTTATTTTTGTTGGCTGCGGAACATGAAAGTTTACATAAGGCCGCGTTTAATGGTAAGTTTTATTGTTGGTACAGAGACAAATATATAACTACTTGACTGACAAAATATGTCTGTTTACAAAAAATAATGAGAAACTTATTGCTCAATAAACTAATTATTCCGTTTGTATTCCACAATATACATATAAGAGAGAGGAGACAATGCTTACTGCAGGAGGTAAGTAATTGTCAGGAGAAAGCGCTAAGCCAGTAATACTATGTTTTTAATGCTGTTTTAGGAATTTCAAACGCTTCATCTTTTAAGGAGATGCATGCCCATTAAGTACAACATAACTAGCCTATAATATGAAATAGTGCTAATGTGATAACAACTTATTGCAATAACATTCCGAAGATACCTTACGTGACTTGAATATTTATATAAGTCTAGTGCGGACGAAATGATCGGTCAGTATATGACGCGAATCTGGTCGGTCATGACCTCTAATACTTACCAAGGTAGCCATGACCTTCAACTTTGACCTGGTTAACCCATGATCTGTAATGATGATATGATCAATGGTGACCTGTAGTACTACTGACCTGTGCTTACATGACACGTAACACTGACCTGGCTAGTTGTTACCATAAACGATGGCTTGGACAGCCATGGGAAGACACACTTGGGCATCCTTGGCATATAATCGAGCTTAACCTATATGATCTGTAACGCTGACCTGTAGCCTGTAACCGTGACCCGGGCATCTATGATTTGTAACACTGATCTAGTCAACTACGACCTTGTAATAATGACATGGATGACTATGTCCTGGACAATTAAAACCTTTAACACTGTCCTTAGGCACCATGAACATTATCACATGTAGGTAACCATGGCTAATAACACTGACCAAGGCGGTCATGACCAGTAATATTGTCCTATGCAGCTGTAACAAGTAACACTGACCTGGACGACCATGACCAATAACACTGACCTGGACGGCCATGACCAATAACACTGACCTGGGCGGCCATGACCAATAACACTGACCTGGGCGGCCATGACCAATAACACTGACCTGGGCGGCCATGACCAATAACACTGACCTGGGCAGCCATGACACGCTGGCGTTCGGCGATGAGGTTACAGCGAGCGCAGGTGCAATCCTTGAACTTGCAGTGTCGCTTGTGGCCCTTGAGCCAGCTGATCATGCCGTGGTTGCGGCAGCGGGCGCACTTGGGCTTGCGGGCGCCCTTCTCTGTGGTGGGGTAGCCCAGGCCCCCGCCACCGCCCACGCCATTCATCCCCTCCAGCGTCAACACCACGCCCGCACACACCCACTCAAGCAGGGCGGTGTCGAGTGAGACCTGAAGGAGGGTGCAGTCTGGGCTGTGAGGGAGCGCACAGGCGGGGCTGGGAAGGCTAAGGAAGGGTAGGTAGGGTGCACAGGCTAGACTGTGAGGTCGGGCCGAAGCTGAGGTGCCGGAACAACGTTGTCCCAAGGGATGGTCAACACTGACGCTCGCACAATGATGATCACTTCTCCACTGGCGACTCGCTACTGCGTTCACTTTCTGAAGAGTCACAAGAAGCTTTCTCTTGAACCCGATGCTTTCTTTGTCCTTGACTTGGGATAATACCAGCCTCTTAGCACTGTTGTTCAAACACTTATCATAGGAGACACCTCCTTAAGATTTTTCACTGAGACGTCATCGCTAGTACAATCACTTAAGTCCAAGTTGGAGCACCTGTGATCGAGCCTTGAGCGTGGCGAGGGACCGCGTGACAAATGAAAGGGTGTCGCGTGGACCAATTTGTGGTTAGTGTGGCAGTCGGAAGCTTTCATCGCCTAATAAATCATCCCGCCCACCCACAAGTTACTTCAGTCCTCGCCTTGTCACAATAATGGCTTCTTCAGATAGTTCTTGTGGGTGAGAGGCTCTTCAAAAGGCTTCTTGATAAAACATTTTAAGCTCTTTGTAACGGTATAATAGAGCAAATGTATAGCTTACATATACCCTTCTTTTTCTAAGGGAGGCAGAACCAGGGCGTCCAATAGTAGCAACTCCTGTGCTTATCTTCCTCCTGATTGGCTCGGTTTCTCATGAGTGCGAGGAACTCGTGTGGTGATTGGTGGAGAGTTTCCGCTGCCCGGGTGGCAATCAGGGGAAAGAAGAAAGATGTGGAGAGATACTTTGTGTTTCGTTCGCCATACGATGAGCAAGATATCAGTCGCCTCAACAGTTGTTTATGTTTTATAGTAATAAATATGAGAGTATCTTAAAGAATGGAAATTTTAATTTACAAATATAAGAGCTAGATATAGATACGTAATATCAACTGGAAACTAGACCCCTAACAAATCTTCCTGCTGAGCGAAGTTCAGCGAAAGTGAGCGCAACTCAGCAGAAAACATTTTTGTATATGTACGTCAGTGAGCTGATGCTGTGTAAACATTTCTCATCATGTGCGGCCGCTAGCAAAACACACAGCCATCACACGAACAAATGAAAAGTCAAAACCAATAAACTGTGTCGACAGGTCTCGTGTAGATCATCCAAACTCATGGATTTGTATGAGTTGCGGTATAAACTGTTCATGTGGGGCTGACGGGGGTGAGAGAGCCTCTTTGTGCCAGGTGGTGGTGACTGCCGCTGCTCGCTGCCCTCCTAACTCACTCGGCAACTTGTAAACACAAAAAATACGGTGACACGTTTGTTTACACATAGAGCGGAAGTTCACGACATTCTTAGTTTGAATGAGCATGCAACCGAAGGAGAACGTTCATATTTGCCCTGGATGTGCAATGTCTTACAGGATAATAATATTCCAGTTTCGTATATCTTATTGATTAAACCATATAATAGTTCTATAAATCTTATGTAAGAAACATTGTATTGTACGGCTCTACTCGTTGTGGCCGAAATATAAATAAACAAATGATAGAGGGGGTGATATATTTAGACAATCAATCAATCATGGTCAAGACCCAAATAAACAGAAAGGATCACAAGTGGGTTGGGGTAAGGCGGGTATTGTTACGACCCCGCCACACGCTTCTCACCGCCTGATGCGACTCTATAGTATGCTTTTCTGGCTCCACTTCGTACAAGTTAATTATAGTTCACAGGGTTTTGTCCTCAATCATCTCCGGGGTGTGTGAGAAATAGGTGAGCGGGAGGTTGTTTTATGAATGGGAGGAGGGAGAAAAAGGGTGGTGTGTGTATGGATAGTAGCGACGGCAGCGCAGCTTAGTAAAATGAATGAAGAAATGCTCTGTTTAAAACAAGTACTCTCAGGATATTGGATGACTCAGCCTGCATACTAATGAATCGCGCTGGTTACGTTGAAGACATACTCGTCCCAAATTAAATGATACAGAAATGTAGATACCATGTGAAAGAGTGTACTGCACAGGCGCGCTTTTATACATGTGCAAATGGATACAAGCAAGGTAAAGGGTGTCACTTGTTGAAGTAATTCGCCAAGCAAACATAACAAAACGAGGGAGTTTCAGTGCAAGAGAGGTGAGTGTTAACATGGGTTGTGAAGAACACTAATGCTCAGTATGCTTAATCCATAAGAAACATTATCACTGGTTGAAGGTGAGCAGGAGTTACTCGTGACTTACGTCTTTTCTTTCTCTTTGTTAACTTAGTGAGACTGGGGAAATACCAGACAAAGACAACAGGATTCCCTCAGAGGGGAGATGCCAATGGCAATGGCATGGCATTGAGGGCGTTCCAATATCTCACATCTCTTATTCAAAATGGTCTGATCTGTTTGTTCATTTTACATATGACCAAACGTTAGTTAGTTTAGCCATTTATTATGCACCCCATGCCCATCCTGTGGGTGGTGGTGGAAAGGGTCATAAAGGCAGATAATGGATTCAGGAACTGAACATACATGCACTTCTTCACTATTTAATAATGTAACCACATAATAATTTTTTGTTTTGCATTGGCCTTCGTACTGGCCTAGCATTTCATGGGTCTAAAGTTCGATTCCCGTTGATGAGACTGATGTTTCAAATTCGGTTTAATTTTGTATTTATAATGTAGCCTAATATAACCTATATTATATTCATAATATAATATTATTATTATATATATGAATATAATATAAAAATATGAATATAATATTATAATATTATATTCATAATATAAACCTCGCCGGTTTGTCCAAACATCCAAATGGCTCACAAATACCTAATCAAGTGTGGGAGATGTACGGTCCTGTCGCATTCGGTCTGGGCAATGAATATAGACCAATTAATGTGTTTACTTGTAAATACTGATGATCTTTGGACACAGTGGGCAAACTTGCCTTTGTTGGGAACCCAGTCCACAACTGAAACATCTAATACAATTTCTACAAACTCTGAAGGTGAGGGTATTGTTACTCATAATTACCGATTACAGACGTGTTGGTAATTATATGTAAAAATAGCAATAATTTCACTGTATATAGGAAGGATTATTATACAGATGGTGGCCTCTTATAGTTTATGCCTTGACAAGGTGAAGAGGATCATTGCTGCGGGGCTCTTCTGAAGGTATTACATATACGCAGAATCCAGTATTTCCAGTGTTAGAAACATCAGTCATTTCATGAAATATTAAAAAATAATTTTTAGACAGGTCCTTGACAAGTCTCTAAATATTCCAGTGGAAGATTTATATAAAAAATATCATTCACTATGAACAGGTCAGTCCGAAACTGACCACAGTAATAATTAATTTTGATGCTAATGAGTCAGTTTATGTCTTCCAAATAAAATGCGCAGTAGAGGGTTGGAGCGTTTATATAATGCTTGGTAAATTGTATGTATAAGGCAAACAGTAGAGATTTGAAAGCTAGAATAGTCGAATATCAAATGTGTATTAGATATGGACAAGAAAGCTCGACCTTTTTCACACATATAAGTGAATAGGGCAATTTCGTAGACTAGCAGAATTCTATGATTGTTTACCATACAAAATATAGCTTTAAAAGCAAAATAATAGACCATATACAGGGATGTCCCATAGGTCTGGAACCCATGTACCAGTTGGAACCCATTGCTTCTGACGCCATTCCCCGTGTATGTGTGCAAACTGGATATCATGTTTTCATTGTTTTTTCAGTCATAATCGTGGATACACTGAAGAAATTCTGATAATAAAATAATATAAAAACAACATAATTTCGTACAATGGTTTCAGACTTATTGGACAGTTTCAGAATTTTGGGAAAAGCTTGTCAATAAATAACACTTTACATTTGAGCATATTTCTGTCAATGAATACTTAACCTGACACCTGACTAGTAAAGTGACACTAGGATTTTCGTGAGAGTAGACAACATAGAGGACACAGCAAACCTCCAACCAGATGTAAATCAGGTCTTTCAATGGGCTACAGAAAATAATATGGTATTTAATAAAGATAAGTTCCAGCTCCTTTGCTACGGAAAAAGTTAAAATATAAAAACAGAAACCATGTACAAAACGCAGTCAAATCATAACATAGAACGAAAAAGAAATGTAAAGGATTCGGGTGTACTCATATCGGAAGACCTTACCTTTAAAGAACACAATAAATTAGCCGTCACAACTGCAAGAAACATGACAGGTTGGATAACAAGAACTTTTCAAACTAGAAATACTGTACCAATGTTGATACTCTTCAAGTCGCTGGTGCTCTCTAGAGTGGAATACTGTTGCACAATGACAGCCCCTTTCAAACTGGTGAAATTGCTGACCTGGAGAGCGTGCAGAGATCCTTTACGGCTAGAATCCACTCAGTAAAACATCTAAACTATCGGGAACGACTAAAATGCCTAAATCTGTATTCTCTTGAGCTCAGACGGAAGAGAGACGTAATAATTTGCACGTAGAAAATACTAAGAGGGGCTAGTCCCAAAGGAAATAACACCAAATGAGACCATAAGACATGGCAGGATGTGCAGACTACCCCCGTAGAAAAGCAGAGGTGCAATAGGTACTCTGAGAGAGAACTCTATCAACATCAGAGGCCCGAGACTATTCAACACGCTTCCACTACACATAAGGGGCATAACTGGCCGACCCCTCGCAGTGTTCAAGAGAGAACTATCAATATCAGAGCCTCGAGACTGTTCAACACGCTTTCACTACACATAAGGGGCATAACTGGCCGACCTCTTGCAGTGTTCAAGAGAGAACTTGATAAACACCTCCAAAGGATACCTGATCAACCAGGCTGTGATTCATACGTCAGGCTGCGAGCAGCCGCGTTCGACAGCCTGGTTGACCAATCCAGGAGGCCTGGTCGAGGACCGGGCCGCGGGGACGCTAAGTCCCGGAATAATCGCAACCCTGGAATAAAAACGTTGTTAGCGACTATACATTATGCAAGCCATTGGCCCAGGCTTACCACTGGATGTTGGTCTGACAGACAAACGCACATTCTATCTTATATATATATATATATATATATATATATATATATATATATATATATATATATATATATATATATATATATATATATATATATATATATATATATATACTAATTTATTTCACTGTACTAAAATACCTGGCAAAGGACTATGAGCATCCATCACATTCAATATGTGACCATCTTGTCTGACGTTTATAATAACAAAAATGTGAAGCCACAAAGTGATGTAAAATCACTTTGGTCACTTGTCACTCATTTGATTCATTAAATCACATTTTTTTTACACGAAGTTGACATCCATTAAAAGGCAGTGAGAATAGCGAAGGCTGTCAGTGACACTTGTGTCAACACGGTCCGCTCAAGTGTGTGGAGATCAAAGGCTCCTTGACCACAATAACTATGGGACCAAACAAGCAGGTGCTGTATTAGTCCATATCACCGCGCATGTAAACATTTGACGGTGTTTTTACAGATATTAATTTTAGCACACAAGTCGCTTCAACGAGTCGTGGTACACGTGTTCTTATGTTACGTGGCTGAGATTGTTTGCGCTCTAGCGTGCATAGTTCGAGCTTGGCTTCGTTGTGATTGTTGGCGCGCTTGTGTGACACAATTAAGGCTGGCCTTGCTTTGACTGTTGGCGCTCTTGCGTGGCACAGTTCAGGCTAGACTAGTCTATGATTGTTGGCGCTCTTGCGTGGCACAGTTCAGGTTAGGCTTTGCCTTGATTGTAGGCGCTTTTGCGTGTCACAAGGCTGGCATTGCTTTGATTGTTGGCGCTCTTGCGTGTTACACTTAAAGCTGGCTTTGCTTTGATTGTAGGCGCTCTTGCGTGTTACACTTAAAGCTGGCTTTGCTTTGATTGTAGGCGCTCTTTCGTGGCACAGTTCAGACTAGACTAGGCTATGATTGTTGGCATTGTAGTGTCTCACAGTTTAGGCTATGCTTGGCTGTGATTGTTGGTGCTGTAACGTCTCACAATTCAGGCTATACTTATCTGTGATTGTTGGCGCTGTAACCTGACACAATTTAGGCTGGACTTGGCAATGATTGTTGACAATGTAGCGTAGCACTGTTTAGGCTAGTCTTGTCTATAGTTAATAAACAAATAACCCAACCCACACGTGAAATGCAGCCCGTCCTCATAAATAAAGGTCAAATGGTCATTAATTCATTCGCCAAACCACTTGTTTATAATGAAATGAATGAAGAATACATCTTCATCACACACACAGAGATCACACTAACGTGATGCATCAAATGGATTTGTTCATTTAATACATCTTCAGTTCCAATCGCATCTCTGAAATGCTTCACCCACGTACTGCAAATAAAATTTGAGTACACATTACCCAAAAATTGATGAATGCGTTATTGGGGTCGATCGACCACCTAACGTATGTAGCTTAGCCTAGCATTTTAAAAGCACTACAATCACCTTCTGTGGTTGATTGTTCAATAAATCCCTGAACTATATGTTTGACAAATCTCTCACCCTGTCCATGGAGGACAGAAGAAAATGTATATATGGTGGTTAGCATTGTAAATGTGTGGCCACGTATGTGGAAGAAAAATAATAATAATAATAAAAACACCTGGACGAGCTTAGTCTGAGGCAACGATTATTTATTATGAGGCTATTTATTATTTATTCACATGGTTTAGCCATGTATAGATATTTTCATGCATAAAGGGGAAAGTGGCTGCTGGTTTAACGAACAATGGACAATCATGAGAAAAGGCTGACCATTGCAGCCTGCCTTTAGAAGTGATATTTAAATCAAACATATTTTGTCTTTGATTGTAATGATGCTTACTATATTAATATTTAAAATTTAATTATCTTAATTGAATTCAACAGTAATTTAAGCAAGAACATATATAGTTTTAATAGAAAACAATCAAGGAAATTACAAAACTTAAATGAAATTAACGAGAATTAATTTAATTACAATGAATTAAATGAAAGTCAGAGACTTTTAATTAGGTCATGGTACAGTATATTGACCAGTCGACAAAGTCAAGTATTTTTAATTTATATTTATTAAAAGATCTTAATTTTAATGTTTGCATTGTAATATTTAAATTTTTATTTTGACGATGGTGTTAGAAATCACAATAATATGTTGATAACCAATGATCATTCTTCCAACATAAATCAGTAGTTAAACTAGAGATTTATTCTTGAATTAGCGAAGACATTTATCTATGCCTAACACGAGATATATACATAAATAGGTGTACCTCAGAAAGCAGGTTAGCCTCGGAAGGGATAAGCATATATATATATATATATATATATATATATATATATATATATATATATATATATATATATATATATATATATAACTGAAAACTCACACCCCAGAAGTGACTCGAACTCATTCAGGCTTGTTCGCATATATATATATATATATATATATATATATATATATATATATATATATATATATATATATATATATATATATGTATATATATATATATATATATATATATATATATATATATATATATATATATATATATATATATATATATATATACAGTAATACAGTTCGAAAAGTCTTCGTTATGAATCAATATTAATCTTATCGCAACAGAGGGCATGCATATGTACGTGCTTAGTTAGGAATTGAGGAAGGGGCGGCTGGTGGCGTCAGAGACATGATCGGTCATAGTCTGCGGTGATTGCATAGCCTGCCAAAATGGAATAAAGACAACTTGGTATGTGTCTACAGTTGCGTCTTAAGTGGACTGGTGAAGAGAGCGAGTGATCTCACCAAGCACTAGTGAGAACAATAGCGGGACAAAGGCACAAGGAGTCTTGAATGGCCCTGACAGGGGATGTGTGAGAGGCATTTGCAAAAGGTTCTGTTTTAATAAAAGGCTGGCTATTTCAGAGGACACTGATTAATGATCTGCATTTGCTGCACGTAATAAAAAAATATAAGAAACAATTATGTTATCCGGCAATTTGTTCCATAAATGGACAACCCTGTTTGCAAACAAGTATTTACTCAGGTCTTTCCTGAATCTAAACTGATCCAAATTATATCCATTGTTTCGTGTGTTATGTTGTTATATTTAAAACCTTATTATGCGCTTTGTTAAACATTTTCATCTATTTATATACTGTCATATTGGTTCATCTATTTATATACTGTCATACCGGTTCATTTAATTATATACGGTCATAGCGTTTCATCTATTTATATAATTCAGTAATGTCACCCTTTTTACTCCGTCTTTGTAGGGAATATAAATTTAACTTACCGTATTTAATGTCTCTTTGCAAGGCAAGTTTCTAATTCCCGGGATTAACTTTGACATTCGCCTCTACACACTTTCTTATGAATTCACTTCCATTCGATAGTACAGAAACTGAACTGCATAATCTATATGGGACTTTACCAGGGTAGTGCTAAGGTGAAGAATAATTAAAAAGTCTTAGTGCTAACACTTCTAGAAATAACTAACTTCTGGAAATAAATAAAATGGGTTATAAGTGTTGTAGGTGTGTGTAACACATCCCTAGGTATGATGGCTAGTGTTGTGGGTGTGTAACATCCCTGGGGAGGGTGGTGAGTGTTGTGGGTGTGGGTAACACATCATGTGGAAGAGTGGTGCCTCTCTCCGTGTATCCTCAGTTTGGACGCTGATGTGTCACCTGCCTAGTGTCCCATAAGGTTCCCACCAGGTACATGTTATCCCCCAACCCCTGACCTCCCAGCCCCCCCCCCCCTCACCCTCCCCACTTCCTTCTCTCCTTCCCCACTCACCCCCCCCCCCTCCCCCGCTCCCCTTCACCCTCTCCCGTATGACCCAATTTTAAATTACAATTTGGTACCATTGAATTTGGACAAACCGGAAAAGGTTTTGTATTTATGTTGTTAATAAAACCAAACCTTACATAACATAGCTATCCTAGGTCTAATACACGCTATCTGAAACCTGATATAGTATATATAAGTGCTATACTAGGCGTAGGAATATTTAAGTTTGTTTTTTAGCTTTATTTTTTCCGGATTCTATAAAGTGAAAAGTACCAAATTATATTATCTAATTGTCCATTACGTCAGTGTATGTCCACATAATTACAAAAAAGTACTCTCTAAACAGGAGGATAGTTTACAAAGCCATCATAGCACCTATAGTGTCATTATCAGACTCAGAAACTTAATCCGTAACAACCTATTGAAATCATTACAATGCTGGCTGCAGTAAACAGGTGTATAGGAGGCTAAATCAGACTTACATTTTAGGCATAAAGTGTGTGGCATTTAGCTAACAATTTGAAAGGTGATGTATTGTAATGATAAAGTAAAGCTTAACATTAGAGCGATAAGACATAGTGGCACAATTTACATAACAAAATTGAGATGAATTGTGTTATCCTTTCCTGTAGACCTGCTACCCTATTATATATATCATTCTTAAGTTGTATTTCCTAACAATTAAGTTTATAGTTCTGGGACAGTAGGAATGGCCAGTGATAAATGAGTGTGTAAAAAAAAATAGAGTTGATTGAGTTTACTAGATGGGTGATTCCTTTCAGACAAAATGATGTAATTCGTTTATGAATTATTTCCTCGTGTGGGTGCGGACATCAGGCCAGGTAGAGATTGCAATGAAAACGAGGATGGGCACCCAAGATACGTTTAGAACACTTACTCCATTCACAGTAAAGATTACCAAGGTCAGCATTTCGTAGTTCACATTCATACACGCTTGGGCATTGACGCTTGAATAACTTTACTTTCGACCAGGTATCAAGATGACCAAATTCACTCATAATGACACTTGTTTTGACCTTCAAGTCTCTAATAGCATCAGAAAAATTAATAAGTGGGCCCTTTGAAGATATAATATGCCCCAAAATACTTTTCAGAATACTTTACTGGAATCTGACTAGTAATTTTAGATTTGGATCTCGATAGAGTCCTGAGAGTTAAAGCAACCACAGCACATTTGGCATTATTGAACGTTAGGTCGTATTTTGCATAGCCTCTTTGGTCCGTGCAAGGAGAACTAGATCATCACCATAACAGACAACCTTAGTACCTGTACTAAGCCCTATGCGACAGCCAGCTCTGCTGGCTTTTGACAATGGATCAAGATAGATAGCAAACAAAATAGCACTAAGAACAGTAACAACCGGCGTTACGTCCAACATCTACGGCATCGTCATCTGCACCGCGTCAACCACAACAACAATGGCAACAGCAACAGCTTCACACGGAGCAGCAGCAGCAAGAAGGCATGTGAGAGCGTCACCTGGTGGAGTGTGACCAGACAAACGACATTAGCGTCCTGAGGAGGGCCAGGGGCCACCTCGACTGTCAACACATGACGTCACCGCCGCTACACCTGGCCCACTACACCTCTGCACATCTGTAGCAGCGTTAGTCTAGCCTCTAGGAACTCTGGCGGGTAGGTGCAATTGTTAAATTACTAGGTAGACTTTGAGGATAGGTAGGGTGAAAGAAACTCTGCCCATTGTTTCCCGAGCGCCGGCGAGAAACAATGGGCAGAGTTTCTTTCACCCTATGCTCCTGTTACCTAGCACTAAAATAGGTACCTGGGTGTTAGTCAGCTGTCATGGGCTGCTTCCTGGGGGTGGAGCCCTGGTCGATGACCGGGCCGCGGGGACACTAAAAGCCCCGAAATCATCTCAAGATAACCTCAAGAGGGTAGATGGGTGGGGTTTTAAGGAGACTAATTGGGTGGAAAGGTAGATGGTAAGTGAGTCCTTATAGGTCACGGTGGTGAGTGGGCACTTAAGGTCTTGGTGACGAGTTGGTTCTTAGGCCTTGGTGATGAGTGGGTCCTGAAGTCTTGGAAATGAGTGGATGCGTGGGTGTGTATGACCTATAATGATGAGTAGGTCCTTTGGTGAATGGGGGTCTTAGGTCTTTTAGTGAGTGGGTCCTTAGGTGTTGTTGGTGAATTGGCAGTCATGAAAATAATTAATTATGTAATGAAATAGATGGGAAGAGAATGAGAGGCCTTGGAATACTAGTCGACGGAAGGTGACCGCGTCAGCAGACAGGGAAACAGAAAATGGGGCCCAGTGACATGACAACCTGTGGCAGGGAAGACATTGCCGATCCAATCAATATTATCACAGTGACATCGCAGCACGGAAAACTCCCCGGAGTCACTCCTTTTACACGATTGTACCCGTAATTTACCGACGTGCGCATAGTGAATTTCTAGAGTTATTGACATTCGTGCCCATGTGAGACAAGTGTGAGTTTGTAGTTGTTGCTCTTTTTTATGTACTCGACTAGGCTGCTTCATTCGTTTGAGTCCAAAATCTAATCATTAGCATTCAGATACTGTAATTCTCTTGTATTTGTCCACTACAAAAGTTTGACTTTTCTTGACGGCGTATTCGTAGGTGAGTGTCCTGGCAGAAGCGCTGCACAGGACACATACCACAAACAGATTTGCAACATTTACACAATTTTTAACACATATCAGCAAGTTATGTAGGGGGTCACACTACACAACGTCTGCAGTATGAGGCACATATACACCGTCAACAGTATGAGACACATACATCGTCGACAGTATGAGGCAGATATAAAACGTCAACAGTATAGGGCACAACTATACTGTCGACAGTATGAGGCACATATACAACATAGACAGTATGAGGCCCATTTACACCGTCGACAGTATGAGGCGCATATTCAACATAGACAGTATGAGGCACATAGACACCGTCGGCAGTATGAGGCGCATATACAACACAGACAATATGAGGCGCATATACAAAGTCTGCACTAAGAGACACGTATACACCGTCGACAGTATGAGGCACAAATACAACACTACTGCATGATGAACATATATAATAGCATCAAGAATTGAACTGAAGTAGTTTTTAAACTGAGCCATTTTTAGTAGTAATAGAGTATAATAAACAAAATTGTTATGTGGAAGTTTATATATTTTTAATTGAGGACGCGGGCAGCAAATGGAAATATGCACGCTAATGTTCTTTTAGCTAATCAATACCTTAAGAAATTTTGTTACCGATTTTCTCATTGATACATCATGTTAGGGTGATTATTTATTCAAAGCAAGTTGCAATTGCTGTAAGCTTAGACTGTGTCCCAAACCTGCAATAGGCAAGTCTTGGGTACTTAGAATTTGGGGAATATGTCATTTTGAATTAAAGATTTGTGCATTTTCTGAACATTTATGATATCGAAACGTTTTCAAATCGGGCAAATCGAAACTTTTTTTAACAGCAACATAAATATAAGGCTTTTAACAGCTACATAAATATAAGGCTTTTAACAGCTACATAAATATAAGGCTTTTAACAGCTACATAAATATAAGGCTTTTAACAGCTACATAAATATAAGGCTTTTAACAGCTACATAAATATAAGACCTAACCTAACCTATTCTAGCAATCCTAGGCCTAATTACACGCAATTTTATCCCTAATGTAATAAATGTTTGTGCTATACTAGGCCTAGGAATATTTAGGTTTGGTTTTTAGATTTTTTCCTGACTTTCAAGTTAATAGTACAAAAAGTGGTTTACTGGTGGTCTATCACTGCATATTGATACTTTTGACCAAATAGTTACTATAAATACTATCCTTTAAGGAGCATGGGTTGAGTACACTCACATAGTATATAGCTGGTCACTTGCTGATACTACCTACATCAGTAGGTAGTATCAGCAGGGCGCCTAACAGCTGGGTGGACATCGCTTCGGATTCGTAGTCCTGAGGTTCCGGGTTCGATCCCAGGTGGAGGCGGAAACAAATAGGCAAATTGTTTCTTTCACTCTGATGCCCCTGTAACCACGCAGTAAATAGGTACCTGGGAGTTAGACAGCTGCTACGGGCTGCTTCCTGGGGATGTGTACCAAAAAGGAGGCCTAGTCGAGGACCGGGCCGCTGCGACTCTAAGCCCCGAAGTTATCTCAAGATAACCTCAAGGTAGGTAGTTTAAACTTCCAGAGATACTTTTAGACTAGTAATTTGTGACAAGAACATTAATTTTAATTTGAAGGCGATCGATATAATCTTGAATTATCTTCTTGGTTGGGAAGAAAGATGTTTGGAAAAGGGTGATCTATTGTGATTGAAAGTGGTGCTGTTGTCTCTTGGTCAAAGTTGAAATTGTGTTTATTTTGAGTTTAGTTGCCGCCCAGTTGGGTGGGTGTGGAGAAAGATTAGTAACTGTAATGACTCATCACAGATGTAAACAGCCTTGTACAGACTGTTGTGGGCCTGTTCTTAAATCATTTGGTATAAAAAGACTTTGGATGTGTATATGTATTTGTGTATGTATTTTTATATACGTGTGTGTGTGTGTGTGTGTGTGTGTGTGTGTGTGTGTGTGTGTGTGTGTGTGTGTGTGTGTGTGTGTGTGTGTGTGTGTGTGTGTGTGTGTGTGTGTGTGTGTGTGTGTGTGTGTGTTTAAATCACGAAAATTAACACGTGATGAACAATGTGACAGTGTCAGACCACGAAGGAAGGATTGAAAACAGGAATTTCCTTAAGTACTTTCATATTTAATATTGTAACATATTTTCAAAAGTATCAACCTTCTGAAGATGTATTATTAAATACGAAAGTACTCAAGGAAATTCCTGTTTTCGATCCTTCCTTCGTGGTTGTGAAGATACAAAATGTAATTTTGGGCATTAGTGTGATTGACACGATTAATAATGCGAGAGGAGATTGAGTTATTCTTGCATATTAATTAAGAAAGATCTTCATTGCTCATTTGTGTTTTTCAAGGTTCCTTGTTTCCCCTTTCCCAAACTGTCTGGTTGCACCCCCCCCCCCCACTCCCTCGCGTCATCCTGACTGCTGTCTTCCCTCTTCCCTACTCTCCACTTTCCCCTCCCCTCCCCCCTACTTCCTCCTTCCCTTTTTTCAACCCCTCTCCCCCCCCCCATCCCACCCCTTACATCGTCCTCTCTCCTCCCCCTCCCGCACCGTCATTATCACGACGGACCCCATGCATCAGGAGGTCCTTGGAGGTGTCAACTGGGCCAGATGACTTGCCTGCTCCGCCCTCCTCACTCACTCTTACCCTCTAACACTCATGGACACGCTGCGTGCGCTTTTTGTCTTCCTAAGTGCTGGATTTTTTGTGTGCGTGTGTGAGTGCGTGCGTGTTTTTTGAGTGCGTGCTTTTGTGAGCGAGTGCAAGCATTCTTGTGTGCGTGACTGCGTGTTTTTTGTGATGAATGAATGAGTGCTGTTTACTCACCTAGTTGTGCTTGCGGGGGGGGGGTGTTGAACTACGGCTCTTTGGTCCCGCCTCTCCACTGTTAAACGATGTTCCTGTGTGTGTGTGTGTGTGTACTGTATAAATTAAAAAACACGCTCTCTCGCCTGTATATTGTGTTCCAATGACGCCTTTTGGATCAACTAATTATCTGGAAATTCACAAGGTGTGGAAAAAGTATGTGCATCTTTTAAATGAATAAAGAGGTGGAGGACATTGTTGGACTGTGGCAATATGTGAGGGCCCTGGAGTGAGCGTAATGCGAGACTAATGAGGGTTGTGAAGATACACGAGTCAATATACCAGGCCGATCACCCTGTGTGTGTGTGTGTGTGTGTCGTCGCCCCGGGGCTAGCCTCACGCTGCCCACGCCGGCGTCATGGCGGTACCTACTCCTCTCTGTTGGCAGAGCACGTTTTATGGCCCCACTCGCTTCAACACCTCGCCGCCACACACCACTTTCGTTTCCTGGTGTGGCCACAGGTCTTTGCTGTCTCTTGTTTGATCCGGTGTGACTGATGCCGGTCTTGTGTGGTCTGGTATGATTGCAGGATCCCTTTTGTTCTGCTGCAGTTTTCTGTTTCGGACTAATGGATTTGTTTCTAGTATGATTACATGTTCTTTTATGCATGACAACAAAGAGCAATTTGCTATTATTACGGCACTAAGATTTAAAACAATGGAGCAGTGATATTCAGTGGTTTAGCAGCCTTTAGAAAAACAGTCGATTCAATTTGGTGTTCGATTGAAACATTAACGAGCAAAGGAAGGTGATAAAGCTTCTGGATCCCTTTCCATTTGAAAATTTGTATAAATGAAAAGATTTGGCCAGTTGGTAGCAGAAGGTGTAAAAGTTATATTGAACAATTCATCATAAGATTTGTCAACAAATTAGAGTTATCGTCGTCAGGAAATAGTATTATTGCAAACGAACAGATGGGTAAGTGAATTTACATCCTTTAGTATTGGGCAATGTTCAGAACTATAATGTATTTGCTAGTTGGTCATGTTCAACGAAAATGCGCATTATCCGGACCAATATGTTGTAGCTTATTTCTGACCCTCTGGACTAAGGTAAGCTAAACTCTGCTAGTACTCTCTGAACTTTGGAATACTCGATGACATACTTAGCCTGTATCCACATTTTACCGCGTAATTTATGTAATGAAACTAGGCTAAAGAAAGTTGTACAAATGGGAAATACATCTTGAGTTATGATGGGGGGCTGTCCGTCTTTCTAAAACGATGTATATGTGTTTGGTAGGTAAGCTTAGTTTGCTCTCATTTGTGAGGTGGCTAGTGAGTGTCTGAAAGAGTTGTTCACAAACATTTCAGTATATATGGGTGTAAACAGATAAATACCTTTATCGCTCGTCCAGCTAACCTTTGGCATCAAGACAAAATTCTATCAAACCAGTCAAATAAGCAATGCTTCTTGAAAGACTGCACTCGATTTTATGAATGTAGAAGTCAGTTTAAGAGCATCCACACTTGATTGTTTCAGTTAGAACGACTTTTTATTTTGTCAGAAACTCATTAAAATTCATACAAATTTGCGCACGCAATATAATGTAAGCTTATGGATTACAAAAAATATCAGTATCTTAAGACAGTTAAGTTATCTTGATGCTAGATACTTCTACCAGTCTTGGTAGAAGTGCCAGGATGAGAGACCCAGCGGGATTTCTTCTAGTTGGTTCACTAAACACAATAAGCACAATAACTTCTACCTTCGGGATTAAATATTACATTAAATAAAATGAAAGGCACACTGCAACAGACACATACAAGGAAGGTCATTTACTACAAATTTACTTCACTCGTATATCTAGCTAATTTACAAATCTAGCCAATTTGTAAATCTTTCTTAATTATTTGCTTCAGTGCGGCTACTTGGCTTTTGTTCCCCTCATTGCAGTTCAAAATTTCAGACCTTTCTTTCAGTGGTACCAGATACATATATAAAATCAAACTTAAAATGTAAACAATGAAGTCTATTCAAATGCAAACGAAACTATTAATGTTTTGTCATTTAAAATTACATAAACATTTATAGTCTAGTTGACGTTTGTATGGTCTTTTGTTAATTTTAAATTTCATTAAATTTCATCTTTATTTTTTGTGGCCTATAATTAATCTAAATAGCCATTAAAGACTTTGGGTTCAGTTCTCCAAGTTATATGCACTGCTGCGTTATTTACGCAACATTATTTAATGCGTTATTTACGCAGCATTATTTAGTGCGTTATTCACACACTGCTGCGTCCTTGATTCAACGCGCATTATACTGTCAACGAAACCAGCATATATGTTCATGTAATCCTGTAAAACTGCAAACATTTAGTATTTGGTCTAAATTCAAGGGAAATATGATGTGTGTGATGCGATGTATTGGACGAGAGAGAGAGTTGCAGCGACGGCTTCCCGCCTCCACCACCCGCGCACCAAGACGCCAGACAACGGAGGGAAACTGGATATGGCGGGAATTGCGTCACAGTTTGCTTAGCGTCAACGGAGCCAAATGGATTATGGTGACGGACCCTCCCGCATGTATATTATCCACGCTGATGACCGAGGGACGCGTCCTGCTACCTTCCCCCTTCAGTTCCACAGCCCGCGAGCGGTACACGACCGGCTGCTAGGCTATAGGCCCGCCCCTCACCTCCATTATGTCCAGATTGTAATTTAGTATTGTTATATTTTTTTAAGTGAATCAAAGTATGAAAAGTTAAGGGCTGGCAATATATATTCAACAACTCTTACGTCTACATTTGTTTTGATTAATGCATAATTAGATGAATAGTCCGAATACCGCCTGTAAGTCGACTACAAGCTTTCCAGAAGTGTCGCTCAACCTCTCAAACATGGGAGACGTTTCCTTCACCTGCCCCAGGAGCGGTGATGTTTTTCAGGGCCTAACAGCTGAGTGGACACCGCTTCGGAATCGTAGTCCTGAGGCTCCAGGGTTCGATCCCCGATGGAGGCGGAAACAAATGGGCAGAGTTTCTTTCACCCTGATGCCCTGTTACCTAGCAGTAAATAGGTACCTGGTAGTTAGACAGCTGCTACGGGCTGCTTCCTAGGGGGTGTGTAACAAAAAGGAGACCTGGTCGAGGACAGGGCCGCGGGGACGCTAAATCCCCGATATCATCTCAAGATAACCTCAAGATCTCAAGATAACCCCATGATTGGTGATATCCTCCTCACCTCCATCAAGACTGGTGACTTTCCTCTCACCTGTCTACCACAAGCCGTGTGTGTAGAAACTGAATATATGTATGAATGCACTGCTTTTTTTTTTAGCTATATCTTGATGCTAATGTTTGTGCTATTAGCTCGGTTAGTGTCAGCAGCTCTCATGGTATCAAGTCGTGCCTACCTATGGGTGTCAAGTAGCAGTGTCGTTGCCACAGTCTTCTCGCTGATAAGAGACATCCATCTCCTGGTGTCTGGCGATGTTCTCAGACATATCTTGGTGTCTGGTGATGTTACCAGTCATCCCCTGATGTTTGGTTATGTCAGCAGCCATCTACTGGTATCTGGAGATATCAACAGTCATCTGGTGTGTGGCGATGTCAGCAGTATATCATGGTATCTGCAGATATCAGCAGCCATCTACTAGTATCTGGAGATGTCAGCAGCCATCTCCTGGTGACTGGTGATGTCAGCAGCCATCTACTGGTATCTGGAGATATCAACAGTCATCTGGTGTGTGGCGATGTCAGCAGTATATCATGGTATCTGCAGATATCAGCAGCCATCTACTAGTATCTGGAGATATCAGCAGCCACCTCCTCGTATCTGAAGATGTCAGCAGCCATCTCCTGGTGTCTGGAGATGTCAGCAGCTATTTCTTGAGGTCTGTAGATGTCAACAGCTGTCTCTTGGTGTCTGATGATGTCAGCAGGCATCTTCTGGTGTACTGCGATGTCAACAGCCATCTCCTGGTGTACTGCGATGTCAACAGCCATCTCCTGGTGTCTAAAGATGTCGGCAGTCATCTCATGGTATCTGGAGATGTTAGCAGCGACCTCCTGGCATCTCATGATGTCAGCAGCTATCTCTTGATGTCTGGAGAGATCAGGAACCGTCTCCTGGTGTCTGGTGATGTCAACAGCCATCTCCTGGTGTAAGTGCAGGTTGCGACATCCACTCAGTCATGTCTGGGAAGTCAACAGGGAGAGTCAGCAGGCTGTCTGGCACTGTTGGGCGAGTAACCTAACCTGGTGTCCGGCCAGAGGTGTCTCCCAGTATCCTAACTCCTCCCACCTCTCATGTCTCTACTGCTGTCAAAATACATGTATCACGGCTCTTAGTTCCCATGTGGCTGTCCATATGTGCGTCTTTTGGGATATATATGTCTTCGCTTGAGTCGTTTTACATGTAGTTTTCATGGTTTTGCAGCGATGAGTAAAATTGTTAGAGAGTCACACTCTGTGAGTGAGTATACCATAGGGAGAATATATGATAGTGTACAGAGTGCCATTGCAGAATGTGCAATACTCGGTAGGAAGAAACGCTACTGGACTGTTGTGTCTTTCATTCTACAACTTGTATTACACTCACCTGCAACACATTTAACTCTCTTACAATTGAGGGAATTATCTCAGGTCAATATTTGGCAACATGTCTTCCTGTCTGAGACATGTGAGGTTTTCCTACAGTACAGGGCTCTGATAGCTGACAGGGGTGACCCGTCTTTAAAAGTGCGGTTAAATGTGACGTTCTGTCATGATATTGACTGCAGTTTCTCGGTTGAATAGTCGTCTCCATCCGGAATATTTATGGGTGCTTGATGTCGGCACGAATACTGGAAATGAGAGATTCTTTCGCCTGACTACATACTTTCTGCTCTTAGTGGATGAGGTCATTAATTGCGATACTGTTGTACCAACAGTCTGATTCAGCGACTTGCTCTCCTGTCCTTTAATCATCTTCCATATCACTATACTGTTTCCTGACGTTCCTTTTTGTATTAACACATTTAGGTACATGTGCATTTGTGCAGCTACCCTAAACTATATGAAGGGGAGCACAGAGTGTCAAGAACTAGCACGTGATGCTAAAAGTTCCCAACACACAGGATGGTTAGTCATACAGGACCATGTGATCAGCAGCACGTACTGGCAAACCCTGGATGCATTATGAGGATATCCTCAAGAGTTAATGCTGACGTTGCCTCTGAATAGTGTAAGTCTTGGGGATGTGATATTTGGTGTTGTGGTGTTTCGCCTCACGCCGTCTGCAGATCACATGTCTCCCTCACACATGAAGAGGGACGCAGGGAAATTTGCTCACTATTACAGACAGAAATCACAATAGCGTGAAGTATCAAAATGAACAAATCAAGTAAATTCAGTAGAGTTTCTGGTTGCAATTCTTATACCATGTCGATTAAGGCAACGTCTGACATGCTCTTGGACGCGAGTTCGAATCCTCGTCACGGCCCTTGTGGATTTGCTCTCTATTTCTTGGCTTCTTAAGAAGTTTTTCATCTCTACCGATTTCATCGACTGCCTCTGTTTTCATTGTTATTTTCCAAGAGTGTGATGGGCAGGTGCGGACACGACGGAGATCACTGTGCTTCTACACTCCTTCATGCCACTTAATGTAATGATAATAAGTTCAGGGTGTGACCATCTCATCGTTCTCCTCTAGTCTTCCATCCGCCACCAGCCACCCCCCCCCCCCACCTCTCTCCGAAAATGAGCCAATTTCATTTCAAATTACGTCCACTTTTGGCCATAGCGCGCATACGAGCCAAAAGCGACGTTATTTTTAAGAGGACGGGTTACTCCAACAGTTATTGTTGCTTTCTTGCATTATTTTCAACAATTCCATAATTATTGCAAAGAAGACAAACTGTTTAAGTGCTTATAACAAATGTAATAAATAGTTATGTAATAATTATATTGTTTACCTTTGATGTATGTATGTAAATGTTCTTAACTAGAACCTGGCCTCAGGCTGGGCTTGGGCAGTAGAAGAACTCTCAGAACCCATCAAGCAGGTTAAACTCAGCTTCATTATAAGGACGAGCGTCTAAATATATTATTAATAATTAATATAATTGGTTGATTTCGCAGTAGTTTTTAAATTCGATGAATATATTGATGTTTTAGTGATGAGAATAGGCGGGGGAAGAGCATGTAATGTGAGAGACCTTGAGAATGAAAATAGGTAGCAGAAAAGAGAGAGAGAGAGAGAGAGAGAGAGAGAGAGAGAGAGAGAGAGAGAGAGAGAGAGAGAGAGAGAGAGAGAGAGAGAGAGAGAGAGAGAGAGAGAGAGAGAGAGAGAGAGAGAGAGAGAGAGAGAAACAGAGAGAGAGAGAGAGAGAGAGAGAGAGAGAGAGAGAGAGAGAGAAACAGAGAGAGAGAGAGGTCTGTCAGACAGACAGACAGACAGAGAGATGGAAGGGGAAGGCGAGTGTGGGGTTGGTGGGCGGGGAAGGTCAGGTTACTACGTCAACACGACGACCTGGCTTGACCCAGCTACACGCACACGCACGCACACACACACACACACGCACTCGCACTCACACACAACAGCGAGCGCTGATGTCTTCCCGAGGGAGAACATATTGATAAATCATGTAAATCGCCACTGACTACCCCCCTTATCCTGGAGCATGAAGCACCGTGCCTTTCCTCCACGCCTCCTCCTTCTTGGGGATACATGGGCACACTGCTGACGCGGGGAGAACAGCAGGCTGTGGGTCACCTACTTCTTCGGAAAGTCTGGCAGACAGACAGACATGAAGACAGACAAGCAGATAGAGGACAGAAAGACAGGCAACCTGACTATGAAGCATGAAGGCAGACGGGCATTTAGGTAGACTGTCAGTAATGCAGACAGGCAGTTTGATCAGCAGGCAGATAGACAGTATAACAAGCAAGTAGGCAAGCAGAGACGAGCTGACAGACAGGCATTAAAGTATGCAATGAGACAGGCAGAAAGAGAGGCATTAAAGTATGCAATGAGACAGGCAGAAAGAGAGGCATTAAAGTATGCAATGAGACAGGCAGAAAGAGAGGCAGACAGGAAGACAACACAGAGAGCACAAATATAATAATTTAGATTAACAGTAACTAAACAAACACGTGCTGAGAAGCAGAAGGTCAGGTGATGGACACTCCATATAGCTCAATGCTGACTCTGCTCGACTTCTCATTAATCAGAAATACAATCGTTCCCAGATTCATTAGGCAGGTGTCCTGTTACTCATTAAACCAGTCAAGAGAGATTATTCGCTCACCCAGATTTTCAGCTACGAATTTTCTGCCCGGGACGTTTCCAACTTAGGTTAAGATGAAATTATATTTGAGTCAACTTTAACTTGGAAAATGTATAATTTGTTATCGAGTTAGGTTAGGTTTAATATACCAGAAATAAAGAGTTTCTAGAAGCACATAATTTCAGTCCAGAATATTTCTAAATGGTCTTTTCTCATTTATTTAAATGTGCAAATATAATGATAGCATGTTTAAGGATAACATTTTAAAATAACGCAGTGACGTGTCGTGGAGTTGGCGTCTCTCACCACCCCAGACGTGTTAGAGTCGTGGAGCTGGCGTCTCCCACCACCCCAGACGTGTTAGTGTCGTGGAGCTGGCGTCTTCCACCACCCCAGACGTGTTAGTGTCGTGGAGCTGGCGTCTTCCACCACCCCAGACGTGCTAGTGTCGTGGAGCTGGCGTCTCTCACCACCCCAGACGTGCTAGTGTCGTGGAGCTGGCGTCTTCCACCACCCCAGACGTGCTAGTGTCGTGGAGCTGGCGTCTTCCACCACCCCAGACGTGCTAGTGTCGTGGAGCTGGCGTCTTCCACCACCCCAGACGTGCTAGTGTCGTGGAGCTGGCGTCTCCCACCACCCCAGACGTGTTAGTGTCGTGGAGCTGGCGTCTCCCACCACCCCAGACGTGCTAGTGTCGTGGAGCTGGCGTCTCTCACCACCCCAGACGTGCTAGTGTCGTGGAGCTGGCGTCTTCCACCACCCCAGACGTGCTAGTGTCGTGGAGCTGGCGTCTTCCACCACCCCAGACGTGCTAGTGTCGTGGAGCTGGCGTCTCCCACCACCCCAGACGTGCTAGTGTCGTGGAGCCAGACATCTTCCTCCCTCAGTCGTGTTAAGACGTGTCACACCGTCGGACACAGTTCCCAATGTCTCACAACACATGGCAGGGACATCACTATCTAGCTGCTAGTATAACCTATTATTGATATATCTGGAGAGTAATGTAGAGAGACATTAGTATAATGGCGGAGAAATGATAACATTTTGAGTGATCTTTTCCTAATTAATGCTTCAGTTATCTTAAGGGGTAAATGTATATGACGGCTTCTTCACTGCATGTCTCCGTGTGGTGAGCGCCATTCCAGCTTAAGCTGCTTGTCACAGGAAATATGAGGAGGTAATTTTTGCGTCACGTGTTGTTGTAGGGAAGACGTCACAGTTGCCAGTGTTGAGGTGCGTTGTTTAACATCCGTGACGGCGGCGGTGGAGAGCTGGATCACACCACAAGCTTATGACGAAGACCTCACATGTAAACAAGCCACTGTTGGTTTAATCTGTGGAACTCATTACCACATGTAAGTAAATGTATATTGTTGTGGTAGGTGGGTTATATCGCGGAGCGTAAACGATCCAGCTTATTTTTGTTTCAGGATTTTCTTATGTTAGTTTTCTTGGTCTCATATATTTTGATATTGTCTCGGATTTTATTCAACCCACCATCCTCAGGAGAGAAAAGTCGGACTTAAATGTATATATATATATATATATATATATGAGTATTACATGTGGTCCATGGTGGAGGCATGAGGCGCCAGCGTGAGGTATATTCTTGCCTCCAACCAACCCGTCCTCTTAAAAATAACGTCACTTTTAGCTTGTATGCGCACTATGGCCAAATTTGAACGTAATTTGAAATGAAATCGACTCACAAAAGTGACGTACTGTTCCGTTTTCTGTTTGAGTCGTCCGGCTTACTCGGCCAGCTTAGAAAAGGATTCTTTCCATTAACGTTTTTCATACCATTTTGAAACTTTATGAGAATTTCCGGTCTCTCCTGGCATACTTCACCTCTAAATACTTTACACTGTTGAAAGTGCGCTACTTACTTGTATTGTGACTTAGCATTAGTCTTGCACTTATTTAGTCAATGAGCCAGGATCTAATATATTTTTAGATATAACCTTGAGGTTATCTTGAGATGATTTCGGGGCTTTTTTTAGTGTCCCCGCGGCCCGGTCCTCGACCAGGCCTCCACCCCCAGGAAGCAGCCCGTGACAGCTGACTAACACCCAGGTACATATTTTACTGCTAGGTAACAGGGGCATAGGGTGAAAGAAACTCTGCCCATTGTTTCTCGCCGGCGCCTGGGATCGAACCCAGGACCACAGGATCACAAGTCCAGCGTGCTGTCCGCTCGGCCGACCGGCTTGGTACCAAACGAAACAGAACTTCTAAAAAGCATATGATCTGATTTTCCGAGCTATGTAAAGGGATCTGAATGTGTAATTTCAATACAGTTCTCACGCAATATACGTCATAATTATTGGCCGTGAGGCAGATCACTTGAGGTGGTGAGAGGCAAGACCTTGTAAGCTTCGCTTATACCTTGCATGGTACCATGCACTGAACCTACATATGTACTGAACCTACTAGGTGCCAAAGGCATCTAGTAGGTTCAGTCAGTACTTCTAAGGTACTTGACATCTTATAAAGTAACAAATTAAGAAAATTACACCTAAGTGGATGCTTTAAAGTACTTTGAAAATAATGACACAAATGTGAAAAAGAATTATCAACAGAGAGCTGGTGTTGCCATTCGTGAAACTGTTGTGGGTAAACAACAGTGTGACTTCCAGGTTGAAGGGTCAATTGCCCTTCAAGGGAACTCGAAGTGAAAGCAGCATCATCTTGACGATATATATGTAGGATATACAAAAAAATCTGTGTTTCATATTCCATTTCGTAACCGGTTTGTGTACTTATCAAACTTTCTAAGAAACATAGATTTTCTGTTAATTTATTTAGCTTCCACAAACATCGGCAGTTTCCTTAATTCATCAGACCGGTATTTCTCAATCCAGGGATGAAAACCCTTTCCACGGAAGTTGCTCCATTGGTCAGGTGTTGTGCCACACTAACCTGTGTACACGAGCTGTGTGATCACAGGCTCTTGTGCTAATTACGAACGAGTTGTTAGATATGCTTCAAGGGGAAAGTATTGCCATGCTAGATATGCTTCAAGGGGAATGGTGTTGCCATGTTAAATATGCTTCAAGGGGAATGGTGTTGCCATGTTAAATATGCTTCAAGGGGAATGGTGTTGCCATGAATTCGTTATATTGTTCAACTGGATAAGGTAACCAAGCCTGCTCGTTGATGCTTCAATTTCTTTATTATTTATAAGTATTGCTGCTCTCAAAAGCTGTTTCTCCAGTTCCAGTTCTTCGTTATATCTGCCATTTAATATGAGAGATATATAGGCAGATGTATAGGCAGGTGTATATGCATATATCTAGCCCTCTTCGTTTTCATATAGTCTTTCTGTTTACGTTTGGAGAGATTGTAGCTCATTGTGATTTTTTTTTTCTGATGGAATTATACTGCTCTAACTTCTCTTCTAACTTCGGACGCTTACGCTTCCTTGTGTGTTCTATAATTTAAGTTATACCAAATGCATATATTTAAGACCATTTACACAGCTAAGGTATGTAATTTGTGCAACAAGAGTCTGCCCTAACATGGTCGAAGAACTTGACTATTCGTTCTGGCCTTCATATTGTGGTAATCGTTAATCACGATTTCTGGCAGTTCGCTCCCTATAGTTAGTGAGTCACGTGAAGCCGCACTCTCATAAAATGTAATCAGTTTGAACCAAGCTGAAAATTGTAGGGAATTGATTGACAATAGACCAATAGACCACCTTAACAACGAAGTCTTTGGCGCCAAATAAGTATAACTAAATAACATGAAAATCAATTTAGAGACAAATTTTGAAATAATGTTAAAATAATACTTATAAAAGCATTTTTCATTTATAAAGGTAATTATTCAAAGTCATTGAACATGATGTATAAAACAATGAGTGAAGGAGAACAGCATCCTCTGGAAAATGGAATCCCTCACTCACTGGGTATAAAACCTCACTCCACAGGGCAAAGACGTAATATTCTTTATGTACTGGACGGTCATGGAGATTATTGTGTCTTAAGTTCTCCCTGTGAGGGACACCACTACCCAGTGTCACAAGAACAGTTCTCCCTGTGAGGAACACCACTACCCAGTGTCACAGGAACAGTTCTCCCTGTGAGGAACACCACTACCCAGTGTCACAAGAACAGTTCTCCCTGTGAGGAACACCTCTACCCAGTGTCACATGAACAGTTCTCCCTGTGAGGAACACCACTACCCAGTGTCACAGGAACAGTTCTCCCTGTGAGGAACACCACTACCCAGTGTCACAGGAACAGTTCTCCCTGTGAGGAACACCACTACCCAGTGTCACAGGAACAGTTCTCCCTGTGAGGAACACCACTACCCAGTGTCACAGGAACAGGGGTCACCACTAGGCAGGTAACACTGCAGTAACATCCAGGGATATGATAATAAAATGAACCACCTTTTTGGACTTAAAAATTTAGCACTAATAATATCTACTACTACTGAACACGCGTTACGATACAGATTCAAGCTTCACATACGTGTTAATTAATTAATAAAATAATTAACAAAATAATATGTTAATGCTAATGTCGTATTAATGTTAATGTCTTGGAAAACATGTCTTCTGTATTTAATCATCTTTGTTAAAAGCTCTATTTGTTACCTCTATTTACTGCCACCGTCCATGGCTAGCCGGTGGACTAATTGCATAATGACTACATGAGATCCTTTACTTACAGTGAAAGTTATACAATTTAGTATAAATCTCTGTGAATTTGGTAATTGGAGCCCAATAGTTGCCGAGGTAAGGTGCACTGATTATGATAATAAGTATTTGTATTGTAATGGTTTAGCGTCTGACTATTCTATATGCAGACCAAACCACACTCCAGATGATGAGGAGACCACGACGTTTCGGTCCGTCCTGGACCATTATCAAGTTACATTCGCCTTGACAATTGTCCAGAACGGACCGAAACGTCGTCGTCTCGATCATCATCCGGTGTTTGGTTTGGTCTGCATATCTTCACTCACGTTATTGTGATTGAAGATATGATGAATTATGAATCATGATGAATTATAAATGAATAAAATGAAATGAAATAAAAATGATGAATAAATGAATAAAATGAAATGAAATAAAAATGATGAATATATGAATAAAATGAAATGAAATAAAAATGATGAATAAATGAATAAAATGAAAATAAATGAAATATGATGAATTATCATATGAATGATATGATGGATTTGATGAATTACAGCTTCTCCCTTCATAGTGACATATCATGTAGATATCATTATTTAAGCTAATTTATCTATCTAATTTATTTATTTAAGTTAAGTATTTCGCGCCTTAGGTAGGGGCGAAATACTTAACTTAAAAAACATTTAAGCCTAGGTTACGACTGCGGAGGTAGAGAAGAAGCCCATCTGGCCGCATCAGCGTGCTCCTCTCATCCGGAATGAGATGCATATACTCCGTAACCGTAATATTTATTCAAGAGCAAGTAGATCATTGAGGCCAGGGCTAGCGTGCCATTATAAGTGCTCACTGCGTCCATCTCTTTAAGACGTTAAACTGCTGCCACAAGACCAGTAAACATGCCAGGCCGTTTAAACATTTGGGAGCGGCGCGACACATGGCCAGACAAACACAAAAAAATTCATGTTTTAAGGGAGGGGGGGGTAACCTAAGAGGATATTTAACTGAACGTTGGTGGTCTAAATTTCTTTACGCGAGATGACCTTTGATTGGGTTTACCTTGGCTCTAGTAATGCTAACATTTGGCTTAGCTAAAATGTGTGAAGTTATTTATATCCACTCCTCTATATCCAACGGAGCTGTGTTAATATGATGCTAAATTCACGTTTAAAGCATGAAAGTGATGGCTTTATCAATGGTGTTGTATTATAAAGTGATGCTAATTTATTTGAGAGGAGTATTCCAGCGTGTAGAGTTGACATTATTTTCATCTCCTGATCATCATCTTGGACTGCCTTTGAGCAGCCTGAGGGCAGTAATATTCCGGGAACATCAACAAAATCTCGTAGACTTGAGGCAATGTGAAATTGACACCAGTTACTCCATCTATTATCATTCTATTATGTAGGAAGAACTTCACGTCTGTGGATCATCCAATAAGGTTAGCAGACTTCTAGATGTTACCACTGCTAGGCTTAGGCTCGGCTACAAGTACCTCTGGGAGTTTGTAACGTCTGCTGATGTAGATTTGACTAAATATAATTTTAGAGCTATTCGCATACTTTGCGTCATTATATAATGGAATGTGAAAAAATCGCAGAATTCAGAGATAACACCATCAATTAAGTGCAAGAAATGTGTGAGTACTTCATTCATAATGGTGATGTACTGCCAGGAATCTTAGCGAAGTATCCAAAATTTGCTTACTGTAGGTAATGAATGCACATGACTGTAAAGCTGCCGCCCAGTTGGGTGGGTGTGGAGCACATGACTGTAAAGCTGCCGCCCAGTTGGGTGGGTGTGCAGCAAGGCTAGTAACTGTGTGACTCACCATAGATGTAAAGTGCCTTGTATAGTGACTGTTGTGAGCCTCTTGTCGAATCACTTGTGATATAAAAAGATTATCGATATGTATATGTATTTGTGTAAATGATTGTATATATATTTACATGTATATATATAATATTAACAATTGTGTAACTAGCTTCAAAAGATTGCCACTTGCTTAGCTAAACAAACTATGGGATTCAGTTCCTGAATCCATTATGTGCTTCTGTAACCCTTTCCACCACCGCCCACGAAATGGGTATGGGGTGCATAATACAGAAATAGATTGAATCCTAAACACTTTGCCTCAAGTGCCTGAGAAATATTTGTATATCATACGTTGTTTTATCTTTGCTACAAAGTTGTGTTCGTTAGTTTAATGTGATGTGTTGCTTGACGTTATGCAATTTGTTGCAGCTTTATATTAGGTGACATTATCATATATGTTGCTACGCTACAGTTAATCCTTAAGAACGGCGAGTTAATGCAATACTCGTGTACACTCACTCTAAGCTTAACAGCTTTAATTCGGTTGTATACTGTTTAATTTCTTCCATTACACACAAAAAGTGTGGGAATGACTTGCAGTTGGGTGATGACGTCACGGGTTGCGCGCGGGCTCCTGGGCATGTCTGCGTCCCCTATCCTGCCCCCTCACCCCCGCCCCCCTCACCCCCTCCCCTTACCTCCCCTCTCTCCCCAGCCCCCCCCCCCCCTACCTCCCCATCACCCCAGCATTCACCCCTTCCCCTTCGTCCTGGGAAACCTGATATTCACAAAGTGGTGCCAAGTTTGTTTCTCAACCCCAGTGTCAAAGGGCGCGTATAACGATTAGCGGCTTTTATGGCGCTACCAATATTTGTGCTCGTGTCCTCGTTCGTCTCACTTTTCTGGCTCCCTGCCGCCTTCCTCCCCCACCTGTATATATCTCAGCAGCCGAAGGTGAAAAAGGAATAACACTTAACCGTTGTCTGGCAAGGTTCCTTGGAGAATGAATGGGTATGTGCTGGGAGGACGGGGGCTTGGTTGTTGTTGTTGTTGTTGCTTTAGATTTAGCTACTCGGAGCAGAATTTCCAAGTAGCACAGGCTATGGTGATCCCGTAGTGGACTTACCTGGCACATGAGCGGGGCTGTAACTGTGAGAGAGAGCGGGGTCTTGGAGAGCTATATATATATATATATTGAAGCTGGATTTGTGTTATTCTTTAAAATACTCAAGCAATAGTTTCAGCTGAGTGTGAAATTCAGTTCTCAATTCCCAATGCCAGTTTGGCGGACTGGGTAAAAGGAGTGGAACTAATATGAGCAGCTATTTTTTCATCAGCATTTCAAATAATGGACATCTATGGGCCAGGTCGTTGACCAGATTACATCATTAACACAACACACTGGTCGGCTAGCTGCCCGGCTAATTCAGTCGGTAGAGCACCACCTACTCTACCGACTGGGGTCGGTACCTGTGCCGACTCAGTGACATTGCACTTCATATTCAGACACAACTGTTCAGAAACTCGTGATTAGGGCACTCAACAGAAGAGCACGTGATTGGGACACCTGGCACTGGGAAAACTCGTCAAAGGGGCACCTGGCACTGAGGTACTCGTCAAGGGGGCACCTGGCACTGAGAAACTCGTCAAGGGAGCACCTGGCACTGAGGAACTCGTCAAGGGAGCACCTGGCACTGAGGAACTCATCAAGGGAGCACCTGGCACTGAGAAACTCATCAAGGGAGCACCTGGCACTGAGGAACTCGTCAAGGGGGCACCTGGCACTGAGGAACTCGTCAAGGGAGCACCTGGCACTGAGGAACTCATCAAGGGAGCACCTGGCACTGAGAAACTCATCAAGGGAGCACCTGGCACTGAGGAACTCGTCAAGGGGGCACCTGGCACTGAGGAACTCGTCAAGGGAGCACCTGGCACTGAGGAACTCATCAAGGGAGCACCTGGCACTGAGAAACTCATCAAGGGAGCACCTGGCACTGAGGAACTCGTCAAGGGGGCACCTGGCACTGAGAAACCAGAGCGAAATCCTTACGACAAAAATTCCTCGTGATAAAATTGGTGTTAGGGAAGTATGTGTCTAGAAGTGAGGGGTAAGGTGGGGGTGTCGGTCGGGTGACATCAGCCTCTCCCCGTATCCGGCCCCCAAATAGCCACCACGAAAAACAACACACATAAACCTCCTCTGCACCGTACAAGTCTTACAATAATAAATACGGGTCAGCCTTCGGTGGGTCTCAGACTCATTCAGTCTTCATAACACTCGCTTCATTTTGTCCTCTTGTTGCTACATATGATTTACTGCAGTAGTAGCATCGATTTTTTTCAATTTCGATTCACATATTGTTTTTTTGTATATTCTTTAGCACTGACTTACGAATAAGTAAGGAAAGAGCGTTGTTAATTGTACTTTGTGGCACTAAAATACAGTGCGTGAACGAAAACCTGTGGAGCGAGCAGTAACGGTGAGAACGGCCCCCCACCTCGACTTGTCAATCAAACCGGCTGGAACCCACATCCCGCGGCCCTGATGCGTCCTCTCCTGACTAATGTTTTCACCAGCGCTCACTCTTCCCAGCCGACGCTCCCGCGCGCTGTTTACATTCTGTAAGACAAGATTTTGAAGGCGAGTTTTGACGTAAGGAATGTTTCTTGGATAAGATAATAATGTGTCCTTTTAATGTATTTGTAAGTGACGCTTATCATAAAAAATGGAATGACACTTGCATATTGCAAGACAGTTTAGAGGGAGAGAGAGACTGAATATGAACGTTTATATTTGTAACGTATTGTGTCGCTTTATTCCATTTTGAAGTGAAAGAAAAGTGACTTATAGCTTTGGTAACGCAGATAATTCAGATACCAAGTTCAAGTCAGTTTATTGAGAAACGGAAATACATCTCAAAAGGATAGAGTAGCTTAGTTTATTTCTACCCTCGTCTAATAAAGTTCCTCAAGGGGCTCACAAACCCATATGGTACACAATTATTAATCTTATTTTACATTTCACATTCCAATGTTAAGTTCAGATACAACTTGCAGTGTAAATTGTTTCTTGACAAAACAGTATTTTTCGAATAAAATTACTCTATCGAATAAATCGCTTCAAAGACTAGAAAATCAAGCACAATTTTTAAACTAATTAAGTAAAAAATGAATCGTCTTAGGTTGGCATTTAAGCCTGAGGTCAGGCACTGGAGCCAGTTAAGATTAGATTCACAACCTCATGTGTGTATTTATTACTTGTTTGTCACAACGTGTAGATATCGGTAGGACTTGCTATCGTACATATAAATCAGTTATTCTACTATGAATCGTCTCTATATTTCATATTTTCTTCTTTGTTGAGAAAGGGAAGCGAAGGGAACTATCAGGGAGAAAACGCCAAGCCATTACGACTATATAGCACTTGGAAAGGGTCAGAGTTGAAAAATTAACTCTCCAAAGATCATTACAAAAAATATAGACCTGACATGTGTCGCTAAAGGGCGCGTTTCGCTGAATCACTTTTCAATACCTTAGGAGGCAGAGGAAGAGTGGATGTGAACTGGCAAAGGTGATAGTATGTATTCCATGTAGGATTAAAGGTAGGTGCGGAATTTATCCTGTCGAGGTGACTATGTAATCATACCCTTAATTCTCATTTTGTCGGCCATGTCTAATCTTCTATTGTCGTTGTTATCTGTCGAAATAATTTACAGGTCCACCGACAGTATGATATCAAACGTAGCCCAGACACAGTGTATCAAACTCTCATCGCAAGACCAAGCATCTTATGTAGTCTACATATGTAGTCTACATATGTAGTCTACATCTAATACATCTTATGTAGTCTACATAAAACGTAAATGATAAAATACACAATCGTTCTTAATTATTAGCATATTTATGTAAACTTACTCTTGACAATTTGAATACTTTATTATAAACCATATATGTGCCAAAATTGAATGCCCTTATCAGTTTCTACTCACGTGGTAAGGTTGCATGGACAGCAGAATGATATTTGATGAACACAATATCCAATCAAATAATTGAAGCAGTTATTTCTCGAAATTTAACCAGCTGTAAAATTGTTTAATAAATCATAATGGCAAGAATTATTTAATAAATCATAATAGCAACAATTATTTAATAAATCATAATGGTAACAATTACTTAATAAATCAAAATTGTAACAATTATTTAATAAGTTATAACGGTAACAATTATTTAATAAATCATAATGGTAACAATTACTTAATAAATCAAAATTGTAACAATTATTTAATAAATTATAACGGTAACAATTATTTAATAAATCATAATGGTAACAATTACTTAATAAATCAAAATTGTAACAATTATTCAGTAACACATAATGACAAAAATTATTTAATAAATCATAATTGTAACAATTATTTAATAAATCATAACGGTAACAATTATTTAATAAATCATAATGGTAACAATTACTTAATAAATCAAAATTGTAACAATTATTCAATAACACATAATGACAAAAATTATTTAATAAATCATAATTGTAACAATTATTTAATAAATCATAACGGTAACAATTATTTAATAAATCATAACGGTAACAATTATTTAATAAATCATAACGGTAACAATTATTTAATAAATCATAACGGTAACAATTATTTAATAAATCATAACGGTAACAATTATTTAATAAACCATTATGGTAACGACCTATACTGTATACGGGCTAGTTCGTATATTACACAAGAATATTGTTCATATACGTAGCAACTCAATATTTGTTTTCGGGTTGGTGGTGTGACATAGTTTATACAACAGCTGACAAAACAACCAACAGTTAAGTTATGAGTTTAATACACACATCATTGACGGTCCTCTCGTACAGCAGCGTAAAGTCACTTGTCATGCTTTCTGGTGTAAGATTTAGCAGTGCGATATTATTGTAACGACACGGGTATAGAAAAGTTTATATCATTTGCATGGCATTACTTGATGTGTCATCTTTTGCCGGTGTCTGGCTTTCTCTCTCTCCCTTGAAGGAGCTCTGAAGACAGGTAGGGGTGAATGCACCCCGTCTCTCTCTCTCTCTCTCTCTAAGACTGGTCTGTTAGAATAATGGTGATATTTTCCTCTCACACCTTCATGGGTAGCTATGGGTAGGTTGTTGGTTGCCAATACATTATTGAAGGGAAGACGGTGTGACCGGCCCGGCCTCCAACCCATCCTCCTAATAGAGCTTCGCATTTTAACGTATACTTCGCCGAAGCGACGACCCACGCATAGAAAACGTGAACTTTTGCTAGCCGCTATGGTAAACCAACTTATCCTCCTACGAAGCGCGTCGCATTTCGATCGGCTCACCATAGGCCGTGCTACTTGAAACATTTTTCGCTCCAGGTAGCGAAGCCTAAACAACAAGAGGATAGGCTAATGTGACACGCAAGACAAACCCGGACACTAGAAAGAAAGCGTCTCAGGTGGAGGGAAGGGGCTACCTACAGTTTCATACTAAGAGGGTATTTACAGTAAGAAAGGAGGGAATAAGTACAGTCGCTGACATAGAGTAATGTATCCATGTACACGGCAAGACAGTTCATTTAGAATCGAATATGTTAATTAAAAATTGTGTTGACAAAAAGTTTCAACAATTATGACTGGAGTGAACACCGTCAACACACCACGAGCGCCAATGGAGGCTAATAGATCAGTCTTACATTTCACGTTCTCTCCTGATTTTTAGTCAGATTTGATTTGTTTTTGTACTGAGGCTGGTATTTGCTCCCCTTATTCCATGTATGACTAACCATCCTGTGAGATGGAAATGTTAGATGAACTTATAGCTAGTTTTTGACCTACACTGAATACTCTTTCATATAGAATAGGGCAGCAGCACATTGCTGTGTATACCTAATCTTGTTAATAAAAAGAAAGATTACTCACACATTTAACCTTTACACCCATAGTACCGAAACAATAGAATATAAAACAACTTAGATTGAATTAATAAATATATATTAGTAAATTATAAAAAAATGGGAAACAATTCTAACACAAACGTTTAAGAAATGTTCCAATTTTTTTTTATTTTGGGACATTTTCCTGAAATCCCAAAACAGTGTAGTGGGTGGGCTAAGAGGAGGGGGGGGGGGTAACAGCGCTAGGGGTGAGTGGGTGGGTAACAAGAGTAGGGTAGGGGGGAGGTAAGGAGGGGCGGGGGTAACTAAGCTTCCGGTGGGAAACTAGAGTAAGGTAGGGGGGGGGAGATACGAAGGGTGGGAATAACTCTGCAAGGGGTAGAGGTAACTAGAGTAGGGTAGGAGTGAGGTAAGGGGGGTGGGGGTAACTAGACTAGGGTAGGGGTGGAGGTAACTAGAGTAGGGTAGGGGTGAGGTAAGGGGGTAGAGGTAACTAGGATCGGGTAGGGGGTGAGGTAAGAGGGTGTAGGTAACTAGAGAAGGGTAGGGGGTGAGGTAAGGGGGTGTAGGTAACTAGAGAAGGGTAGGGGGTGAGGTAAAGGGGTGTAGGTAACTAGAGTAGGGTAGGGGGTGAGGTAAGGGGGTGGAGGTAACTAGAGTAGGGTAGGGGTGAGGTAAGGGGCAACAATTAGGCAGCTCTCACGTTACTAAACACAGGGATCAGCCTCCCCATGTCAGCCTAGTCCTGTTTGTTCTCTATATAAGACCTATATATTATAGTCCATCATCTTTACTCACAGTTTTCTGTTATTCCTTTTCTCTCACTTTCGTATTTTGAACGTTTTTTCCTCTTGCATGTGTTCGTTTTCTCCATATTTTTTACCTCTTGCTTACATACGGCTTCAGTGTTTTTATTTTCGTTGTCAACTATTTATCTCTTCCATATGAATTGTTCATTATTTTGCCCTCCTGCTTTTGCCTTCCCGCCTCCTTTCTTCGGCACCCATTTGAAATCCTCAGATTAGGCAAAATTTTAATTAATTTTGTCAATAAAGATGTTAATAATAATAATAATAATAATAATAATAATAATAATAATAATAATAATAATAATAATAATAATAATAAAATAATAATAATAACCCACTTCTCGACCCTGTCTTGTGTTGGTGTTCTTAGTGAGCAGGTCATGCCTACCAGCGTCATTGTGGAGCGTACAGTATGTCTCAGGTATTGTAAACTAAAGTTATTGTAAACCAGAGGTATTGTAAGCCATAGTTACTGTAAACCATTGGTATTCTGTGGCAGTGTTACTGTAAACCATTGGTATTCTGTGGCATTGTTACTGTAAACCATTGGTATTCTGTGGCAGTGTTACTGTAAACCATTGGTATTCTGTGGCAGTGTTACTGTAAACCATTGGTATTCTGTGGCAGTGTTACTGTAAACCAGAGGTATTGTTAGCTAGAGTTGGTATAAACCAGAGTTATAGTAAGGCAGATTTGTCGTGAATGACGTGTATTGTAAACTATAATTATTATATAGAAGAGGTATTGTAAGCCAGAGATATTGTAAGAAAGTGGTTTTGTATGTCGTCGTATTGTAGTCCAGGGATATTGTAAACCATTAGTATTAATAAACTAAATGTATTTGCAAGCTGGAGGTATTGTAGGTGAGTGTAAAACTAGACGAGCATGATATTGTTGATGAAGAGTTCTGTGTTTCCTTGCCTAGTGTGTTAGGGTAACGTACTAGCCAAGTTACGTCAACGTCACGTCAAAAGTTACGTCAAACACATGTATAAAGATTATATGCTCGGAGTTGAATCGTCTACGTTATGCAGGTGTAGTCTGGATCCAGGTGTTTGTTTAGTCCAGCAAGAGACTTGGGTTGAGATTTATCACCTAACATATTTTAGCGTCTTAACTCTCCAGCGAACCTAACCTAACCTAACCTAAAGGGGGGTAGAAATAGCCTAAGCTACTCTATCCCTTTGAGATGTATTTATTGCTTATCTCAATAAACATACTTGAACCTAACCTAACCTAACCTAACCTAACCTACTAACCTAACCTATCCTAGGTTGATGAGGTGGGTGGGATTTGTGGTGTGTGGCTTTGATGGTATTGGTGATATGGCCGTAGTGAGGTCAGGATGATGATTTCGGCGCTGTTGATACGATTGACGGGATGGACGCGGTGGGCGGAATTGGCAGTGTGGGTGTGGTGGGCCCGGACGGTTATGTGGGTGGGACTGGCGAGATATGGGCGTGGTGTGCACGTGTTTATAGTTGAGCGTGCGGGGTGGATTGACGAGGAAGCCACAAGCCTCACTAACAGTTTACATGTTGGCGGGTCTTGAACATGTGTGTGTAGAAACATCCGTCCTGTGGGTAATATGAGAGCCTACCAGCCACCGCCAGCATCCATCCACACCTCTCATCCTTCCTCCACACCTCTCATCCCTCCTCCACACCTCTCATCCCTCCTCCACACCCATCTGTGCCTCACTCTCAACTTCGCTCTGAGAATCAGTGATGTTGTGACACCCTACACAGCACGTGACACCACTATTATAACCTATATATGCCACAATGTCTATGTATAGCTCGTAGTGACACGCCAAAACGCCTCTCTCTATAACCCCTCACGCAACATCACAAGGCATCGAATATTCGCTCACGAAAACCTCAACGGCAGAGATCGTTTACAATCCTTCATAACACACAGGATAGTGATGGTCTATCCTCAGACACACGCCACACTTCCTATGTGATTAATTTTTGCTGCGGTAGGCGGCTAGTTTATCGTGCATCCAATACTCATCCTGTGAGCGATAGTTTATTGTGGAGTAAATGTTGTGACAGTCTTGTGTTATAACGCTTATATTAATATATACAAGTGCATACGTGGGAGCCTAACAAGGCTCCTCCAGGTGCCATATATTCTCTTCTCATACGAAGGTCCCTACGAACACAGCCAGAGGTGGTGCCCCACTATCTATATCAGTAAACAGAGAATGTCTGTTTATCCAAAGTTGGAGGCCAGTCGCTTGGGGTAAGGTTAGGATAGGTTAGGCATATTCTGTTAATATAAAAACTCGTCGCGTTGATCTGAACACATGTTCAAGACATAGGAGGTAATCGTCTTGACCCGAGAGAGAGGCAAGTGAAGTGACCACGCCGTGAACAGCAACGCCTTTCCCGGCGGCCAATTGTATTAATCTGGTTATATGCCTGACTTGAGGTCTCCAGGGAAGGTACACATACACCACGGCAGTCTCTACCAACACACCGCACATGTTCCCAAACCTCACTGACTTTATTTGAGCATTTTCAAATTAATATATCAAGTGAACTTATATTAATGATTATGATTTAAATTGTATAACATTGTTGGTATTATTATTGTAATATTAATAATGCGCATTGTTGAAGGATTCTGGAGATGTTCCGAGGAAGGCAGTTGGCAACAGTGGTGGCTGAAGTAAACACGGCCTGGCTTGCCAATGGCCATCCCTCGCTCCGTCACTGACCAGGGTTTCAATTTTCTTAATCAAATCACCATTATTTTTACTCCATCTGTGTGGTCGAGGGGAAACTTCTTTGTATGCGGTGCCCCAACGGGATTCCTTGTGGCTGGAATCGCATCGGCTAGAATGTTATCGGAGAGAGAGGTGGGAATTAGATTTGAGAGTTGTTTTGTCAATCGCAGAACCCGCTTTGCTCTAACTTTCTGTCGTAATACTGTTCTTGTCGCACATCCATGGACAGAATGATTTCATGTATTTTTGAGACGTTGGACGAGCTAAAGACAAGTTTGACGAAGGCAGTGAAAAGTTTGGGCCAATGATAGGAGTGGGCGTAGCAAGGCTGCCTCCGGCTGTTCCACGCTCTTATGTGTCCTGATGGAAGATTTTTGTTGACACCATTGAGTCTGGAGTAATCCTATATGGTGTGTTCGATGGCGGGTTTACGGATAGGGAGGAAAATTAGTAAAAAATCGGAGATCACGGGGCGTGTACGTTTGGGGGGAGGGGGAATAATTTAATGTCTTTTTGAAAAGGTTTTACAATATTTTGGAAGGGTCAGTCGGAAAGGGGTTGGTTACTAGTAGGGAGGGGTACAGGAGTTACAACTGTGATGGTCTCATTCCTCTGTTTGCGTTACAAGACGTGTTCTAACTACAAGTTAAAGTGTATGGTCACAATTAACGCATCCCGCTAGGCTATGTCGGTAATGAAAGATATCAACAAAAGGGTAAAAACATTTCACTTCTCAACTTCATCTTTTACACAGAGCATATGAGTTTGCTCAGGTAACCGCCAGGTAATCTTCCCATTAATACATAGAATATATTAAGTGCTAGATAAGACGGTGGACAAAGTATGTTTAATTAGTTTGTTATGGACAAGGTGCTCATCCTTGGATAGTCGGATAAAGGTTCATATGACTTTAGCAGGAACTTGACCACAATGTTCTTCACGCTAAGCATTTATAATTAATCATGAACGAATTACAGTTTTAATTTACATACATTTTGTAACCAAGGTACAAGTGAAATTCCCGATTTTGAAAATTCCAGTGGGATTTGGGTAAAGTATGACCAATCGCCGTGTTTACTAATTTGCATATTTTCGGTATAAAATGTCGTAGTAAAAGAACATTGGGGGCCCCGGCTCCTAATCCTATTATGTAATCCTCTTCACCTAGCAGTAAGTAGGTACCCAGCAGTTAACCAACTTGTTGTGGGGCTGCATCCTGGTCGTGGTCAGTAAGACGACTCCAGGGAACCTCGATATACGCCTAACATGTAATAAATACACTGGCTGCGTGTCCCCCAACACAATGAATTATTATAAAGCTCAGAGCAGTTATCGGTGTTCACGTGAGCGTCGGTTACGAACGCCCACATTCAAGGTTATCAGCAGTTATGTTGTCAATCTGAGTTATCTGATTCTATTGTTCCGAGGTGGTAGTTATTCTTGTCGTAACTCCCTCGGAACACTTCACATTGCTGGCCCGCCGAGCAGCTTAGCAACTCGGGCTGGAGTTTGGTGGTGCTTCACAAGAGTCTGTTTCAGTGGCGAAGATAAGAAGGACGACTTGGAAGGAAAGTGTGATGATGAGAGTGAGGCTGAGAACAGCAGCAGACTCCCTGATTGTGCTGACCTGCCTCTTAGCGCTGCTTCCATCCCATGCCCATATTCTTGGTCAGTTAAACAATTACAAACTCATTACTAATATATGCGAGAGAACGGTGTATGGATGATGTGTGTGTGTGTGTGTGTGTGTGTGTGTGTGTGTGTGTGTGTGTGTGTGTGTGTGTGTGTGTGTGTGTGTGTGTGTGTGTGTGTGTATGAGTGTGTGTGCGTGCGTGCCTTCGTGCGTGCCTTCGTGCGTGTGTGTGTGTGCGCCAGTATAAAAAAAAATTTGATCAAATGGTTCTAGCACGAATCTTCTTTATATTTGCTATGTTCTTCTCTACGTGAGAATGAGGTTGAAAAATTAACTCTCCAAAGTTTATTTTACAGTTTTATATGACCCAAAGGTAAGAGGTACGTTTCGTTGAATCTGTCAACATTTTCAAAGGCAGACGTTAAGGGAAGTATCAGGATAAAGCGCCAAACTATTACGACTATATAGCACTGGGAAGGGGTCAGGATTACGATTTAGGATGGGACGGGGGGGGGGAAGGAATGGTGCCCAATCACTTGGACGGTCGGGGATTGAACGCCGACCTGCATGAAGCGAGACTGTCGCTCTACCGTCCAGCCCAAGTGGTTGGGTTCAAAGGCAGAGATAAAGTGCATTCAATTTAGATTGATTGATGAAGATTAAGCCACCCAAGAGGTGGCACGGGCATGATTAACTCGTTAGTGGTATATATATTTTTTTAGTGAATTTAATTTTTGGTCGTTCAGTTTAGCTGTTGTTATAGATTCAGCTACTCGGAACAAGTTCCAAGTAGCACGGGCTATGGTGAGCCCGTAACTTACCTGGCACAGGAGCGGGGCAAGAAGCACGGGGTATGGCTATGGTTAGCCTGGGGTCAGTTTAGCTGGAACAGTCAAATATATAACCAAGAAGTATGAGGTGAAGTAAGGTGTGGCATGAGCCAATAGGTTTTCTGCAGTGCGCTTAATACGTATGCTGCTAATGGCAGTATGTGCTGGATATTCTGCCTTGATCATACAGATGGTAGAATGCACTTGAGCGGGAGCTGGCTGTGAAATATTTGGCTGAAATTGTTTGATGTGTTGCATATCGCCGGCATCTGATCATCTTTTGTTGCATCTGTCGATTATTTTGGTGTCGTTGGTTAGGATATCTCTAGTGATGATCTATGCAGTAATCATATGTTCTTTGATGGAGTCTTGTTGTTTGTGCATTGTCAGGCACCTTGAAATATATGTTGTCTTGCCTATATACTGAGATCGTTCCGGCTGACAGTCCCAATGTGGATATATCATAAGCGACATTCGTCTCTTTTGCTAGGTGCTAGGAGAGTTCCTCATGAGCAAATTAGTGGTCTTCTTGATCCTGTAGTAGACTGTCAACACTATCTTCTGGTTGGTGTCAGGAGGGGTCACGTTTCTATCAATGTTTATCAGGACTCTCTTCTCCGTTTTGCGAGCTGTGGAAAAGATGGTCTTACAGAATAATTTAATGGGAGTGGGAGATACTGTGGTGTTGGTCGTTTCATTTGCTCCAATAGCCAGAATATGGTGGGGAGTTCGACTGTGGTGGTACGTCTGTCAAATAATAACGCAGGCGCCCTAAGGCGCGAACAGAAACCTCGCGTTCAGTAAAACGGCAAATGCTGACTTAATCCTGATTTTCAATAAGAATGCTGACTGCTAAAGCAAGGCCTCTCGATCCTTTTGACTTTACTCTCACTGATACCAGCCGCTCGGGGGTGCGAGACGCAGGGGGGAGAGAGAGTATCACATGTAATATGTTGTGACGACAATAATTACATTTTTTGTTATTTATATTTATATTGAATTAATTTATTTAAAATTGATTGATTTAAATTTAATTATTTTTTAAATGTATTTATTTAAAATTGATTTATTTAAATTTAAGTAATTTATTTAAAATGTATTTAATTTAAATTGATTTATTTAAATTTAAACTATTTAAATGTAACAAAAATAATTGTAACAATTTAAATTTAAAAAATTTCAATTTAAATTGAAAAATTAACTATTTATTATTTTTTATTTACTTTAAATTTACAATTTAAATTTATAAACTTGAATTTAAATGTAATTTATAAATTTACATTTAAATATAATTTATAAATTTAAATTTAAATGTAATTAAAAAATTTAATTTAATTTAAAATGTATATATTTATGGTTTAAATGTATATATTATATATAATCATTTTAATTTTGTTTATTTCCATAGTAAGATGCTAGATTATTTTCTGGTGTATTGAACAGAGGGATGGACTTGCGAGACGGAGGGCGGGAATGTGTGTGGATGGTCAGTGTCTGGGGCATCACAGGTGGGAGAGGACCCACCTGCCCCTCCCACCTCCCACACCCACGTCTTCTCCCTGGCAGCTGGCACAGGTGGTGGTGATAGCGACGGTGTAACCGGCAAGGCCACTAGTCCTGTTTTTCTTCCCTCCCGCCTCTGCAAGGTTAGAATATGTGATGAAAAAGGCACATTGTTCCAAACTATATAGTTTTTTTTTATTAAGAGCAGGCCATATGTAATGCTTAAAGTAAAATAAATCATAAACTCGCAATTTAGCAGAAATACGCTAAGTTTTTGCAATATTCGTTTTCAAGAGGATCTGATTGAGAAAGAAGGCAACAACCCAACTTAATTTTTTCTAAGTATAGTATATATAAGTACCAAATTAGACCTAAGATTGCTTATGTTAAATCCTGGATTGCTTATTTAGGCCTTTGATAGGTTAGGATAAGCCTATTTCTTTTTTTGTTATGCCCTTTAGGATGTCAGTAGAATGAAACAGACCTTTATTGGGTATAATAATCCACATTTTGTACATTTCAGCCATATTAGGTATAGGTACTATTATTTTTGGAGGATGGGAGGTGGATAATTTACTCATGAAAACATTTTAACAGTTGGACATGTACCACTGGGTGCGTGGAGCGACCTCCCTGCTGCGGGTTCATCAGGTGGAAGCCTCCAGCGGTCGGGTCCTCAGGAAGAGGACCATCTTGGGCACTGACACACCAACACCCTCCTGGACTCACAAACAAATTCACCTCTCTTCTACAGTGCCATTTTTTGTAAGCATTTAACACGTTTGGATTTGGCTTCCAAGCTCTCGAATATTGATTTTGGTTTTACCGATAGTAGCCTAGTGAAGATGATTGCCGATATTTTATGTGGCTGCACGGGGCTCCTTCAGATGCAAAGTGCTCCTTTTAGGTGCAAGGGGGCCAGAATGAGCTTTTATTTCTGTTTTATCTGAATATACTTTTCTTTGATACTGTATACCCATTCATTGGCTCAGTAGTCGCTTGACAGATAAGATACAACATGCTGTTGTTATTTGGGTAACAATTAAACTTATCACAGATCAGTTCATTCATCAATAAAGTAGAATTCAGCAAACTTCCAATTTAAGATTCAATAGTTGCACAGGTCAAGCCGATAGATGATTTCGTTCTAAACATTAAGAAGCATGTCTTGCGTGAAGTTTCAACCTCTTGTGAACCAATTTATGCAATTTCCGACTCGCTTGGTAGATAGATCACTCAGGACTTCGTATACACGCATCCTGAAATTCTTCTACCCAGACGTCAGATACAGGCCTAGCAGAACATTTCTGATGTAGCAGCACACTGCCAGTTGCTTGAAGTTGCTTTACCATCGCCCAAGTGATGGTAAAGTGTTGCTTTAACATCGCCCTTTGTAGGTACAGTTTTTTTTTATAGTTCCCCCGAAAACGTCTCTGAACTGTAACTAAAGATTTGGCTTCCCACAGCCACAACACTCACATTGTTGTCTCCTGTGCTGATGTAATTGTGCCTATTTGTAGATGATCTGCGAAATGACTAAACCAATGTCATGAGTTGTGTTATTAATTATTCCAAACAATATTAAGCCTAAAATATTGAATTTAAAAAGGCTTATAATGTGGCGAATAAAATATGGACACCCTGTATGTTGTTGTCAGTAAGGGGCTGTACTTTCTGCAGTGAACTGTACAGAGTTCACTGTACTGTAGTGAACTTTTTCGTGTGGTTTTTATAATACAGCTGGCAGGAAGGTCAGTCTGGAGGATTAGTGACGCATACTCACCTTCGGTACACTTGAAGTTAAGAAGACTTTAGTAGATACGAAGCTTCATCTGAGGCTTTTAGAAATACTTTTTGCTTTTTGTTTATTCTGAAGTATGATATTAACATACAGGTGCTACTGAAGGGTGAGGTGGAGGCTGGTGGTAATGTGGTAGTGAATAACTTGACCCTCAGCGCCCACTGTCAGCCTCACCCATCGCCTCCCCTAACTCGCTGCAGCGATGACCAGTACTCCTGCTTTTTTGCTGATGTCTGCATTCCAGAGACAAAGGTAAGAGGAATTGTGTTATCATTTAACCATAAACATAGAGTTAATCATAAATTACAAAAATATGCTTGTTTTGATGTTGCAAAAACCATAATCATGATTTTTTATCATGATACGTATTTTATATCTTGTATTTTTATCGTTTCCAATATTAATTGGAAATTATATATATATATATATATATATATATATATATATATATATATATATATATATATATATATATATATATATATATATATATATATATATATATATTTATATATATATATGTCGTATCTAGTAGCCAGAACGCACTTCTCAGCCTACTATGCAAGGCCCGATTTGCCTAATAAGCCAAGTTTTCCTGAATTTATATATTTTCTCTAATTTATTTCTTATGAAATGATAAAGCTACCCATTTCATTATATATGAGGTCAATTTTATTTTATTGGAGTTAAAATTAACGTAGATGTATGACCGAACCTAACTAACCCTACCTAACCTAACCTAACCTATCTTTATAGGTTAGGTTAGGTTAGGTAGCCGAAAAAGTTAGGTTAGGTAGGTTAGGTAGTCGAAAAAACATTAATTCATGAAAACTTGGCTTATTAGGCAAATCGGGCCTTGCATAGTAGGCTGAGAAGTGCGTTCTGGCTACTAGGTACGACATATATATATATATATATATATATATATATATATATATATATATATATATATATATATATATATATATATATATATATATATATATATATATATATATATATTGTTGTTGGAATAGAACCATTTTTTTTATTTTATATTCCAGGTATGTGATTTCACTGTAGATTGCCCACAAGGTGACGACGAATCCACATGCCCTGCTACGGACTTCGAGAATGGCCTGTCTGGTTGGTTTGACGCAGGATACAATGACACCACTTACTTATTTCAATGGGTAATGGCAAAAGATGCTCCTTATCCTCAGGGAACTGCCCTAGACTACGATCATACATATTTAAATGGCACCGGACATTTTATGTGGGCACCCGGTTCGTCTTCAGGTAAGATATAGCTGTAAATATATAATAATAATAATTCATTGTGTCGGGGGGACAGGCAGCCAGTGTGTGTATATATACATGTTAGGCTTATATTGAGGTTCGCTAGGGTCGATACCCCACAGGCTGATATAATTCCTGGGTACCCATTTACTGCTAGGTGAACAGACGCATTCGGTGAGAGTAAACACGCCTCAACTATTTCTGTCCAACCCGAGATTCGAACCAAGAATTCTCGACTGTGAGTCAAGAACGAACCCTGTGGTACCGGAACCCACACATGTAATTCTGTCTCCTTCAGAAGTGTTTTATGCAGTTATCAATATCATTAATAGTCGCACAATAATTCATATGCCTTTTATATTAGTATATTTGTAAACCAACTCGGCACATGTGTTTCTTTGTCATACTAACAAATGTGGCAACACTAGCGAGTTCCCAACTAGTATTTTTTCTGCTATGAAAACAAAATATAACCTGGTTAATTAAATACAAATCACTGAAAATTATATATAACGAAAGTTACATAATTACAAGGGATATTGTTGAGGATTTGTGATTCTGCCATTTTTTGCCGGCAAAATTAAAATATAAAAACTGTTTCAAGCTTTTATTTGTACTTCTTTAGTTTTATCTGGTGTGGTGTAAATTTCACAATGCACAATACACAGGGTTAAGTACAGTAGGCTTCGTTCCGAACTCACAATCGGTAATCCTGGGTTCGATTCCCGGGCGGAACAAAAATAGTTTGACACTTTCCTTTCACCTAATGTCTTTGGTCACCTAGCAGTAAATAGGTATCCGGGAGTTAGGGAACTATTGTGAGGTTTCATCCTTGGGATGGGTCAGTAGTTCGACCTTGGGAGCCGGTCGGCCGAGCGGACAGCACACTGGGCTTGTAATCCTGTGGTCCCGGGTTCGATCCCGGGCGCCGAAGAGAAACAATGGGCAGAGTTTCTTTCACCCTATGCCCCTGTTACCTAGCAGTAAAAATAGGTACCTGGGTGTTAGTCAGCTGTCACGGGCTGCTTCCTGGGAGTGGAGGCCTGGTCGAGGACCGGGCCGGAAAGCCTCGAAATCATCTCAAGATAACCTCAAGATAACCTTGGGAGCCCTCGTTACAAGCCTAAAGTTTACACATACACAAACTCCCTGTCATCGATAAATTTAATAAAATTAAATCAACAGACTTTGCAAAGTTACCAATTGATATTCCGAAAAAATCATGATTAATTATTTTATTAGGAAGAATTTAATATTCTTTGTGGCTCGTGTGGAATATTTTCTTGGCTGGTGTCAGGAAATTACGGACACTATCCTCGACCGCCTAATGCGATCAAACCATTTCTTAGTTACTATAATTTCTGGTGTTATCAGCATCAGTGTTGTTACAGTTATTGTGCATTTAGCACAGTATTAATAGCCGAGTGTTTCTCCCTGACAGATGATAGTCCAGCAACAGCCATACAACAGTCCACAGTGGTCGGGCCGGTCATCGTACCGTGTACCATTGTCTTCTGGTACCAGCGTATCGGTACCAACCCTGATCTCAGGCTCATTTTAAATTCAGAATCGGATAGCTATATTTTTCAAGTATATGCACCGGCTAATCTGAATTTAAATTGGAAGAGATTTGAGTATCCGATTGGAAGCTATGATGAAAAAATCTACGTAAGTGTGTCATATTTATATTAATTTGTTGTAACATGATAACAGGACAATATTGCATGATGTAGGTGCTCGTGTTACTGGATCTATCTCGGGCGCAGGTTTGGATTAGGATGTTCCAAGGAGATAACATAAGCAACAGAAGT